>NW_006408521.1:20537374-20546838 GCF_000296735.1 Chrysochloris asiatica
TTATGTGTTCCATTTCATTTTTGACAACTTCCAATTTTCCCAGATTCATACTTCATACATTCCATGTTCCAATTTTCAGTGGATGTTTACAGCTGTTTCTCTTCATTTTGAGTTGTGCCCCATCAGCACATGAAGGACCCACAGGCTATACTCTCAGGGGCTTTACCCCATCTACATCATCACCGTCAAATCTACTTTGAGGAGGCATCTCTTCCCCAGTTGCATTTTGAGTACCTTCCAATCTGAGGGGCTCATTTTCCGGCACTATATCTGCCAATGTTTCTCTGCTATTCATAAGGTTTTCAGTGACTAAATATTCGGAAGTAGTTTGTCACTCCTTCTTCCTAGTCTGTCTTTGTCTGGAAGCTCATCTGTATCCTGTGTACCATGGGTGACCCTGCTGGTGTTTAAAATACCGGTGGCATAGCTTTCAGAATCACAGCAACTCACAAGTCACCACAGGATGACAAACTGACAGATGAGTGGTGGAATGAAAACCATAGACAAGCATTATTGCTGGTCAGAACTGCATGTGTGGGCCTTGGCAGAAACTCTCAGTCTGGCAATACGCAGAGAGTCAAATGCAGTGAAAACAAAGGACACTTGTTTCATGCTCCTTATGGGTGTGACAAGGTCATTGCCACAGTGTCCTCTTGACAAGTATTCCCTGGCCAAATGTTCTGGAACAGGTGACACTAGATATGCTAACGCAAAAGTATTGCTTTCTAGTGCAGAGTAAATAAAAGACTCAAAACCTTCTCCCTTCAGGACTTACTCATGTAAAACAATACAAAGCCTAGAAAGAATAGGGTTAAAGGAAACTTTTGTACCTCCCCTGTGAATACAATCACAGGTGCACACACACACAGCTATGAATATACAAACTCCTCATTGCGTTGGGCTCCAATCATCTTCTGCATTACCCATGAGGAGAGTCCTGCCTGCCACTGAAATGTTTCCAAGGACCCCATTGGAGAAGACAGAGGTCTGTTAAGGTCAGCGATACAGAGTAAGGAATCACCCACCATTGGTTTTTTCCAAATTCTCCACTAAGTACTGGGCTTCCTCCTGAATTCGGTCCTCAATACTCTTCTTCCCCATCCCGAAATTTCTCAGGGTCATGAGGCCAAAGCGGCGGAGAGACTTCCATGTTTTTCCTTGGCCGAAAATGATCCCTACCAGGAGGAAGAACAAAAACTAGGAGGGAGGTTCTCCGTAAGAAAGAGGTTGTTAACCTAGGCAGACAGAAGAATGGGCCTGGCAGCTTTAATTTCTGTTCAGTCCCCTACTTGTCAAAGGCACACACTTACCAGATCCTTTATGAACTTTCTCAATCAATGGGTGATTGCCTCTTTCAGAAAACTCCTCTCCCTGATCAACCAGAGCTTCCTTCACTGCTTCATACCCATGCAACACCACTGTGGGCTTCATGCCAAAATACAGAGTGAACACAGGCCCATAGGCTTTTGAGAACTGAAAAAAGGAAAGATGATGCAAATATCAGGAAAAGAGCAATGTTTGTTCTATATACTGTATGATTCAGATTATTATTACAGTAGTACTTTGATGCTTTCATATTACAATATGCAGCTGCAGATATTTCTGAAATGTATACAGAAAGGATGGTAACATAGCAGTCATTTATGGAGGGCCACTGATATACCAGATAATAGACAAGACACTCAATCTACACATTGTTACAAACAATCCTCAAATCATCACCATTAGCATTTTAACTTACACTGAAAACCAAACCCATTGTGGTCAAGTGGATTCTAAGTTACCATGTGCTACAGAGTTCAAGTGTGGTGGTGTGCCTTGAAGCTGTTTCCACTCATAGTGACCCTATATAGGGTTTCTGAGGCTGAAAATCTTTACAGTAGCAGAAAGCTTCATCTTTTTCCTCCAGAGTGGCTGGTAGATTTGAACTTCTGACTTTGTGGCTGGCAGTCCAAATCATAACCACTACGCTACCGGGGCTCCTTGAGTATAGGCATACCACCGAGATAGTGTAGATTCAATTTTAGTACACAACAATCAAGCCAAATATCACAAGAAAGCAACTCCCATGAGTGTTTCTGTTTCCCAGAGCATATAGAAGTTATGCTTACATTATGCTCTAGTCTATTACGTGTGCAACAGCATTATGAGCAAGTTGGAAATATTGTGTGATTTGCCAAACTGTGACACAGAGACATGAAGTGAGCACACACTGCTGGGGAAATGGTACCCATAGGCTAGCTCAAGGCAGGTTCTTCAATGTGTAAAAATGCATATCTGTAAGGTGGAATCACCTACAGTCTGTAGAGACGTTTCATAGGATTTTCTTGGCTACAATCTTTCACAGAAGCAGTTCACTAGGCATTTTTATTGTGAATTGAGTAAATGTTTACAGAGCAGATCATCAGTTCTACAAAACAACAACAACAATTTCAACAGAAGTAAATCACCACACCTTTCTGCTGCCGAGTTGCTGGGTTCACACAGTCAACTTCCAGGGCACAGACTTGAAGAACAAGACTAAATGCCATTTACTTTATCCGTGGGGCCAAAAGCCACTCAGAGGAATTACAACAAATTTGCTTCATAGTTCAATTTAGTCACCAGTGTCAAGTGCAGTAATAGGGTGCATTATAAAACTATTCATTAGAAGCCCATACCAGCATACTCAACAGTTTATATACTTTGTTTCATTAGAATGATTGCAATCGCCTCCTTATACCATCAGTTAACAGTATTTGCCTCTATTCGCTTTAAGTCTTGCATTCCTCCTGCTATCTTCCTTTCCTCTGAAAACCTCCCTCCTGTTATATGTTGCTGGATGGGTTCAGAACACCAGCTTTTCCATTAGTAGCCCAGTGGATTGTGCTACCTAGGGACCTTTGATACGCAGATGATACATGCTTGCTTGCTGAAAGCATAGATAAAGATCAAAGACCACAGACTTTGGTACAGGTTGCACATACATTTAAAAAAAAACCCAAAAAACCCTCACTCCTTGTACCAATAAATAACATCCATATAAGTGGAGAAAATATTGAAGTTGTCAAAAACTTCATTTTACTTGCGTCCACTATCAGCACTCATGGAATCAGCAGTCAAGAAATCAAATGATGTATTGCATTAGGAAAATCTGCTGCACAAGACTTCTTTAAAGTGTTCAAGAGTCAAGATGTCAGTTTGAGGACTAATGTGCACCTGACCCAAGCCATGGGATTTTCAATAACTTCATATTCATGTGAACGTTGGACAATGAATAAGGAAGACCGTATTTGAGTTATGGTATTGAAAAAGAATATTAAAGGTACCATGGACTGCCTGAAGAACAAATAAATCTGTGTTGGAATGAATGTTCCTTATAAGCCAGGATGGCAAGACTTTTTCTCTGATACTTTGAACATATAATCAGGATGGGCCAGTCCCTGAAGAAGGATATCATACTTGGTAAAGAGGGAGACCCTGAGGAGATGGATTGACACAGTGGCAGCAACAGTGGGTTCAAGCATAGCAGCATTGTGAGGATGGCACAGGTCCAGGTGGGGTTTCATTCTTTGTACATAAGGTGGCTTAGGGTCGGAACCAACTCCATGAACAACAATACCAGGGACCTTTCCATTTACAGATAAAGAAACTGAAGTTCAGAGAATTGAAGTTTTATTTCTAGTCTCTCAGCTAATAATTAGCTATTATTGTTGTTGTTGTTGTTAAGTACCTTCAAGTTGGTTCCAACTCATAGTGAACCTATATAGGGTTTCCAAGGAGTGGCTGGTAAGTTTGAACCACCGTGTGGTCTAGTACTTACCCTAGAGCACCACACTAGGACTACAAATTAGTTATTAGATCTTGATCACAATATCTGTTTCAGCAGCATTTCATGGAAGAATCCTTTCTTCCATCCTGCAGTATTCTCAGACCACAGACAGCAGCTCTGTGCAGAGTCCAGAGGATTCTGTCAGAAGCCCATTCTGACTACTACTGTTCTTCATTCATCCACGCTGGTCCTGAAAACATCACTGATCCTTTGATATTAACTATAATGTGCTTGTTGTTGTTGTTATGCACCATTGAGTGGATTCCAACCCATAGTGATCTTGTACAGGGTTTCTGAGGAGTGGCTGGTGAGTTTGAGTCGCTGACCTTGCAGTTCATACTGACTGTACAGCCCAACACATTTACCCACAGGGCCACACCAGGACTCCAATCTGCTTCTTATCAGAAGTGTAATATTCATGATTAATCTGAACTAAACACATGGTTTATACAGTAAATAACTTCCAATTGACCTTTTAATCACAAAACACTTCCAACACCATTTAACTACTGCAAAAATATTGCAGCAAGCTCTGTGAAACAATGAGGGGACAGCATTGCTCCCTCCTTTTGCTCTCTTCACAACCTAATTATTATTTTATGTTATTAAACATCTTATTCTATGTTACAATAATCTCAATGTTCTTCTTCTCCAAAGTGCATTATTTGCAGTAAGGCAAGGTTACAGGATAGACACATCAGAGTTCCAGTGATGGGAAGTGCAATATACAAGGAAGGGGAGGTCAATACATAAGAATGTGGAGGGGTGTGGAAGAACAAGGTAGATAAGGGAACACTTAGGTAGGTTTACATGGGCTAAATGGCACAGAGGTAAATAGTTATGTGTGCTCAACTTTGAAACAAGAGGGCTCTGTGATACAGGGATTGAGGTATAGTCTGAATGAGTGAAAGAGCAGAAATAATATTAAGGGGCTTGACTGTCTTGTGGATATACAAGGAAAGGGGGGAGGGCAATACATAAGAATATGGAGAGGAATAGAAGTCCCCTAGCCGTGGGGATTAGAGCTGAGAGTGAAGCAGCCAGCTGATATGAAGTGGGAGGAGGCACGCAAGAACACCTAAACTTGCAGATAGTACTGAGTCGACCTAGCTTGGATGGCTTGCTGATCAGAACTTGACTAGAAGAAGATAAAGAAGTTTGATACAGGAAGCAAGTGTAAATTGCTACAATTTGATGAACTTGGCTTTTGCTTATGGATGTAGTTGCTCAAAATACCAACTGAGAAGGAAGAAATCTTCACATCAAGAATCAAGACCATCCCCCTCAGTACACAGGGTTGATAGTGACAGGCAACTCAGACACTGGCTACCTAAAATGGGCATGTGGAGCTATAAAGACATGAGGTGGCTGGCTTACATGTTTTCAAGAGTGTGCTTAGTTTCAGAGCAGGGGGATGTAGGGGGGTAGAATCCCCATGGAACAGTTTTCATCTTGTCTAGATGGGCCTGGTGAAAGGAAGTGAAGGAGGATGGGGATAGGATTCTTTTGATTCAATAGTGAGTAACTGTTATCACGACTAATTGCAACTGTTAAAACCATAAAGGTAGAAGCTGTATAACAAAAAGTGGGGAGTAGTTAATCTTTCATTCCAGGAACAGAGGACCCTAGGACCATCAAGAGAGAAGAACATGAGTGGAGTGTAGGATTCTAACCAGAAAAGCAGTGACACCAGAGATGAAAACAGAGATGATGGCATGGAGCATCTGAGGACTCAAGACCCAGAGAAAGAGAAAGGCTATGTGAGACTGGCTTGCAAAATGTACCCTTTGGTTGTTTAAATGAATATATATTTCTGTGTGTCTTGTGTACATCTCAAAAACAGAAAAGGGGGGAGGGAATAAAATAAAGACAAATACTGTTAAGGAATTTTTTTTTTAAGTGTATTATTGAATTCCTCTGTTTCTAAGGATGACAGGACCTCCCCCTAAAAAAAAAAACAATGGAAACAGAAATCCACAAGATGTGTTTTGCTTACAATGATGTGTTTTAATGACTTGCATATAGGAATTCATTCTATTTAAAAGTATATCTATCAGGTTGTTTTACTTACCTCCTGCAGGCTACTGGAAGAACACACTGTATACTTACATTGATGAAGGATTTGCTGATATTCTTCATATCTATCTGTAGAATATTTCCAATAATTGGGAGAGGAGTGGGGCCAGGTGGGAGCTTCCCTTTCCCATAGCTCTGTTTCCAGAGTAAAAGGACAAGTAAACTGAAGAGGCAGAACCCCAGGACCACAACAGGATCCATTGAAATCTTCCTTCTCACTCAGACAATGATGAGCTCTCGAACCAAAGTTTTTATAATGCACCCTGCTACTGAACTTGTGACTCAGGTGACTAAATTGACCTGTAATGTAAATTGTTGTAATCTCTTCTAAGTGGACTCTGGCCCACTGATAAAGATTTTAAAAAGTGTTATTTAGTCTTGGTCTAGGAATCTGTACCCAAAATATTGGCTGTTTGAACTCAGTAACTCAGCAGGTGCCAGGTCTGGCAATTTGCTTCTGTTAAAATTGTTGTTGTTTTGTATTGTCCAGTTGATTTTGAGTCACAGCTACCAGATAGGTAAGAGTAGAACTGACCCTTAGGGTTTCCTAGGCTGTGTCTTAAAAGCAGATGGTCATGTCTTTTCTCCCATGAAGCCAATTGGGAGGAGTTTGTTGTCTTTACAAGGAGGTGCAACCCATATTAAAGGCTGTGATTTTTAACTACATCTGTAAGTATTTTAGGTCTTCTTCACGTTCAGCAAGCAAGGTTGTATCATCTATATAATCACAGGGTGTTAATGAGTCTTCCTCCAATGCTGATGCCACATTCTTCAGAATCAGTTTCTCAGAGTATTTGCTCAGCATACAGATTGAATAAGTATGGTAAAAGAGTACAGCCCTAGAAAACACCTCTCCTGATTTTAACCCATTCAGCATCCCCTTGTTCTGTTCAAACAACTGTCTCATAGTCTATATACAGGTTCCTCATGAACACAATAAAGTGTTCTGGAATACCCATTTTTTGCAATGTAATTGATACCTTTTCATGATCCACACAGTTGAAAGACTTAACAATAGTCAATAAAGCAAAAGAAAACATCTTTCTGAATTATGTGATAGTTTACGAGGGAGAACATCAGCTTTACATTCATTCTATCATATATCATATATCATTGCCATAGTTACCATCCCGTCCATGCATCATCACCCAACCAAAGGGTATACCCTGCAAGCCTGCCCTCCCCGTCCCCCCATGGTCATCAGCACACAGCCCTTTCCCTCTCTGGATCTCAAGTCCCCAGCCACTCCATCTCTCCACGTCATCTTCTCTGCCTCCATCTCAGGCATCACTGCTTCTCTGGGTAGGGTCCCGCTCTCCGCTGTTCTCCATTGATGGTCCCAGGGCTTTCCGCTCCTAGACTGAAAAGTTAATTACTCCCCTCCTTGCTATAAAACGTCCCCCTTTACATTTCCAACCCTCACAATCAGTCTTGATAACAATTATTCACTATTGTATCACAAGAGACCCATCTGCATTTCATTTCATCAGCCCTTCCTGGACAGGCTGGATACTATTCACTGGAGACTCTACCTTCCTCCATGCCCTCTGGATCTAGGTTCCCTCTTGAAAGCTTGTAAGCCAGTCACTTCTAGCCTTTATAGTCCCCCTCCACCCCATTTTGGACAGCTAATGTCCAAGTTGCCCATCCCTGTCTACTCTTTGTGTGGCGAGGGTGGGAATAATTCTTGCAACAAGGATTTGTTTCCTCTTTTGAGCTGCTGCATCAAGTTCATCAAATTGTATCAGATGATGCTTTTTACCTCTTCTTTCTTCTTAGGGTTGAGCTCTGATCATCCAGTCATTGAAGCCAGGTCAAGTGGGTATTATCTGCCAGTGTGGGTGTTCTTGCATCTGTCCTCTCTCTTCTTATCAGCTGGACATTTCACTCTCCACTCTAGTCCTCTGTGGCTATGTCACTGACTTTGGGCCTATGAGTCCCCAGGTCTTGCCACATTGCTGGCCGACCAGGTCTCCACCCGGGTTCACAGGAGTCTATTGAACGATGTAGGGCTTAGCTCGCCTCTTCATTGCTGTTTTTCCCTCACTTCCCCTTATGGGTGAAGTGCGTGGTCACCAATCAGAGCGTGTATTCCCATTGTGTCTTAGTCTTGGAAGAGGATTTGCACTGAGAGGACCCAACCACTTGCCTTGATGTCTCCTGGGCAAGCAATTTGCTTGTTCTTGCAGTAACAGTCGGATTGCCTTTATTGTTTTGTATTTTTCCTGTAGGTCTTTCTTTCAAGAAGTATCTTCTGTTTTTCTAGTTGCTCCAGGCTGGTCTGCTCATCCTTTCAAGTGGAAGAAAACATCTTTCTGGTATCCTCTGATATCAGCCAAGATCCATCTGATGTCACAAATAATATCCCTTGATTGTTCCACGTCCTCATCTGAATCTGGCTTGAACCTCTGGCAGTTCTTGTAAAGGTACTGTTGTAACCGCTTTTGTATTATCCTCAACAAAATTTTACTTACATGTGATATTAATGATATTGTTCAATGATATCCACATTCCATTGGGTCTTCTTTCTTTGCAATGGGTATAAATATGAGTCTCTTCCAATTAGTTGGCCATGTAGCAGTCTTAAAAATTTCTTGACATGGATGAGTGAGTGCCTCCAGTGCTGCTTCAGTTTGTTGAAAGATTTTGATTTGTATTCCATTAATTCCTGAAATCTTGTTCCTTGCTGGTGCTTTCACTGCAGCTTGAACTTTTTCCTTCAGTACCATTGGTTCTTGATCATATGTTACCTCTTGAAATGGTTGAACATTGACCATTTCTTTTTGGTACAGTGACTCTTTATTCCTTCCATCTTCTGTTGATGCTTTCTGCATCATTCAATAATTTGCCTGGAGAATCCTTCAATATTTTAAGTCAAGTTTTAAATTTTTTCTTCAGTTATTTCAACTTGAAAAATGCTGAGTATATTCTAACCTTTTGGTTTTCTAACATCAGGTCTTTCTTTGCGCATTTCATTATAATAATTGACTTTGTCTTCTTGAGCTGCACTTTGAAAATTTCTGTTGAGCTCTTTGACTTCCTCATTTCTTCCATTCGCTTTAGGATCTCTACGATGAAGAGCAAGTTTCAGAGTCTCTTCTGACATCCATCTTGTTCTTTTCCTTCTTTCTGGTCTTCTCTATGACCTTTTGTTTCTTCCTGTATGACGTTCTTGTACCACTCTTCTGGTCTTTGATCATTAGTGTCCAATGCATCAAGTCTGTTCTTAAGCTGATCTCTAAACTCAGATGGAATATGTTCTAGGCCATATTCCAGTTCTCATGAATAGTTTTAATTTTTTTCTTCTTCAGTCGGAACTTATGAGCAATTGATGGTCAGTTCCACAGTCTGTCCCTGGCCTTGTTTTGGCTGATGATATTGAGCTTTTCCACAGTCTTCCCACAAATGTAGTCAATTTGATTTCTGTGCACTCCCTCCAGTGAGGTCCATGTGTACAGTCATCTTCTATGTAGTTAAAAAAAAAAAAAATGTTTGCAGTGAAAAATCATTGATCCTTCATACAATTTGATGAATTTGACCTACACCTATGGAAGCAGTAGCTCAAAAGAGGGAACAA
>NW_006408521.1:20547508-20549962 GCF_000296735.1 Chrysochloris asiatica
AAAAAAAAAATCATTGGTCTTGCAAAATTCTGTCTTGCTGTTGCCAGCATCATTTCTGTCACCAAGGCTGTATTTATAACTACTGATCCTTCCTCTTTGTTTCCAACTATCATATTTCAGCTCTCAGTAATTTTCAATACATCTTGATTGCATGTTTGATTTATTTCAGAATGAAGAAATGAGTAGAATTCTTCAATTTCATCATCACTGACTTTAGTGGTGGATAAATTTGAATAATAATTGTACTAACTCGTTGTCCTTGTATAAGTGTGGATATTATCCCAGCACAAAGACCTTGAAATGTTGTTCATGGTTACAGAATGCAACAGCATTCCTCTTTCATTTGCTGTTCCTGGCATAGTAAGACTGTGATTGTCAGATTCAAAATGGCCAATACCAGTCCATTTCAGCTCACTAATCTATCTTTTTATGTTCCATTTCATTTTTGAGAGCTTCCTATTTTCCTAGATTAATACTTTATTCATTCCATGTTCTGATTATTAATAGCTGTTTGCAACTATATCTCCTAATTTCAAGTTGTGCAAATGAAGGTCCTGAAAGCTTTACTCCATTTGTGTCATCATGGTCAACTCTACTTTTAGGAGACAGTTCCTCCCCAGTCATATTTTGAAATCTTCCAGCCTGAGGGTTTCATCTTCTGGCAGTATATCTGACAATGTTCTGCTGTTATTATAAGTTTTCACTGTCTAAGAATTCAGTAGTTTGCCTCCCCTTTTTCCTAGTTTGGAAGCTCAACTGAAACCTGTCCACCATGAGTGACCCTGCTGATATTCAAAATACTGGTGGCATAGTTTCTAGCATCACAGTAACACACAGACCACCACAGTATGACAAACTGACAGACGAGTGGTGGCCCCATAAAGCCTATAGCCTAGGTAGCCTAATGGACAAGTAATACCCTGTATTATGGGTCATTATGAGTCATAATCCATTCAGTAGCACACAACACCAAAACTGTTGGGCTCAGGTATTGAAATTTAAAAATAATAATAAATTATACTTGGTGATCCCCATGTACAACTATGATTGATAACTATTGAAGTAAATGATTCTATAAATATATTGCACAGCCCTGTGGATTCTCATATCAGTGACCACTTTGGAATTTATGTCTCTGAGGAGTCAGTGTATTCTGTACCTTGTGTATAACAATATCCCACAATGCTTTGGTCATGGGGACACAGTCTATAGGTGGCAGAGCTGAAGCTGGAGTCCATCACACCTGCCTCTTGCATGCTTCCTTCCAAGAAAACATTCAGACCAGCTGGGTCACCAGCATTAGCTGAATGTGCACTATGATGCAGTATTTCATGATTTCTAATAAATGGCTTCCAAAATAAACAATACTTGAGTTAATAATTGTAGTACCACTTGATTGAAATTAGTAATCACAAAGGTTTGATTTTGTAACCTTTTGAACATGAACGTCCTTCTGATCACCTTGAACACTTTGTCCAGGAAAAACAGCAGTGAACTAGCTCAATAATCAATGAACTCTAAGGTAACTGCATGACCTTTGTGGCTAAAATAAACTCCACTGGTTTCTTTAGGACATTCATTTGATTCTCTATTCTGTTCCTCCTTCTTTCTGCTCCTGCTTTGCCCCTTTTCTTTTCATAGACTGAGCAAACCTTAACTATTTTAGAGACAGAATGGATCTCAGATCCACTAGTCTTATCCTTGACTTATTAACAGGAATGAGGAATTGGGTGCTCAGTGAGGTGAAGTGTCACCAAAGCATAAAAATACCTTATCTGATTGTTTCGAGAGGGCAGAGCTTGATGGCGGCTAGGGTGGAGGTGCAATGAAGTTCACTGTCAGCAATAACATAGAATAACAGGCAAAGCAGATCCAGGGCAGAGCTCCAAAACTTGGAACCACAGGGATAGGAATATTTTTAAAGTTTGAAGGCTTATAGCGTGTGGATTTTGGAGCTGAAGTAAAAAATTGCGAACTTTTGAATCTGCCGTGCCGGGCTCAGAGCCGACATCCTGGGCAAGACCAAACAGCAAGGCCTACCAGGGGGAGCAGAAACACCATGGAAAAGCACCACGGGAACCTTGGGACAAAGGTGGACAACATACTTTGTCAGTTTTGCTTTGTTCTGATTTTCCTTTTTTTTTTGGTATCTGGTCATTGGCACGCCCAGTGTTTGGCCACCTTCATTCTGGTGACTAGAGGGGGAGCCTGAGTGTGTGGCCACCCCCCCACCCTCACCACTGGTGGGTTCACCTGCCACACATGCACACAGATACTCAGCCCAAGAGCAGGCCTTGAACTTTTCTTATTTGTTTGTTTTTTGTTCTGTTTTCTTATGCATGAAAGGGGAGGACAGGGCTGTAGAGAGGGAAAGAGAGTTCAAAAACAAAATAGGCCAAAAATTAAATTAAAGCCTGAGGTATAGCATAACAACCAACATTGGCATCTTGAAAT
>NW_006408521.1:20559684-20575821 GCF_000296735.1 Chrysochloris asiatica
CAAGAAATTTGAAAAACAATTGCCTGGCGAACTGATGGGAAGAGATCAAATTCAATAGACTTCTGTATGGATTGCACCATATTTGTGCCCACTCCAAAGAAAGGTGACCAAACAGAATGAAGAAATAAAACAATATCATTAATGTCACATGCAAGTAAACTTTTGCTGAAGGCATCAAAAATTATTCCCATGGTACATCAATAGAGAGCTGCCAAAAATCCAAGCAGGATTCAGAAGAGAAGGTAGATCTAGGGATATCAGTTCTGATGTCAGATGCATCTTGATAGAAATCAGAGAATACCAGAAATGTATATACTTGTACTTTATTGATCTGCAATGCACTCAACTGTATGGATCATAACAAGTTATGGATAATTTTGCACAGAATGTTTATTCCCAAACACTTAATCATGCTCATGAAGAACCTATACATAAAACAAAGAGGCAGTTGTTCAAACAGAATAAGAATATAATGAATAGTTTAAAATCAGGAGAAGTGTATGTCAGTGTTGTATACTTTCATTATACTTATTCGGTCTCTTCTAAACAAATTATCTGGGAAGCTGGATTATATAAGAAACAACGTAGCATCAGGATTGGAAGAAGATTATTAACAACCTGCCATATGCAGATAACACAACTTTGCTTGCTGGACGTGAAGAGAACTTGAAATACTTACTGATGAAGATCAAATTCTGTAACCTTCAGTATGGATTGCAATTAAGTGTAAAGAAAATTAAAATCCTCACAACTGGATCAATACATAATATCATGTTAAATGAAGAAAAAAATTGAAGCTGTCAAAGACTTCAATTTGCTTGGATTCACAATCAATATTCATGGGAGCAGCAGTTAAGAAATCAAAGGTCCTATTGCATTGGACAAATCTGCTGCTAAAGGCCTCATTAAAGTGTTCAAAAGCAAAGATTTCAGTTTGAGGACTAAACTGAGCCTGACTCAAGCCGTGGTATTTTCAATTTCCTCATAGGCAAATTAAATTTGGGCAATGAATACCCAAGAGTGTAGAAGAAAGGATGCATTGAATTATGGTGTTAGTGAGGAACTCTCAAAGTACCAAGAACCAACAAATCTGTCCTGTAAGAAGTATAGAAATGAGGATGGCAAGACTTTATCTCTTGTAGTTTGGAAGTATTGTCAGTGAAAAGGAGGAAGACACTCAACAATGTGGAATAACACAGTAGAAAACACAATGGACTGAAACGTAACAGCAACTGTGAGGATGACGCAGGTGCAGGCGCAGGAGCAAGCAGCGCTTCCGTCTGTTGTGCATAGGGTAGCTATGTGTTTGTGCTGACTCAACTGTACCTAACAACAAGAAGAACAACATATTTTTGGAAAATAAGATATTAACCAGATGATTAACAGTTTGGGATTTTTTTCCCCCATAGGGGGAATCAATTGTGCAGCTATGATGATGATTTCACTTGATGACTTTATTGGGCACTGACAGTGCTCTCTAGATGACGGACTGAAATGGAAAAATGGGCAGAAGATTCATTTCCAAGAATATATGAATCCCTATTTGGCTTGGTCACTTTCATATTGGTAGCATGCCCAAGTTCTGCATTTCCTTTTTTGTACAATTTCTCTGAAAATGGAAGAAATGAAATGGAAGGCATCTTAAAATTTTTGTACACATTGAATAAACTGGTGTCCCCAAATGTATGATTATATTGACAATGTTTTATAATTGACTGTATCTTTGAATCTATGAAGTTCATGAACCTCATCCAAGATCTACTTCTGTGTTAGCACTATACCTACTAATATAACAAATAAGGACTTGTTTGGAATTGTAAAAAAAAAAAAAAAAGAATAGTTGTTGTGAATATCCCTACAAATGTCTTTATGGTATCCCAATATATTGCATGTCTGCTCAGTGTGAGTGGAATTCTAGATACGGATGTGTTCAGCTTTAGAACATAGTGCCAAAGAATTGTCCAAATGCTTTACACAATTTATAACTTTACTGTGAGTGTCTGTTGCTTCATTTCTTTGCCAACACTTTGTAGAGGTAGTTTATTTTAATTTAACCAGTCTGATGAGTGTATAATACCACATTGTAGTTTAACTTATTTTGCTAGCTGTTCACAAAAGAGTTGATGTTGTCAGTGGACTTCTGAAAAAGAGTCTCAGCATCATTAATTTTTTCTGATGCAAATTAAAGCTACAATATGATGTTATACACTCATCAGAGTGGTTTAAATAAGACAACAGCAATTTATTTTTTACATGCTCCATTGTTTGCTTCATATATGAGTGAGCCAACATATCGACGGTTGTTGTTGTTAAGCGCCATCAAGTCGGATCCGATTCATAGTGACTCCACTGCACACCACCACCACCACCATAGGCTTTCAGAGGCTGTACATCTTTGCAGGAGCAGAAAGCCTCATCTCTCTTCCACAGAATGGCCTGTGGGCTCCAAACAATGACTTTGTGGTTTCCTTGGCCATCCAAACAATTGTTACATGTGAGTTCATTGCTGCTGTCACTGTGTCAGTCCATCTCATTGGAATTCGTCCTCTTTTTCAATGGCCTTCCACTTTACCAAGAATGAAATCTTTCTCCAGAAAATGGTCCCTTCTAATAACATGTCTGAAGTGTGAGAGATGAGTCTCACCATCCTGGCTTCTAAGGAGCATTCTAGTTGCATTGCTTCTAACACAGATTTGTTTGTTCTTCTTGTAGTTCATGGATTCCTTTCAATATTCTTCTCCAGCATCATATCTCAAATTCATCAACTCTTCTGTGGTCTTCCTTATTCATTGTCCAACTTTCACATACATATGAGGCTATCGAAAATACCATGGGTTGGATCAGATGTATCATAATCCTTAAACTGATATCTTTGCTCTTGAACACTTCGAAGAGGTCTTGTGCAGCAGTTTTTCCTAATGCAACCCATCATATGCTTTATTAACAGATGCTTTCATGAGTGTTAACTGTGGATCCAAGCAAAATGAAATCTTTGACAACTTCAATCTTTTGTTTTCATTTTAATGATGTCTATTGATCCAGTTGTGAGGAACTTTTTTTCTTGATGTTGGGGTGCAATCCATACTGAAGGCTGTAGTCTTTGATCTTCACCAGTAAGCGATTTAAGTTCTCTTCACTTCCAGCAAAAAAGGTTGTAGCATCTACTTATCACAGGTTGTAAAAAGAGTTTTCCTCCAATCCTGATACAATCTTCATGTAATCCAGTTTCTCAGATTATTTGCTCATCATACATATTGAATAAGTATGGTGAAACAACACAACCCTGGCATACACCTATCCCGACACTATTCAAGTTTCCCCTTGTTCTATTTGAACAACTGCCCTGGTACAGGTTTTTCATAAGAACAATAAAGTATTCTGGAATATCAATTCTTCACAATGTTATCCCTAGCTTGTCATGATCCGCATAGTCAAAAGTCTTTGCATAGTCAATAAAGCACAAGTACACATCTTTCTAAGGAGCTCTGGTAGCATAGTGGTTATGAGTCTGGCTGCTAACCTCAAGGTCAGAAGTTTGAAACTACCAGCCATTCCATGGAAGAAAGATGAGGCTTTCTGCTCCCATAAAGAGTTATAGCCTCAGAAACTCTATACAGGGTTATTATGAGTTGGAACCAACTCCATGGCACACCACCACCACCACACATCTTTCTGGTATTCTTGGCTTTCAGCCATGACCCATCTGACATCAGCGGTTCAAGCTTACCAGCTACTCCTCGTAAACCTATGGGTCAGAATCAACTTGACAGCACTTATCAATATATATATTGTGGTTTAATGTGCTGAGCTGCAAGGTCAGTTTGAACCACAAGTTCAGTAGTTCAAGCTCACCAGCTGCTCCTTGGAAACCCTACACAAAGTCACAATGAGTCAGAACTGACTCGAAGGCACTTAACAACAACAAAATTTGTATAATTGCTATAAAGTAGACACATATACGGAAGATTCATGGCTCCATAGGATAAAAACTGCACTTCAAACTGCAAGGTTGGCAGTTCAGGTACCAGTCACACCTCAGGAGAAAGATAAGACTTTCTGCTTCCACAAAGATTCAGTCCCAGAAACCCTATACAGGGTTGCTATGAGTCAGAATTGACCCCATGGCACTTAACAATAATAGCAACATATACCACTGCCTGTCCATCAGTTTGGTATACCATGGTAGCTTTTGTGTTGCTGTGATGCTGGAAGCTATACTAGTAGTATTTCAAATACCAGTAGGTCCACCCAGGGTGGGCAGGGTTCAGTGGAACTTTCAGACTAAGAGAGAATAGGAAGGGTTGGCTGTTATCTACTTTTGAATATTAGCTAATTAAAATTCTCTTGGTCTACCTACTACCCTGAAAGGGATCACATTAGAGAGTCCTGAATACACTAGGAGAAAATGCAGAACAAAACTCAAAACTATTTAAAATATAAAATAAACAAAAAAAAAACAGGTTTACTGGTCAGAAAGAGACTGGAAGGACCTGAGGTTATGGTCCTTGAGCACCCTTCAGGTCTGGAAAGGAACTTAGTCTTGTGGCCCAATTTTCAGCCAAGCAGTAGATAGATTTATAGGGGGACAACAGCAGTAGCCAAGTATGCTCACCGTGGAATAGTCCCCCATTCAAAATCAAAAGGGCAACATTTTTCTAAGGACAAAGTTGAGAAGGGATGGAAAGGTGAGTGGAACGCAAATAAGAACTACAGAGAGGAAGCCGGATAACTGTTGTTGCGTGGAGGGTATTGTAAACATGGAGGTGAAACAAAGTGCATGATTTGTTTAATGTAAAGTTGATGATCTTGCCTGAAAACCTTTACTCAATTTACATTAGAAAGTAAAAAAATAAAATAAAATAAAAAATCTTATGGGTTACAATAGAACATTGCCTCCTGTAGTGCAGGAAGATGAGTCCCTGGGTTGGAAGTGCACAGCAGCTGTCACAATGAACTTGAGCATACTAATGACTGATAATATCACAGGATTGGGCAATGCTTCATTCTGTCTTACTAGGGTCAGCCAAAGTCAAAGCAGACTCGATAGCAACTAACAACAATGGAGATAACGTAACTTTTCTACGTTAAGATTACGATAAATTTTAATGGAGCATTAAGATAAATCTGTACGTACCTATATATTAGTCTGTTGTTGTTAAGTGCCAGAAAGTTGGTTCCCACTCATAGAGAGCCTGTACAGGGTTTCTGAGGAGTGAATAGTGGGTCGAAACTGCTGACTTTTGGGTTAGCAGTTCAGTGTTTATCCTACAGAGCCACACCAGGACTCATATTAGTCTACAAGGTAACTAATACAAAGACAAATGATAAGAGTGTTTCTTAATACATGGAATTATTGTCCTTACAGAAAGAAAAATAGGCAGCAAATACAATTCTAAATCACGTGAATATATGGTGTTTAAATTTTTAAATTCTACTAACAGATGTATGTAGTCCTGGTGTGGTTCTGTAGGAAAAACACTGGACTGCTAACCTCAAGGTCGGAGGTTCAAACATACCAGCTGCTCCTTGGAAGCCCTGTGCAGTGTTGCTATAAATGGAAACCAACTTGATGGCAGTTAACAACAGATGGCTTCTGAGAAGCACTCTGGCTGTACTTCTTCCAAGACAGGTTTATTGGTTCTCAAGGCAGTCCATAGTACTTTCAAAATTCTTCTCCAGCACCATCACTCAAATATATCAATTCTTCTATGTCAAAATAGAAATTCTTCTATTGTCAAAATTTCACATGCATATGAGGCCACTAAAAATATCATAGCTTGGGTCAGGCACACGTTATATAGAGCAAAAAGTCAGTGGTGAAGAGGCAAAAGGAGGAAGCAATGACACTCTTCATTGTGTCACAGTCAAATACCTTGGTATTTTGCAGTAGTTAAATGACACTGGAAGTATTTTGTGACTAGAACGTCATTAGGGAGCCATTTACTGCATAACCATGAATTTTGTTCAGATTTATCAAGAAAATTAAGGTTCTCCTAAGAAACAGATTGCACCTGATGTCAAAGAACAATGATGGGCTGAGGACCGGCAGGGGTAAAAGAAAGACAGCAGCAGCCAGGAACAAATAAACAAAGGATTGGAAGCATAAAAATCCACAAGGAATAGCTTGCTTTATAATGATCTATTTTAATACTTTGTCTCTATGAATACACAATACTTAAAAGTAGGGGTTATTTTACTTACTCCCTGAAAGCTATGGGAAGAACATAAGACGTACTTATATTACTGAAGGATTTTCTGATATTCTTCACATCTAATTGTAAGATATTTCCAAAAATTGAGAGAGGTGTGGAGTCAGGTGGAGTTTCTCTTTCCCATAGCTGTTTCCAGAAAGAAAGAGGAAGCAAACTGAGGAGACAGAGCACCAGGCCATAGAAGATCCATTGCTGTCTTCCTTCTCACTTAGACAATTGTGGCTTTCTGACCCACCGTTTTTTAAGTGCTCCCTAGTACTGAATTTGTGATGCTGATGAATAAATTGACCAATAGGTAAATTTGCTGTACTCTCTTATGAGTGCACTTGGGCCCACTGATAAAGATAAAAATTGTGTCATTTAAGTTTGTTCTAGGAGTCTTGTGGCACAAGCATTTTGTAATCCACTGTTAAAGGTTGTCTGTTTGAAACCAGTGACTCAGCAGGAGAAAGACCTGGCTATATGTTTGTTTAAAAGTTTGTTGTTATTGTGTGTCCTCCTACTGATTTCTACTCATAGCAACCTGATAGAACAGGGTAGAACTATCTCTTAGGGTTTTCTAGCCTGCACTCTTGCAGGGAGTAAATCACTCTGTCTCCCAAAATCCAAAGGTGGATTTAAACCACTAACCTTTCAGTAGTCACCAAGTGCTTACTCATTGCATCACCAAGGCTGCTGGAGCAGTTTGACTCTGTAACACAAGGGGTAGCCATAATTTGGAGTAAACTAGATTCCTTTTTCTTTTTTCTAATATTCTTCCTTCCCATAGCCTCACCATCTCACCATGAAGATTGTTATTTTATTGATGGAGGACTGGGTCCAAGGATCCCTAGTTACACAATGATGAAGCACTCAGTTGATAACGCAAAGGTTGGTGGTTTGAAGTCACCAGTCATTCTCTGGGAGAAAAGTCCCTCTTATCTAATCCTGTCAGGAAACCTTACAGACCAGTTCTACCCTACCTTACAAGGTTATTATGAATTATGAATCACAAATGACTCAGTGGCACTCAGTGATAACAAGGTTAGGACCAGGTATTGGCAACTGAAAAATAAAACCAAACAACAAAGCATTGCTGGTGGGTTCAATGATCACCTATGACCAAAAACTACAGCAGTAAACAACTTGACCAAAGACACCATGAAGTGTGCATATGACAGAGCTGAGGCTAGAGTCCATCTTCCCTAATCTTTCAGGCTTCCCTCCAAGCAAAACATTCAGGTCAGCTAAGTTATCATTTCCTCAATATATACTACAATGAAGTATTCCTTGATTCCTTCAAATCAGTGACTTCCAAGATAAATAAAAACTGAGTTAAGAATTGCAGCATCTGTTAATTGAAATAAGGCATCTGAAATGTGTGATTTGATAACCTTTCAAACTTAAATGAGCATCAGTCTTCCTGAACCCTTTATTATTGAAAAAAGGAAGCTGTTCCTTAGCTCACATATCCCTGAACTCTAAAAGTACCACACTACCTTAATGGCTAAGGAGCTCTGGTAGTGTAGTTGTTACGAATTGGGCTGCAAACTGCAAGGTCAGCAGTTCAAAACTACCAGCTGCTCCGTGGGAGAAAGATAAGCATTCTGCTCCCGTAAAGATTAACAGCCTTGGAAACCCTGCAGCCTTGGAAACCCTGTGCAGGGTCACTATGAGTCAGAACCGACTCCTCCATGGCACATAACAACAACAACCTTGATAGCTAAGATCAACTCTTTGTTTTCTTCCTTCCTCTTTAAAGACACTGTTTATTGTGATTCAAGAGATTACAGAGCCAATTGGTTTTCCATTCAACAACTGATACACATTTTATTTCATGACATCGATTGCAGTCCCCACAAGATGACAACATTCTTCCCATTTCCTTCCTATGTTGGCTGTTTCCATTTGTCAGTCTTTCCTACCAATCCCTTCTGAGCATGATCCGTAGGCAAGTGCTGCCCTTATGATCTCATTTGATTGACTGTTCTAAAAAGTGCATATCTCCTGATGTATTGTTCACCCTACAAACCTATCTACTCCTTTCTTTTAAGTAATGATTTTATTCCTGAGAGAGAAGGGTCTCTGCTTTTTCTCTCCTTCCTTCTGCTGAAGCTTTTGCCTGGCTTACCTTTTATAGACTGAGCAAACAATAGATATTTTAGACATGGAATGTATCTTAGATCAACAAGTATGATCCTTGCTATATTTCAAGAAAGGAGCAATCGGTGGTTCAGAGGTAAATCCATGTTTCTGAAAAATGGGCAAGAGATACACCTTAGGCACAAAGACAATTAAAGACTAAAAGTCAAAGGGTGGAAAAATATATCAAGCAAATGGCAATCAAAATACGGTAAGAGTGGCAATATTAGTTTCTGATAAATATATCTTAAGGCAAAATCCAACATAAGAAATAAGAAAGGAGATATTATGTAATGATCAAAGATTCCGTTGCACAAGAGAACATAGCCATATAAATATCTATACACCCAAGTGAAAAGATTCAAAATACACAAATCAAACTCCAGCAGAATTGAAGAGAGAAACAGACAACTCTATAATAATCATGGAAGACTTTAATAAACCACTTTCAAGGATGGACAAAAGAACTAGAAAGAAGTTAAACAAAGACACAGAAGAGCTAAATAACACAATCTGCCAACTTGACCTCATAGACATATAAGACATATACAGAACTCCACCAAAAGAAGCACCATATGTAATTTATCTGGTGCATATGCATCATTCTCCAGAATAGACCATAAGTTAAGTCAAAGTTTGCCTCAACAAATTTTGAAATATTGAAATACTACAAAGCATTTTCTATTATTACATCACTATTAAGATAGGAGTCATCAAGGTAAAAAAATCAAATGCATAGAAACTAAACAACACCCTGTTTATAAACTAGTGGGTAATAGAATAAATTTAAAAATGAAACCTTTGAGACACAGCAAAAAGCAGTGCTCAGTTTGTGGTGCTTTGGTGACTTATGTGTTACTATGACGCTGGAAGCTATTTTTGTTGTTTAGTATCGTGGAGTAGGTTCCGACTCATAGTGACCCTCCACAGAGTTTCCGAGGCTGTAAATCTTTACTGGAGCAGAATGCCTCATCTTTCTCCAGCGGAACGGCTGATCGTGGACAGGTTTCAGCAGAGCTTCCAGACTAAGACAAACTATGAAGAAGGAGAGACAGACCACTTCTGAACAGTTAGCCATTGAAAACCTTATGAATATCAGCTGAATATTGCCTGGTACAGTACAGGAAGATTAGCCCTTCAGGTTGGACGGTACTCAAAATACGACTGGGGAAGAGTTGCCTCCTCAAAGTAGTGCTGACCATAATGATGTGGAAGGAACAAAGCTTTTGGGACCTTCATTTACTGATGGGATACAACTCAAAATGAGAAGAAATAACTGCAAACATCCATTAATAGAACCTAGAATGTATGAATTTGTATAAATTTAGGAAAACTGGAAGTCATCAAAAATGAAATTGAACACAGTAATATAGATGTCTTAGGCATTGGTGAGTCGAATGGACAAGTATTGGCCATTTTGAATCAGACAATCATATGGTTTACTATAACTGATAAATTAAACAAGAATGTTGGTGCATTCATAATCAAAAAGAGCATTTCAAGATCTATCTTGAAGTACAGTGCTGTCTTGTGATAATATCCATATACCTTCAAGGAAGACCAGTAAATACCCCTATTATCCAAATTTATGCACCAAGCACTAAAACCAGTGATGATGAAATTGAACCATTCTGCCAACTTCTTCAGTCTGAAATTGACCAAGTATGCAATCAAGATGGATTAAAAAAAAAAAAGATGAATTGATAATTACTGGTGATTAGAATGCAAAACTTGGAAACAAAGAGGAAGGATTGGTAGTTAGAAAATAATGGCTTTGGTGATAGAAATGATGTTATAGATCGCATGATAAAGATTTGCAAGACCAATGAATTATTCATGGCAAATACCTTTTTTCAACAACATAAACAGCTGCTATACATTCAGTCCTCACCAGATGGACTACACAGGAATCAAATGAACTATATCTCTGGGACGAGACAACAGGTAAGTTCAATATCATCAGCCAAAACAAGGCCAGGGACCAACTGTGGAACAGAGCATCAAGTGCTTATATGCAAGTTCAGGCTGGAGCTGAAGAAAATTGAAACAAGTCCAAGAGAGCCAAAATATGACCTTGAATATATCCCACCTGTATTTAAACACCACATGAAGAGATTTGATGCATTAGGCACTAATATCTGAAGACCAGAAGAGTTGTGAGATGTCATCAAGAGCATCATACATGAAGAAAGCAAAAGGTTACTAAAAAGACAGGAAAGAATGCAAATACCAAAATGGATGTCAGAAGAGACTCTGAAACTTGCTTTTGAGCATTGTTGTTATTGTTAAGTGCTATCGAGTTGATTCAACTCATAGCGACCCTGAACAGGTTTTCCAAGAGTCGTTGGTAGTTTCTAATCACAAAATGTTTCCAACACCATTTAATTTCTGGGGAAAAACTAACAGCAAATTGCAGGGAGACCGGCTCTCTGCTAGGGTCATAGGACATGAGCGAATACGCGGAAACGTCAGATGAAGAAATGAATACAATTCGAGAGGCTTTTCAGCTTGTAGTGCTGTCTGGCTATTCTCTCCAGCTTCTGCCGTCTGCCCAACAAGTCTTTATTTTTTATACTTTTACTACACAGTACATTGACACTTTTATCACTCCTTGAATTATGACACAGTTAGTCACAACATTCTTGCACCTGGTCATTAGACAACCTTGACAAGAATACTCTGTGATGTTCAGACTGACCTTCATGTTCTTTCCCAGTATGAGATAAAACTGTTTCTTCTTGTTTCTACTAAAAGATTATAAACTTTCTATCCTACATAATGTGCTATTATTTTCATAATAAAGGTATTCATTAAATCACTTAAGAGCTATGTGGCATAAAGCCCAACTTGGTTACTAGCTGCAAGAAGTGTAGATTATTAAGTCAAAACTATCCTTCACTTAAGTTCATTAATGTCTGCTTGTTTATGCAGGTGTCTGTATGTAGGGGTTTGAGAATTCTAGCTAGTGACTGAATGTGGTGAGGCCGATGGGGGTAGGTCAGCTTGACTCTAAAATGCTACCTGCTTTTGTGGCCTCACAAATGCAGTTACTTAGGTTTTCTAATGAAAAGGAGTAATTTACACAATTTCTCTTTGTATTCAATACACCAAGGCTGAAAGCAATTGCTGCTAAGCTAGTTTTTCCTAAGGTTTGTAGAATTCATAGTGAAAAGCTGTGAATATTGCCATATTATATATTTTTACAAGTAAATTCAGAGCTAACTTTAAGGGAAAATAGGGGTCAGCTTTTGAGAATCATTTGCCATGCATAATGTCTCTCTCCCCAGTGCGGCTTTGCCAAGCACCGAGAGTTAAGCGCTTCCTGCAGCAAATAACCGTCAAACAATGAAGGGCAACGTTGCTCCTTCCTTCTGCCACTTCACCAAGTTACTTTGATTCTAGTACAATGACAGGTCTAAACTTTTCTCTCCCCCAAAATGTGTTTTTTAATTCTATAGTAATTTCTGACAATGACAAAACACTAACAACAAAATGCTCTAGTGGGGAGTATTCTGCCCACAATGATAAACTATACTAAAATTAGGAATTAATTTGCTTATCCCCTGCTAGCTATTGGAGGAGCATAAAGCATATTTATATTGCTTAAGGATTTGATGATATTCTCAACATTTAACTGTAGGGAACATCCAGTAACTGGGAAATGAGTGGGACCAGGTGAGAGCTTCCTTTCCCATAGCTCTGTCTCCAGAGTAAAAAGAGGCAGGAGACACAGAGCACTGGGACCAGACTTAGATCCATTGACCCCTTCTCTTCTTATTTAGGTAACTATGCATTTGAAATCATCAACATTTACAACAATTCCTGCTGATGAAATTTATAACTCTGGTTAATATAGTTAGTTATCAGTCAGCTTCATCTGCAATGAATTCCTTTATAACACAATTTTGCCTTGGTTATTTGGGAAAATGGTTCAGGAAAAATTTTCCCTAACCCCTGAGGAGTGTTGTAACGTTTGCCCTAATTCTTTGGAGAAGCTGGTGTGGCAGAGGGGCCGGGAAAGACTCCGTTTCTACCACAGGGCTTTGTTAGTTTTAGATCAGTGGTACTTTAGGTTGATTGACATTACAGTTGTAAGCTGTAACCCACTTGATGGTTTGATACTTTTGTCCGCCCTGTCCTGACAATTAATAAAATGTGTTTGTTTGTTTTTTAAAATATATGACATTTATAATATTATTTAATTTCACATGAATGACAGATGAAATGCCATTTATCACAGGATTGTTGTTGTTGTTGTTGTTGTTGTTGTTGTTGTTGTTGTTATGTGCCATCGAGTAGGTACCGACTCCTAGGAACCTTATGCACAGCAGAATGAAACACTGCCAGAACCTGGGACAACCTCACTATTGTTGCCACGCTTGAGCCCATTGATGCTGCCACTTGGCCAATCCATCTTGTTGGGGATCTTCCTCTTTTTCTCTGGCCCTCCACCTTACCAAACATCATATCCTTCTCTAGCGACTAGTCCCTCCTGACAATATGTCCCAAGTATGAGAGACTAAGTTTGGCCAAGGAGCACTCTGGCTGTACTTCTTCTAACACAGATCTGTTGGTTCTTTGGCAGCCCATGGCACTTTCAATATTGTCCTCCAACACCACAACTCAAATGCATCAATTCTTCTAAGGTCTTCCTTATTCACTGTACAGCTTTCACATGGATATGAGGTTATTGAAAATACCATGGCTTGACTCAGGCGCACCTTAGTCCTCAAACTGACATCTTTGCTCTTCAACGCTTCAAAAAGGTCTTGTGCAGCAGATACGTACAATGCAATATGTCATTTGATTTCTTGACTGCTGCTTTCATGAGTGTTGATAGGAAACACAAAATACAAAAGGAATTTTAACTAGAGATCAAATCAGCTTTATTTCATAAAGGGAAATTTGAACTGCGTCTTGAAGGACTTGTTGTTGTTAAGTGCCTTCGAGTCAGTCCCTACTCATAGCAACCCTGTATAGGGTTTCCAAGAAGCGGGTGCTGACCCTGCTGTCCAGTGCTTTATCCCACAGTGCCACACCCAGACTCCATTTGAAGGATAGGGACTATGGTAAGAGATACAGGTCATAGAGGGTATACTTGTTGCTAAGGAAGGGGTGGATTGTGTCACAAAGGCCAGAAAGTGCCTGCATTGTTCAGCTGAGATTGCAGTCTGACAGCCCTTTCTTCAGACTGGAATGAAGCGCAGCTGGTAGGAAGGTGGTACAGAGCCCAGGCCATTGTAAACTGGGGCTGTGTCAATATCCTTTGGATCAACCAGAGGTTTCAAGGCAAAATTTTGTAGAATGGTGGTCAGGATTAAAAACAGTTCCATGCGGGCCAGGCCCTCTCCAGCACAAACTCTTTTTCCTAAAAGATAACATATAAAATACATATTCATTTAGTTCTATGTCAGCCTAAAAAAATATGTAATCAATCAAACAACTATGGCTTCATCTACCTACACACAATCCTGGCTTCCTTCATTTCTTCAGCACAGATTTATGAGAATCTCTTTGCTATATGAGAAGGTTTTTTCCACACTCACATGGGACTGCTGTGCTAGGGTTTTCCAGGGACGTCTTACTTCACACTCACACCTCACACAAAACCTTGACTACTGACATAATGCACAACACTGGACTTCTCCATCTCCCTCTGTTCCAGTACTCAATAATTGATTGAATTCTCCTCATTTGGATTCTAAAGCATAATTTCAACCTGTTATTTCCCTGACTTAAAAGATATAAAAAGCTTACCGTTGTTAGATATAAGAATAATATTACAAACTAGCTGATAATAGTTTTTAGAGCTTTTTTTCTTTCTACACTTCCCATCCAGTTACCCTAAACCTCAGTCAATACTCACTATTCACCAAACTCCAACAGACTGGCAATTTCAAGTTTGATCTCAGATTCTAATCATCCACTGATCGAACGGTCTGCCCATCTGGTCTGCCTGCTGTTGTCCTCCACATCCTTCTAGACCCAGCTTAGATGTTACTTGTTCTCTACAAACTTATCTGACATGTTCAGGGTTTACAATGCACTGCTTTAACATGTTTCTCATAGCACTGTAAAAGGGTGATTTTTTATAAGCCCTTGATCATAAATGAAATGTCTAAATTAAACCCATGTTGATGCTACTTTCAGCAAAATCAGAAAAGACATTTCACAGATGCCTGTCCTTGGTTTCCTTATATGGTTGTCATTGATAGTTGCTGTCTAGATGGTTCCAACTCACAGACATCCTATGTCCATCTGAACAAAGCACTCCTCTGCTTGGTCTCGGCCCATCCTTATCATCATTGCTATGTGTGAAAGCATTGTTCCAGCCACTATGTCAATCCGTCTCATTGAGGGTCTTCATTTTTTATTGGCCCATTAAAATAATCACAATAACTAAAGGAATGTTTCCCCTGTGATCAAGTCAGGGTTTGGAAGGAATTCACTCAAAGAAGAGGATTTTCACGTAGATACATTGGTGGAAATAGCCTTTTAAAACAACAACAACAACAAACCTTTCTTTCATGATGTATATGAAAAAACAAAATCTCAAGAAGAAAACCTCTGAAATATTCAACCGGTTATCTCAGGTCCCCAAGCAACCAGAAAGGTTTAATGTGGGCAAGCAGTTTCTAAAGGGGGAAAAAACAACAACTTAGCTTTAATTTGTTATTACCAACTCTGGCCCCAGGGAATATTATACATCAACCTAGATATTTTTATCCAACATGCAGTTCAGATGCACTGATAATTACTGGTAATTGGAAAGCAAAAGTTGAAAACAAAGAAAAAGAATCAGTTGTTAAAAATATGACCTTGGTAATACAAATGATGCTGGAGACCACACAACAGAAGTTTGACAGATCAATGACTAATTAACAGCAAATACCTTTCTTCAGTAACATAAACACAAACTATATACGTAGTCTTCATTGGCAGGAATACACAGGAACCAAACTGACTACACTAAGGGAAAGAGATGATGAAGAAGGTCAGTATCATTAATCTGAACATGGCTAAGGGTCGACTGAAGAACAAATCATCAATTGCTCACACAGGAGTTCAAGTTGAAGATGAAGAAATAAAAAAAATGTTCATAAGAGTCAAAGTACAGCCTTGAGTGTATCCCATATGAATACAGAGATTATCTCAAGAATAGATTTGATGCATTGAACACTAACTAAAGACCAGATTCATTATGGAATGACTTCAAGTACTTCATACATTAAAAATAATAATAATTAAAAAAACAAAACAAAACACAGAAAAGGATTAAAAAAACAAAATGGATGTCAGAAAAGACTCTGAAACTTATCCTGAAACATAGAGTAGCTAAAGTGAACTAAAAAATGATGAAGTACAAAATCTGAACAGAAAATTTCAAGATACAAAATAAAGTATTATATGAAATGTGCAAAGATCTAGAGTTAGAAGACCAAAAGGGAAGAATATGCCAACTATTTCCCAAACTGAAAGAACTGAAGAAAAAATTCAAGCCTCACATTGCAATAGGGAAGGATTCTATGGGAGAAATGTTGAACAACACAGGAAGCATCAAAAGAAGATGAACCAGGGGGAACCTAGGGCTAGGGAGCATGGAGGAAGGCAGAATCTCCAGTGGGTACTATTCAATCTGTCTGGGAGGAGCTGATGAAAGGAAATACAGATGGGCAACTCATGATACTTAAGTGCATAATGCTTATCAGGATGGATTATGAGGGTTGGAAATGCAAAGGTAGACGTTTTGTAACAAGGAAGGGAGTGATTAATTCTCCAGGCTAGGAGTGGAGGTATCTGGGAC
>NW_006408521.1:20575949-20599383 GCF_000296735.1 Chrysochloris asiatica
TTCTAGGATATACCCTTTGGTTGGTTGATGATGCATGGAGGGGATTGGAACCATGGCAATGAAATGATATACGATGGAATGAATGTAAGATTAAAGTTCTCTCATGTAAACTATATAATTCACAATAAAGCATTAAAAAAAAAAAAAAAGAAGATGAACCAGATGAAGTTGAACATTTCAGGGTAGCAGATCATCAAGAACAAATGATAGTGAAGGAAGAAGTCCAAACTATACTAAAGCAATGATGAAACACAAAGCTCCAGTCATTAACAGACTACCAACTGAGGTATTCCAATGAACAGATACAACACTCAGTTATCTATGCCCAAAATTTGGAAGACAGCTGTCTGGCCAACTGACATATTTGTGCCCATTCCAAAGAAAGGAGATCCAACAGAATATGGAAATTGTTGAACAATATCATTAATATCACTCCTAAGTAAAATTTTACTGAAGGTAATTCAAAAACAGTTGTAGCAGTACATCAGTAGGGAACTGCCAGAAATTTAAAGGGAATTCAGAAGAGGATGTAAAAGAAGGATATTATTGCTGATGTCAGATGGCTCTTGGCTAAAAGTAGAGAATATCAAGATGTTTACCTGTGTTTTATTGACTATACAAAGGCATTCTACTGTGCAGATCATAACAAATTATGGATAGTATTAGGAAAAATTTGAATTGCAGAGCACTTCATTGTGTTCATGTAGAACCTGTACACAGAGACCAAGAGGCAGTCATTTAAACAGAAGAATGGGATAAGGCACGTGCATGATTTAAAATCAGGAAAGGTATACATCCGGGTTGTGTCCTTTCACTGTGCTTATTCAATCTGTATGGGAAACAAATAATCCAAGAAGCTGGACTATATGACGAAGAACCAAGAACTCAGCGTCAAGATCAGAGAGAGATTCATTGAAAACCTGTGATCTGCAGATGACACTACTTTACTTTCTGGAAGTGAAATGTACTTGAAGTACTTACTGATTAAAGACTGTAGTCTTCAGTATGGATTGTACCACAACATAAAAAAAATAAAAATTCTCAAAACTGGACCAGTAAACATAATGATAAATGGGGGAAAGATTAAAGTTATCAAGGATTTCATTTGATTCGGATCCACAGTCATTGTCCATGGAAGCAGCAATCAAGAAACCAAACGACGAATTTCACTGGGCAAGTCTGCTGCAAAAGATCTCTTTAGAGTGATTAAAGTGTAAAAATGTCACTTTGAGGACTAAAGTTTGCCTGACCCAAGTCATGGCATTAAATTGCTTCATATGAATGCAAAAGCTGGATGACAAAGGAAGACTGAAGAAGAATTGATGAATTTGAATTATGGTGTTAGTGAAGAATACTGAATATGCCATGGAATGGTAGAAGAACCAACAAATCTGTCTTGGAAAAAGTGTAGCCAGAGTGCTCCTTAGTGAGACTGTCTCACTGAATTTGAACATATTATCAAAAGGGGCCAGTCCTGGAGAAGGACTCGGTATAGGGTCAGCGAAAAAGAGGGTGACCCTCAGTGAGATGAAATGACACAATGGCTGTTGTTGTTAAGTGCCATCAAGTCGGTTCTCACTCACAGTGACCTTAGGCTTTCAATCTTTGCAACAATGGGTTCAAGCATTGCAGTGATTGTGAGGATGCTACAGAATTGGGCAGTTTCTTTTGCTGTACATTGGGTCACTATGAGTCAGAACTAACTTGTTGTTGTTATGTGCTGTCGAGTCGGTTCCAACCCATAGCGACCCTGTACAGGGTTTCCAAGGCTGTAAATCTTTACGGAAGCAGAAAAGCCTCATCTTTCCCCGGTAGCACCTAATAACAACAACAACAACAGACGTTTTTATAACCTGTTCTGGAAAATATGCATTGTACACTTACTGTGGCTATGGTTATAAATCTTTGCAGCCTGCCAAAGCATATCTAAGCATTTATATCCAATGGAAAGTTTTCCCTCCTTTAAAGCTCCCTTTCTTTTGCCTCAATGGAATAGTAACCAGTCAATGGGTTTATTGTAATTTTTTTTGTTTCTTGCCTTATACATGTCCCCATTTGGGACCCTCTTATCTGAAATTGCCTTGTTTTCACTTACATAAACTGGTAGTCTCCTATTCAAATTTCTCCCTAGTGCTGAAAAAAAAATCCTCTATATTTCCATTTATTGACTGAGTGAGTTTCCCTATGACAACATTCACTAATGCTGCTAATCTAGTGGCTTTTACATGAAATTACTGCTGCTCATGTGTCAGTTAAAAACTGGAGTATAAGGCCTAAAATCTTATAACGATGCCCACAGTATCAGGATAGAGATTGGCCTGTGAATCCTGTGAAATAAATGTAAACCCAGAGTAAGCTCATAGCGTGTTGTTGTTGTTAAGTGCCATCAAGTCAGTTCTTACTCACAGTGCCCTTAGGCTTTCAATCTTTGCAGGAGAAGAAAGCCTCAGCTAGTAAGCTCAAACAGCAGACCTTGTGGTATGCAGTCCAGTGCTTTTTGTGTGCGATAACTCCTTATATGCGATAACATGATCCAAAACGCAGGAAGGAGGATAAGGAGTAGTATAGCAAGGGCTTGGTTTGGGATCATTGCTGTGCGTTGCACATAAACCATAATACCAAGGGTTGCTTAATACTTCATTTCTTAGATACAGAATCAGAAGTACTGACCTAGGATAGTAATATGTCCCTGTTTATGCTAGTCTCTGACTTGTTACTTCACCACACTTGTTACTTCCCTTAATGTTACCCAAACCTCTAAACACAGTCTCATCGTTAAATTCTCTTTAATTAACCTTTTTTTTAGTATGTCACCTGTTTCTTTTTAAAATCAGTGCAAATTGAGAGTAGGTAATCAAATGTCACTTCCTACAAGGAAATTTCCCTTACCTTCCAGTTACTCCATACAACTCCCTGATCCTCACACCTACCCTTAATAAAGCAGATTCAGGAGGTCCCCTCTCTAGGCTACCACAATAGCCTCTAGTGTTGCAGGTTTGTACTGGAGTTTCACTATCTGTTAGTTCATCTTCCTCTCTCTTAGAGAGAAACTCTGGATTTTAGTTGAATTGGAATCCCTGGAGCTGTGCGTGGGACCGCTATGTATAAGTTACTCAATGAAGTTTATTGAGTTAACTACTTCTCAGAGCATGTGAGAAAAGCCTTAAAGGACTTGGACTTCCAGGTAGAGCTCTTACGAATCTCAGTGGTGAGTCAGGTGGCAGCCTGCAATCCCATGAGAAGTAACCTTGACTTTGAGAATGATGACTCTAGCCTCATACAAATAGCCATTTGAACAGCCCAGAGGAGCCTCCATGCAAAAGCCCTTCTTCATCTCATTTGACCCATGAGTCCCGAGGAAAAGGAAGTTCACTTGCCTGATGAAAAAGGAATAAAGTAGTCACTCTTCTTAAAGTTTCCACTTTCATCAAGGAAGTGGCCGGGGTCAAACTGCTTTGGATTTGGAAATTCTTTGTCATCATGCAAGACAGAAGTTAGAGACGACAGTATGTTTGTGCCCTGATAGAAACAGAAACAAATCAAATAGATTATAAAAACCAGTAAACTTGAAAAAAAAAAAAATGAGAAATCACTCCTCTAAACCTTTTGCTTTATAGATGAGGAATTTGAAGCACAGAAAGAGAATTTATTTGCCCCACATCACAGAGAAAATTAATGAGCAAGCCCAGAAGGCCTTAAGCCATGGAATGCCCACTCCATGGAACTGTTCAGTGACTCCAAGGCATACTCACCAGTCTGTAGTTTGATGCCAGCACTTGCTTTGCCTAAAACCAAGGAAACTCCCTGGGGTACATTTTCCAGGATATATTTCAGCATTGTGTAATAGGGCTGATGTCATTGAAACTTCAGCTCATTGACTTTGAAACCATGTATGTATGTGTGAGACCCTCTGCAAAAATTGAGTAGTTGCTTCACTTTTCTATCAAGTTGAGTTGTCACATGTTTTTGTGGAGAGAAGAAAGTATTTCTGGCATCTAGTAGGGTTTTCTAGGTCCCTCAATAGCACAAATTACTTGCACTTGATTATAAATTGAAAATTTGGTGGTTCAAACTCTCCCAGAGTTGCCTTAGGAGATAGACAGATCTGACTATTTGCTTTCAGAGCCTTGTAAACCTATGGAACACATCTACTTTGTACGCATAGGATCACCATGAGTCAGAATGAAATTCGTGGTAACTAACAACAGCTACTTACTTACCTGAAGATCGTCTGTTTGAACATGCCCAGCAGTCTTGTGACTGTCAAGAAAACTGTTTTTTCTTTTTTAGAGAAAATAGAACAGTATTCTATTCTGTAACACATGTTGTTGTTGTTTTTGTTGCTGTTGTTAAGTACTGTGGAGTCGGTTCTGACTCATAGTGACCCTGCACAGGGTTTCCGAGGCTATAAATCTTTACAGGAGCAGAAAGCCTTATCTTTCTCCTGCGGAACAGCTGGTAGTTTCGAACTGCCGACCTTGTGGTTAGCAGCCCAATTCGTAACCAATACGCTACCAGAGCTCCTTCTGTAACACATAAGAGTGTCCTAAGTCAGAATTGACTCAACAGCAAGAAGTTCAGTTTGGTTTTGATTTGCTTGTAGGATTTTTCTAAATATGCGTAAGAAATGATTTAGAGTTTGGGGTTCAGAATCATTTAAATAATTCTATCAAATTAAGCTCTGTGACCATGTTAAATTGTTTAACATTTCAGTGACTTAATTTTATCATTAGCAATTTACAAACAATACATTTACATAGATTAATTGTAAATATAAAACGAGATCATACATGAAATACTTTTTACAGAAAGAGTCCTACATGCAAAACTGCTCAATATAAAGAGATTTAGTTACTGTGTTGTTGTTTAGTGCCATGAAGTCAGTTCTGACTCATAGACACCCTATATAGGGTTTCCAAGGAGCAACGGGTGGGTTTGAACTGACAATCTTGTGGTTTGCAGTGCAGTGCTGATCCTATAGTGCCATAACAGGACTCTTAGTTACTGTTGTTGTTGTAATTAAGTGCCGTCGAGTTGATTCTGACTCATAGCGACCCTGTATAGGGCTTCTGAGGAGCGACTGGTGAGCTTGAACCACCGACCTTGTGGTTCAAATGACCTTGCAGTCCAGTGCATTAACCCACAGTGCCACTAAAAATTCCATCCACAATACTTAATAAAGTCTTAATAACAGCCAGACATTTACAATGTGAAAGATACAAAGTCCCAGCTGAACACTTCCCAGTATACTGTACGGCCTCTACAAACGTATGATGTAGTTCTCATTCCAGAAGCTCAGGGGAGAAGGCATAGACAATCATTTTCATGGGGACAAATGAAAGAGAAAATCAAATATCTGTCCCTCCTGACTTTCATCTTGTAACACAGCCCATCTTTTTTTTCTCTCTGTCTCTCTTTCCTTTTTAACAGAGTTACTCTTATGACTCATTCTCTGGCCTTGATGAACATGATCTCAGAATGATGTGCCAGAAGATATTGTGGTCAGTCCTTGAAAAGGTATTTATATTAACTTAATTTATGACAAAACAATTCTCCAGACTAGTGCAAATGTCTGCATCTAGCTATCTCAGGGAATAACAAATGAATTTATGGTTTTCTGCAATGAACAAGAAGCAATCAAGGACTTTGATACTTTATAAAAGAGAATGGTACACTCACCCTAAGGCACTCTAGAGGTGCAAAAGGTTAAGAGCTCAAGTGCTAACTGAACCACCCAGAGGCTCTGCAGCAGAACAACCTGGTGATCTACTTCCGTAGAGATTAAGTCAAGACCCCCCTATGGGACTACTCTGCCACATGGGGGCACTATGAGTCAGAATCAACTTGACGGTACCTAATAACAATAGCAATAACACTTCTCCACAACTGGGTTTCTGCCTGGCAGCCCTTTCCTCTCCCAGACCCCGGAGTTGAGGAACAATCAGCCATGCTTTTACTGAGCTGAGAAGGCAGAGATCAAAATCTGGCACCTGGCATTGGTGAGGAACATACAGGACAGGAGAAATCTACAAATAGGGAGGATCTCAAAAGTGCACCAGAGTCTCCTTAGTTGCTCCATGACTATGGGTTGGATGGCAAATATAAAGAGAAATCCCATGAAACCTCTCACAATATGACTGCTGTGGAGTTGAGAACTGAAGATAGATGCCAGATATGCAGTACTAAAGATTGAAAATCTAACCCAGCTAGGGTGGAGAGAAAAGTCTTGGAAGCTCAGATATTCTGTGTTGTTGTTAAGTGTATGCCGTTGAGTCAGTTCTGAATCATAGCGGCCCTGAAGAGATTTCCAAGGAGTGGCTGATGGATTTGAACCACCAACCTTGTGGTCGAGTGCTAATAACAGAACACCACCCTCAAAATGCCAAATTGTTGGGCCAAGAAACCTATCTTGGAGTCATATTTGAGGATTAAATTAAAAATTAGCCTACAATTACAAAGAATTATACTAAGCCTAACAGAATGAAAAGCATCTGTTAGTAATTTAACTGCCAGCAAAAAATAAAAATGAACATCTTTTAAAGGAAGACACTATATCTAGTATTAATGTGGGACTTATAATTAAAGTGGAAAAGTCAATAGACCATACCCCAATATATTAAAATCATTAGCAAGAATTTTGAAGTAGATAATATGAATACATTCAAGTACTTAAAGGGACAATAAGTAATAATAAGGATATATATTGAATATAAGGAGCTCTGGTAGTGTAGTGGTTACAAATCGGGTTGTGAACCTCAAGGTCAGCAGTTCGAAACTACCAGCTGCTCCGTGGGAGAATGATGAGGCTTTCTGCGCCTGTAATGATTTACAGCCTCTGAAACCCTGTACAGGGTGGCTATGAGTCAAAACCAACTCCACAGCATATAACAACAACAACAAAGATTTACAGCCTTTGAAACCCTGTACAGGGTCGTTATGGGTCAGAACCGACTCCACAGCACACAGCAGCAGCAGCATATTGAATATATCAAAAGAAAAATGAAACCTAAAACATAAATTCTAAAAATAAAAAATAGAATAGCAGAAATGAAAACTCTGCTGGGTACAACTAGCATTGGATACCTCAACAAAAGGTGAGGGAACAGAGACATACGTACCTATCGGAAAATCACTTAGAATCTCCTATTGAAAAAACTCCTGGAGTGGCGCTGTAGGCTCATCACTGGGCTGTGAGCCACAAGGTAGGCAGTTCAAACCTAGCAGCTGCTTCTCAGAAACCCTATCTAGGGTCACTATGAGTTGGAACCAACTCAATGGCACGTAACAACAATAAAATCTTTATGGGAGCAGAAAACCTCATTTTTTTTCTGCAGAGCGACTGGTGGATTCAAACTGCTGACCTTGTGGTTAGCAACCCAACTTGTAACCCACTATGCTACTATGGCTCCTTATGCCACAGGTAGAAAGGTTTACTTTTAAATAGGAAAACCCTTCTTCCATAATACAGACAGATATAAAAAAGAAATCAAAGAGCTTACATAGAACTAAAATCTATAAATCTAATGGAAGGAAATTGTGTGACTTGGTTTCCAATAGCTGTGATTTTCTGTGAAGTGAAAGTTTAGATGATTACTGAAGAAAAAGAAGATGTTAAGAGTTAAGTCTGAAGTACTTCCAGGTTATAAGAGTCCTTATGGAGCATGGTGAGACATGCTGAGTTATGTTCTACAGCAGGATTATTGGAAAGGAATGAGAACACATTTGGGAGCTAGGGGACTGAAAATAATAGCAACACAATTGGGGTCTGTGATAATAATACTAACCTAGTGGGGTCCTTCCTAGCACACACCGGCAGAGAATGAGGACGTTGAGTGTTGAACTGGACTTTTGGCAAGTAAGTAAAATATTGGTGGAAAAGAACATAGGATTGTGTCTATGAGTAACATGTGGTAAAGTGATGACAGAGCTTGGCTAATAAATCATCAGAGTGTGGAGCTATCAATGGAAGAAAATCATGGAGAGGTCTAAGCACGACTATATTTGCAAAACTATGTCAACAAACTAGTTAGCATGTTGCCTGAAAATGAGATGCCTTGTTTATAATTGTGCTAGTATGACACTGTAGGATAAGCACTGGACCACAAGGTCAGTTTGAACCACCAGGTCAGTGGTTCAGACTCACCAGCTACTCTCAGAAACCCTTACAGGTCACTATGAGTCAGAACTGACTCAATGGTACTTACCAACAACAACAAATACCTGTAGAAGTTTAGATAATATATAATCATAAAACTGTGATAGTTGATGATCTAAGATTTCCAAAGAAGCCTGTAGATGAAATATCTCTCACCTTGGGAAGAAAATATTGTCTGAATTGAATGTCCTGGGTCACCGCATGGGGCAGACCCATGGGGACAAGATCAATGTATCTCTGGATCTCGTGCACCACAGCATCCGTGTAGGGCATGCTGCTCCTGTCCTTCATGCAGGGGCTCCGGTTTCTACCAACCACACGGTCAATCTCTTCGTGGACTTTATCTGGTAAGGCAAAAACCAGAATGAATGTGAAATAGAGTAGAATTGAAGTACCTTTGATTTGATCTCCTACTTGGTACATTGTGGGAAGTGAGAAAGGGAAATTATGTGTCACTACAGCCCTAAGGTGGAGTCCTGGTGTGGTATTGTGGGCTAATGAGTCAGACTGCAGTCATTTGACCTACAAGGTCGGTGGTTCAAGCTCATCAGCTGCTTCTTAGAAACCCTATACAGGGTCGCAATGGGTCAGAATCAACTCAATGGCACTTAACAACAACAGCGGCCCTCAGGTGGGGCTCTGAGTGACACAAATGATTTGACTTCAACTACTAACCCAAAGGTCAGCTGTTAAACCCCACCCAGCAGTACCATGGATAAAAGTCTAAGCGTCTCCTTCATACAGATTACAGTCAAGGAAACCCTATGGAGCAATTAGACTCAGTAACACACGGTATCACCATGACTTGGAATCAATTTGACAGAAATGCGTTTGCCTTTACTGCCATAAATGAAAAAATAAAACAGAATTTAAGTTTCTTTGGCAAATTCATTAGAGATGTCAGTGTATTTTCTTATAAGACACTGCTCTACCAGTAAATTCATTTCTCAACTCTGACACTCTATTGTGTGTACTTTTGTTTAATCAACTCAAAAGTCAGGAATCTTGAAGGGTCACTAATGATAATGTAGTTTAACAACTTTTTGGATGTCAGCTTTTGTTTTAGATGCGTGAATCCCAAGAGTGTAAGAACTACCCCATGCAAGTTTAAATGTACTGAAAGCACTTTAATGCAAAAAAACCTCCACAAAACAGCCTTTTATATGTTTTTACTGAGCAGACTCAATAAAAAGAAAGAGTACTTCAAAAAGTGGTCTTTACAAGAGAGCTATGTTTGTAAGGAAAAATTATGTATCCGAAAGGTATGTTGTTATTGTTAAGTGCCATCAAGTTGGTTCCGACCCATAATGACCCTGTATAGGGTTTCTGAGGAGTAGCTGATGAACTTGAACCACCGACCTTGCAGTTCAAACTGACATTGCAGTCCAGGCATTAACCCACAGTGCCATGTATATGTTGTTGCTGTTCTTGTTAAGTGTCATCGAGTCAGTTCCGACCCATGGCAACCCTGTATAGGATTTCCAAGGAGAAGCTGGTGGGCTTGAACCACTGACCTTGCAGTTCAAATGGCTTTGCATTCTGGCACATTAACCCACAGCACCACACCAGGACTCCATGCTATGTATATAGTTGGTTTTATTTTTTTAATTTGGGAAGTGATTCTCTTTGATCATAACTTTATTGAATATAACGTTGGAAGAGAAATACCCTTTAACCAAAGGCATGTAAGGTGACAGATTTTTAGAGAAAGAGAGACCGGTTCTTCCCAGGTCCTAAGACAACTCTGCTCACTGCAACGTTTCTGACTCGGATCAAGGATACTGCAGTGACGCTGTACCATAGCCCGGAGAACGCTGACCTCTGTATTGTTTAGGAGGTTCATTATCTTTTCTTTTCTTTTTTTTTAACCCTGGTGGCACTTTGGGTCAGGTACTGGGCTGCTAACTGCAAGGTTGGCAGTTCAAATCCTCCAGGGAAGAGAAAGATGAGGCTGTCTGACCCTGTATAGATTTGCAATCTCAGAAATTCTATGTAGGGTCACTACAAGTTGGAATCGACTCAATGGCACTAGATTGGTGTTTTTTATGTTCATTGGCTTCATCCAACAGCAAGTAGATGAAGTGGTGAAAAAAATTTGTGAGACAGAGAAATAGTTATCAGTGTAGCTTGCAATTTCCTGCTTGGAATGTAACCATGCACAGCACCTGTGTTCATACCTGCAATCTCAGGATGCTTCAGCAAGAGCAAGAGTCCGTATCGGATGGTGGTGCTCGTTGTTTCAGTTCCCGCACTAAACACATCCCATACTGTAATGACTAGGTTGTCCATGGTGAATTGGGACTGTTTATTGTGTTTCTCCTAGCAATGATGTGTCACAATTAATTGATAAATAAAAATCCTTAGAAGTAATATACAAAAGCACAACATAACATCAAAATTTGGCAAATTAAACCAGACATAGATAGTTCTATAGCTGAATGTAAAGGTAGATGAGTTGTTAAGATTCCTTCAGAGTGCAAGACATAACAGGAGTTAAAATTTTCCAATAAGTCTTTTTTTGATTTGTCACTGTCTCACCCTGTAGGAACAATTGTTAGCTGCCTGCCTTCAAGTTGGTCCCCGACTGATGACAATCTCATGCACAAGGGGATCAGACTGTTGTGACATGGAGTTTCACTGGCTGAATTGCTAGGCCTTTCTTTCTAGGCTATCTTAGTGAGGAAACATGGCTGAAACCAGGTCAGCATCATGTTGTTGTTGTTAAGTACCGTGGAGTTAGTTCTGACTCATAGCGACCCTATACAGGGTTTCCGAGGCTGTGAATCTTTACAGAAGCAGAAAGCCTCATCTTTCTCCTGTGGAATGGCTGGTAGTTTCGAACTGCTGACCTTGAGGTTAGCAGCCCAATTCGTAACCACTATGCTATCAGGTCAGCATCATAGTAACACACAAAGCTTACTGACAAACAAATTGTACCTATGCCTGAGGTATATGGGCAAAGAATTGACCCCTGCTCTCCCCTGTAAAAGGTCATAATTCTACCAAAGAAGCACCACTGCCCTTGTAGAGTCCAATAACTCCTCTGTAACTTATTTTAAGCAATTTTTATCAGATCACTAATCTCTTTCAATTCTAACATAATTATCTTTTTTATCAGCTGTGAATGTGTCATTCAAGTCTCTACAACTACACAAACTGCACCACTATTCCCAACTGCATCATTCCAGACTTGTTTGTTGTTACACCCACCACAATTCCTCAATTCCAATCAATATAGACTTTTTGAAAATCCCACACAATTGATCACGGCGCTTACGAAGATCTTCTTAAGTGTTGTTAAAAGTGAGCCCTTTTGGATTCCAGTTCATTCTCATGTTGCCTCATTTGTTACATCTTCCATTCATTTCCATACTTAACATGGAACTCATTTTAAGTACAATGACATCCCAATTATCACTATTCTTGAATATATAAATGTGTTTGTGTGTATACTCTTTTCAGTCTGCCTCCAAATAAAGAATTAGCTTTCCTGTAGCAATTTTTTAAAATCTTCTAATTTTCAGTGAGAATTTAGAAATTTTCCAAACATCAAATATGGTTTGTATACACAATAGATTGAACTAGCAATTCATATGTCTTTGGAAGGAGCATTTGCTCTAATATTCAGATTTCAATAGGAAGAACAAAGCACATCATCCCCAAAGATGAAGTAGCAAATCAGAATTCACACTGTACCTGTTCCATTTTAATCAGAAAGTAGTCAATAAAGTCCCGAGGATTACTGAGATCCAAGGATTTTTGGTGTTCTTTTATTCTCTCTAAAATAAACTTTTTTTGGTCCATGACATTCTTAAATAATTTGTTATGACATCCTGGAAGATAATGTATCAGGGAAGGAAAAGTATTGTAGAGCTGAAAGAGGAAAGAAACATTCATTAATTCACTCAGTAAACATATACAGGCCCATAACATGGATCAGATACTTTGCTGCATGCTGAGTAGATAAAGATGAGTAAACTGTGCTTCTTGTTCTAGAACATTCTTAGAATTTGAAGGAAAGGGCACTGGAAAGATGAGGTAGCATATAAACAATTTACAAGACAATCTCAGAACTATTTTAATTTATTTACTGTAACTCTCTGCAGGAATTCAGGAACATACCACAGTAGTCATCTCTTTCTAAATGGGAATATTGATGTTAGAAAAGCTACTCAACAATTCTAAAACACCAAACTAGTCATACGGCAGCTTAACCACAGGGTTCTATCTATCCTAGTAAATCATAAGGTGTTTCTTGAGGGGCTAACCTAAATAGTATCAGAGCTCATTCCTTCTTTTGTAATGAAGACTCAGTGCATCAGAAAGTTTAAAGAAGTGCACAAATCCTGTGTCTTAATTTTATGTAGACATTTTACACTCTCATTTGGCCATTGAGAGTCCTAGAGCTCACTGCCTCTGCTTAGACACCAAAGCAATTTATTCAACTTGCAACAAACTAGATGCCAAGTCAAGAAATCTAGAGTCTAGGTCTGTTCCATTCCTGTTTTAGCAAGGCTACTTTAGATAATATTCCTAATAACTTTAGGTCACAGTGTCCTATTTAAAAACTGAGGGAATAGACTACTCATTTCCAAAGGTCCTTTCCAGCTGAAACACATCAAAATGTCATGATTCGTGCAGAATTTTAGTTCTTAATTACTGCACAACATAGGTTACTAGCATGTTCTCTCTGTGCACCAAAGTAAGAAATACATATGACATCACCATCCTGTACACCTAAATGACAGTAAGTCCAAAAGGACTGTTATTAGGGTCCCAGTTCATATATACAGGGTAGTTTATTCCAAACATAACATGTTTAAACATGTCTCTGTGCTCAGTGTTTTACTGCAGACATGTTCTTTTAGTGACACACTTGACTTTTAAGGAGACCTGATCATCCTGCAGGATATTCAAACCCATTAACCACTCCATGGGTGAAAGATGAAGCTTTCTGCTCCTGTAAATGTTTACAGGCTCAGAAATTCTATTCAGGGTTTCTATCAGTCAGATCACTCTATGGCAGTGGGTTTGGGTTTGGCTAGCATCCAATCAAAACAGATGGTATCTGCTTGGCCAGTTCAATCGAAGACAGAGAAGTCAACTCAGAAGGTTATGGCCACTGTTTGGGAGACTGCAGAGGGGTAATCGTGACAGATTTTCTCAAAGGACACAGGATGATCACTGGAGTCTATCATAAAGAAGTCTTAAGAACACTGCATGTGTAAGAAGATGGCCAGAAAAACTGTGCCGAGGAATAGTTTTCCATCATGCCAATCCATCTGCTCATTCTTTGAGGATAGTAAGGGCTGTCCTACAACAGTTCCATTTGGAAAGCTTACCCCATCTCCCCACAGTATCCTCTCCAGTAAAAGATCCTCCTTTAAAAGTTTTGGGATCCTACTTTGGTGAGTAGCATCTGGTATCTTAAAAGCTCATAAGCTAATAGTTAATCTTACAGTCCAGGAACAGAGGACACTAGGACCATCAAAGGAGACGAGCACAAGCGGAATGTGGGACCCTGTCCAGAGAAGCAGCAACACCAGAGATGGAGACAGAGATGAGGGTGTGGAGAGAGAGATCAGCGAGGACTCTAGACTCATGGAAAGAGGAAAGCTGTGTGTTGACAGCCAGATGCACGTGGCCAGGGGACAGGTTTGCAGAATGTGTCCTTTGGCTGTTTAAATGATTATATATTCCTGAGCGTTTTGGTGTACATCTCCCCCTCCCTAAAAACAAAAACCAGAGGGAATAGAAGCAAATCCTGTTGAATGATTATGCACAGAGAAGATCGTAATTATTACAATGAAACAGTGAGTGTAAAACCAATTTTCACCCATGTCAACTAATTACTCAATTCACAATAACAACTTAAAAAAAAAGGCTCATGAGCAGCCGTCTAAGGTGCAGCTATTGTTCTCTCCATGTGTGGAAGAAAGGAGAATGATGAGAATTGAAGATGCTTGGAATCAACTAGTCCAATAGACTAGTGAAGCATAAGCATCAGTCTCCGTGACTGTATGCCCGAACTAGATGGTGCTCAGTCCCGCTACCAACTATTCTGAAAGGGATCATATTAGAAGGGCTTGGATATAGTGACAGAAAATGTGAAACAAAACTCAATTTTTATTCTAAGCCAGATAGAGACTGGAGAAACCTGAGACTATGGCCCTCGACCACCCTTCAGGCCTGGAAAGAATTCACCCTTTTTCAGCCAAGCTGTAGATAGGTATATAGGGGAAACAAAAACACTAGTAAGCTATGCTCACTATGCATTCATAGAATGGTCAATCATCCCAACTCAAAAGGACACGTTTACCTGAGGACAAAGTTGAGAAGGGATGGGAAAGTGGGTGGAATGTCATTAGGAACCACAGGGAGAAAGCAAGAGAGCTGTTATTGCATGGAAGGAATTGCAATCCATGAGATGAAACAAGTGCTGAATAGAAAACTGATGCTCTTGTCTGTAAACATTCATTCAATTTACAACAAAAAGTTTACCAAATAAAATTAACGTTTGGCGGGGAGGGAAGTCCCTATTTCCAAATATGATTCTTTTTACAGGTAACAAAATTAGAACTTTCACATATCTTTTGAGGGTACACAATTTAACCCATAACAAATGATTTCTCAAAATAAGACCTTAATGTAATTCTAATATTCGATCTTTATTTCTAGACTACTTAAACCACGTTTTAAATTTTACTGATTTGATATTTCACTAGTGAGCTACACATGATAGTTTAAAACACTGCACATGCCATTTACAGGGATGGGGTAAGCCTAAGCAAAAGACTTGCTAAAAAAAGTATTTACTGTTTCACAATTTTAAGAGAATTTCAGCCTCACCTGTATCCAGGGGGTGCTTACAATTTCAAGGTTTTCATGAAAATGCATCATCAAGGTTTTTAATTTGTCATCACTGTAGTCAAATCGATTTTGGAAAATGATGGAGCTAATTACATTGCAGGGGACACAGCCCAGGAGAAAAGTCGGGTCACAGGGAGATTCTAAAAACAATGAAAGTTTAAACTTATAATTTTCATATAAATCTTAAATTGATTGTTTAAAATGACAGAGAAGGGCTAATTTTTAGGATTTTTTGAGAGTAAGAACTACCTGCACTTCACCATCATAACAATGCATTGAACATATCTAAAATAAAATTTATTCTGTTTCCCCAAACAGAACTGTCTCATCAGGTCAAGATTATTAGTTTTTACCAAGTGCCCTCCCATTGACACCATTCTCCAGCTAAGAACTGTCAGCTAATTCCCAAAAAGAAAATAAATAAAAGAAGTTATTTAAAAATATCTTTTAAGTGTGTGGAGCTCAGCTTCTAGTGCCCACAGAAAACTGGGCAGCCTAACTAGGAAATCAGGAGACTGTGGAGACCTGAAGTCATATATTGCAAAACACAATAGTGCTCTCCTTGTAAAAGAGAAGAATAATAAGAAAAAAATTGGAGTTAGAGTCAGATATTTTAAGAAATATGTTGAAGCATGGGAAATAAGCTTCATATTTATAATAAAGAATGTGGCTTGATTTTTTTATGTTTGATTGTTAACAGTTTTGAGATCTCATACTCGCTCTTCCCCTTCCATCCAAACCTGAGGAATCAGATTTCAAAGCCTGGATGGTCCCTCCTTTACTGTCAACAGAAAGTTCAAAGCACACAAGTCCCAGTCTGGACACAGGAACCCTCACCTCAGTCCATTCCCTAATCACCCCATAAAAGCCCCAGGTCCGTGTGGGGATCACCCTGCTCTCCAGGGAAAGCTTCAGAATGCCAGTTATAAACCTTTCCCTACCCTGATGGGGTGTGTGTGTGTGTGTGTGTGTGTGTGTGTGTGTGTATGTGTGTGGCATCTGAACCAGTGTTTTGGTATGAGAGATCTATTCATGGTGAAGACCCAAACAATGTAACTCCAAGAGAAAACCAGCCAGGGACAAAAGTAGGAAATACAAGGGGGAGAAAGGCGCTGTTCAACACGTGAAAGAAACTTCCAACAGTTAGAGTTATCCAGTTTTGAAAAGGGTGATTTCCCACAGTAAAGTGGAATCAAACAAAGAGAGACTGGTTGATCACAGGTCAGGAAGCTTAAGAGGATTTACTCACTACGGGGAAAATTAAATCAGTTACTTTATTTCAATCATCTGTGATCAAAGCAATAGTTCATATAATTTAAATGAAAATTCATAAAGAAACCTAGCCAGATCTGCTGTGACTAAAGGGAAGGTTTTTGTTTTTTAAAAAATACATAATCCCCTAAGGAGTCTTGGTGTGGCTCTGTGGGTTAATGCCCCAGACTGCAAAGCCATTTGAACTGCAAAATCGGCAATTCAAGTTTCCCACCAGTCACTATGGGTTGGAATCTACTCAATGGCACTTAACAACAATAACAACAAGGCCTCTAAGAGCAAATCTGGGAAACATTTACCTAGATGTTCTTTAAACACTCAATCAACAAGTTCTGAGCAATTAAAAAATCAGTCTCATAAACAAATGAATTATCAAATGGTAGATGCTATGGAGAGTCTCCCAATTCATGGCATTCTTGAGATAAGATAAATACTTATATATATTAAGTAATTTGAGGAACTGTCCTCCATGATCAGTGTGAAACCAGAACCATATCTGGACCTGTACAAACATCCTCATGGTTTGCCAAAGCATAGCAAAGTTGTAACACATTCACTAATTGGACACTTTTAAATGTATATGTTTAATAAAACATTGTTGTATAAAAACTCCAGTCAGTCACGGTCCTTGTTACCCAGGAGTCAATATGAACATCGTGTGAAGTAAAGTAAAGCATCAGCAAAAATGAGGGAAATCCTTCCTTAGATGGTCTGACTCAGCGACTGTGAGGAGGGTGCAGGACTAGGCAATGGCTTTTTTGTTCTGCTGTATGTGGAGGGGCCAATATTCAGAGCTGACTTGATGGCAACTAATAATAACAAACCCACTTGGTAGATGATTTTCATGGATATCATACATGTGTATGAAAATGACGGTGGTATTCATAAAAATAAGTAAAATCATGAGGAATGAACTCATCCACTTAAATATCAAGAACGATATAAGGAAAAATAAGGTTCTTTTAATGAAATTTTTACTAAAGAGAATTCTCAAGTTTCTGAGATTTCTACTCCACAGTGAGTCAAACAAATATGCATGACATTTCAGAGGGGTAAAAATGGGACTGATTTTGTACTGAACAATCATTGTTTTCCATACTACTTGCATTGTCTCTCTGCCATTGTTCTGATAATGTTTATTATTGTACCATTAATAATAGAGTAAGAATGAAAGCCATACTTACTCCTGGGAAGCTTTGATAGGGACACAGAAGTCATTCTTTAGTCATCTGTTTTTGCCTCTTTCTTTAAACAACCCTAGAGACACTTCCCAAGAAAACAGAGAAGCTACAAAATAACTTAAAAACTACAATGGCCAATAATCATGACTTTGTCCCTGTCCAATGGTCACTATCACTTGTTGCAATCACGGTATCTAATTGAAGCTCAGATGAAAATGTTCCTGATTATGTCTGCTTACTGTCTGGGCAGTTGGAACTTTACCCTTTGCTTTCCAATGCAACAAAACCTAGTAGAGAGGTGTCAGCTTGAATGTTCTCTACTTGCATTTTCTTAAAAACTGCCCAAACACCTACCAAATGTCAGTGCTTTGAGATAAATAAAATTTTACTAATATGAGGGTGCTTCAAAGAGTTTGTGAAAAAAATACAATTAAAAGATGATTTTTCCATAAATTTTTGAAACACCCTTCTCAACACATAATTATCTTAGTACCTTAGTGGCTTTGATCCTCACTGATGTTACTGTAATTCATCAGAATTTTAATGCATAACAATGTATGTGATTATTTGATGCTCAGTAATCATTGTTCAACAAAAATATACATTATACATATACACATACGATGAAGAGTAACTACATACCACACACATCTGTAAGACAATTTTGCTTGAAATGAAAATTAAGTACATAATTATCATTCCTCAGATAATATGTATCAAAGCCCAGTACACACATTGATTCACAAATTTCATTTTCAAAGTTTTATGTGTAGAAAGTAGTCAAAGATCTGTGATGACTTATATGCATATCCAAATATATTATATATATATATATATATATATATTAAATACAGGAAAAACTGGAAACAACTTTTCTTTCTACAAACAAAAGACTGGTTAGAGACATGGTTAAATCAAAAAGTATTATTTTAGTCTGTTATACTATTTAATCTACCCAAGCTATTACTGAAAATTGCAGAAAGATAGGCTCACCATTGGTTTTCTTTAATGCTTCCACCAGACACAAGGCCTCCTCTTGAACTCGGTCTTCAATAGTCTTTTTTCCCATCCCCATATTCCGCAGAACCATTAGGGAGAAGCGCCGGGTTTGCTTCCATGTTTCTCCATTGCTGAAAACAATCCCTTCAAGGAGAGAAACAGATGAATATTCTCCACTGACATGGGTTCTAGGTAGGAGTCCTTATCTCATAAAATGATACTGACATTCAAATAGGAATGTAAATGCAATGGTTTCAGCCTTGGGGGTTCTCATTAATTTCTACCATATCTGCCTCTTCTGTTAATTTAGTCCAAGATTTTACACTGAACTCTTCTTCATGCATTAGTTCCTCTGACTCTCAGAATAACTATGTGAAGCAAATCGTCTTACCCATGAGGATGCAAAAGATCATGGAGAAAATACGTTTGATCTAAGATCACAGCTAGTAACTCATGCTGCGTGCTGGCCATAGATTGAACGTTCAGGGCTGACATTTCTGCACCGCAAGTTTATTGTAGGAGACGCAACAAGAGGCGTCAGTTCTTAAGAGGAAATGAAACAGCTGTCTGTCTTGGAAGCTGGCTCATGACCACATATTTATTCCTCAGATAAGGAACATAGTCCTTGAAAGACAGAACCTCTCATTTTAACATTTCCCCAGTGTTTGTTTAAATTCTTTCATGAAAAAGCGGTCTTGGCACAAGGGAGTTGAATATCAGAGTTCCAGAGTCAAAAAAGTTTTCCAGGAAGCGTCTTAGAGAACAAAAGGACCCCATATAGACCTTATTTCTCCTTAGCAAAGCCAGTGACTCACTGGAGAACTGGACAGTTTAAGATGGTTTAAGTACTTAATTAAAAGGTTTTTTTCTAATATCAATTCCAATTCACATTTACTATATATTTCTCTATGAATCTTTTCTCAAAGGATATCTGTGTTTAGTATGCTAATCAATTTCAATATGTCCTATGTTTTATTTGTTGTTGTTGTTGTTAAGTGTTGTTGAGTCAGTTCTGATTCATAGCCACCCTGTATAGTGTTTCCATGGAGTGGCTTGGTGGTTTTGAACGTTGACCTTGCAGTTAGCAGTCCAGTGCCACAAAATTGGGGGCAAAGATGAAAATATGTCAAATCAATGTCTCTTGATTTGATTAGTAGTCATTTTTCTACCTATCTTTTCATCTCTTCCTGCTCTTACCTTCTCCATAAATTTCTTTCCCTCTGTCTCTGTCCCTGTCTCTTTCTCCTTTTCTTCACTGTCCATAATTTAAAATGAGCATGTCTTAATCACAAATTCATGGAACAATCCTGTTTATATGGTCTGCTTTCACTGAACTTGGTATTTCAGAGGGCTATTGTGTCACCCTCAGAGATTTTAAATATGGATTAATGATCCTTTGTAGAAAAATTGCTCATAGCTTTATGTGAGAATTGTAAAATCTATTTTCATAAACTTTTAAAAATGCTTATAGTGTCTCATTTGCATGGTCTATTTGGAGCGTTTACAAATTACCACCTCATACATTCCCCAAAGAAAAGCATACCTAAATGCTGGGTGATCTTGTCACTCACTGGGAAACTTCCTCTGCCTGAAAACTCCTCTGCTCGATCAAACAAGGCTTCCTTGACTGCTTCATAGCCATATAATACCACAGTGGGCGTCATACCAAAATGCAGAGTATACACAGGACCATAATCTTTTGCTAGCTGGAAAGTAAAAGGAAATGCAAGAATGTGAGCATTTCAAAATAAAATGCAGGTAAGTGAGGGAAGTGTTTTCAATTGTGCTGCAGAGACATTTTAATATTTCATCCACCCCTTAGAAAATATTTCAACTTTTAGAATCAGTAACATTATTGAAATGGGCATTCCTTTATTGTTGCTACTATTATCATCATTGTCAGTTATGATCTTTTATACAGCTTCTAGTATGTGACAAGGCCAATAGTAAGCATATTTGTCTTGTTCTTTTAATAACTTTTTCTTCAAGCTTTCTACTTTAACTACACCAGCTTTCCCTTTCCTTCCAGCAGATACAGTAATGATGTGTTTCTCCTCCTATTTAAGGAGGGTCCTTCCATCTTTCTCAAGTTAGTCTCAGAATTACCTCTTACTCTCCACTTTCCATTCCCACTTTGTATTGCCAGAGCCCTCCCAGTGTGAATAATACATGGCAACTTAGCCCCAGACATTCTCAAGCTTCCCTTGATGGCTGTTGTTAAGTGCCTTCCAGTCAATTCTGACCCATAGCGACCCTGTGTAGGGTTTCCAAGGAGCAGCTGGTGAGCTTGAACCATTGACCTTGCAGTTCAAACGACTTTGCTGTCTGACGCATTAGCCCTCAGCGCCACACCAGGACTCCTCCCTTGATGGTAGATATGGCCATATGGCAAGTTTTCATGAACTGATGTTAGCAGAAGTGATGTATGAAATTTCTACATCATTGCATAAAAAGTCATTGCTTACTCAGAAAAAGAGAGTGTAATCAGCGTCACTGAGATGTACATGTAGAGACTGAATTGGTTTTGATGTGTGTATTCTTAGCAACAAAACAAGTAAAGGTTTTAAAAGGGCATTTTCTACCCAGGGGTGGAAATGATAAAATGGATATGACCTCACTGTGACCATGTCTAGGGATAGATACATCATGGTAGGAAATAAGATTGAAAACGCTGGTGATTTGAATTACATCATGGAGGAGAGGTCCCAGTACTCAGTTCTGAATGTTTTTAAGAGCGAGAAAGAAGTTTCTATCTTTTTTGGAATTATTATATAATTGGGGTCTTTCTCTCATGATACTTTCTTCAGCCAGTACCCTAAATTATACAGGACTTAGACCCTTAGACCTCTCCAATGTTTCCACCCTTCAATCCGTTCTTTTTTGTGGGTGAAGAACACGGTCTTTATCGTTCTGTGGTGAAAGCTCTTGGTGGGGAGGCTTCTCTTCCTCTTCACCAGCACCGGCTTCTGGCTGCGCAGGATGGCACTAGCTCTGCGGATTGCCGCTATAGGCGGATCAGGCCGGTACTTGTTCTTGCGGATGCTGTTCGTGCCGGATGCTGCTGAGCGTGGCGCGGGCAATCTTGTTAATGGTGGTCCGCACGTAGGAGGTGGCCGGTTTCCGCTGGCTTGACCTCCACTTCAAGACCACCACAAACCCTTTGCCATCAGCAGCCGGCTTCACACCCACAGTCTTGTGGTGTATCAGCCCTTTGTAGCGGAAGGAGTTGCGAAGCTTTAAGTTATTACGCTTGGTGCCGTATGTCTGCTTGTTCAGGAAACTGGAGCAGTTCTTTACGACCATCCGTTGCAGATGCACGGACATGGCAGCATCTCCTGTCCCTGCGACTGCTGGAGACGGAAAGAGCTGCAATCCATTCTTAAAGCAACCAGAGTTAGCTTGGCACTGTTTGAAGCACTTGAATGACATTGGGTTGTTCTTGTGACAAACACCAGTAGTCTTAAAATCCTAATTAACCCTCATCTTCTGACCCTTGCTTACCTCTTCAATTTTATCTTGCATAATGGTTTAACTTGGATTCCTGGTGTGGCGCTGTGGGTTAATGTGCCAGACTGCAAAGCCATTTGAACTGCAAGGTTGGCGGTTCAAGCTCACCAGCTGCTCCTAGGAAACCCTATCTAGGGTCGCTATGGGTCAGAATCGACTCGATGGCACTTAACAACGACAAAATGCTTTAACTTACTCTCTGGGCAACAATCACATTGGTCCTCTTTCAGGGTCTCTTACAAGCAACTGTCCCCCAGACTGAAAACAGTTGGAGCCAAATTATATCTACATTCCATGTGGTTAGTACCTAGTCATTTCTTAGGTCTCAGCTTCACTTTACTTCCTCAAAGAACCCTTGATAACTGCTCTCCACACCTGCAATCTCCCAAGCTACATGGCTTAGTTCTACACTTCCCTGCTACATTGTTTGAGTCTTGTATATATAGTTATATATTTCTAATTGCATATCTAACTGCATGATTGCTTCATAAATATGTCGCCCATAGTAGAACAAAAGTTCCATGATGCTGCGGTCATTTCTTGTTCTTTCATCATTTATAATCCCCAGCAACTAGCATAATGCCTAGTACAAAACAGTATTAAATTACTAGTTGGATATAAAATATACTCAAAATAATTACCATTCTAATTTTAAAGGAATAAAAATTAAAGCTCAGAGAAATTTTAAAACTTGCCCAATGCCAAAAGTTAGTAAGTGAATAAGCTGAAGTACAAACACTTTCTCTTTCAATCCAGACCCCAGAACACAAGACAAAGAAATGAAAATGGGCAGTGCTCTGGTAACGAGCTGTCTCAGGGAAAAGACAGATTTTGGCTGCTTCCTTCAGTCTTCTGCCAATCTGGTGTGGCACTGTAGACTCAGCACAGGACTGTGAACCACAGGTTAGCAGTCAGAACCATCAGCTGCCCTGCAGAAACCCTATGCAGGGTTGCTATATGTTGGAACCGACTCCGATGACACTTAACAACAGCAACATTCTACGTGGAATCATATTGACAGCAGTAACTCAAAAGCTTAGATAGGAAACTTAGGGAACAGTGAGTTTATGTTATTGAGGAACAATTCAGAAGAAGGTGGGAAGGGTTGCATAACTTAAAGAATCTAATTAACGTCACTAAAGTGTTCATGTAGAAATTGTTGAATTTGTGTGCGTTCTGTTGTGTATTTTCTCAACAATAATAACAAAAAGTAAAATTAATTGACAAAAAGTTATCTCTATGTAAATAGCTAAGAATAGAGCAGTTATTGACCTATTCATACAACAAATAAAATAGCAACTTTGAAAATGATCTCTATTATTCCCTTGACTTCAAATCAATGTGTCTTTAGGAAAATTTTAGTGTTGTGAATTTCCAAATTAGATTTGGAATATTTTTAAATTGAAAGCAGCTTTACTTCCATTGTTGTTATTGTTGTTGTTGTTAAGTG
>NW_006408521.1:20600659-20601194 GCF_000296735.1 Chrysochloris asiatica
CCATTCCTCAGAAACCCTATACAGGGTCGCTATGGGTCGGAACCGACTCGACGGCACTTAACAACAACAACAACAGGTTGAATTGGAAAATGTTGTATGATAGATATATTCACAACAACAAAGAAAAGTCAGTGATGTACAACTGAACACCAATGGGATTTAATTTCTTGACTTGGGTATTTAGAATCATGGTTTTATTGGGCATCCACTTAATTGGTTCAGTGTTATGTTAGTTTGCTGTGTGGTGTCTGGGGACTTCAAAGCTTGCAAGCAGCTATCCAAAGTACAGGTCTCTATTCAACAGAGGAAGAAGGAGAATCAGGAAGAGGAGGAGGACAGAGATAAGCAAGTAATTGCCTCCATGAACAATTACCTCCTTTGCTTTGAAGTCCAGATGACTGGTACCCAGCTACCATTACCAAACATTTGGTTAAAAAACAATAGAATATATAACTGATTGGAATACCTAAAATGGGGCTACAGCATGCCCAGTGAAAGAAGCTTCCTGCAGAGCCTCTGCATTATATAAGACCAT
>NW_006408521.1:20602714-20603962 GCF_000296735.1 Chrysochloris asiatica
GGGGACATGGAGAGAGGGAGCAGCTGAGGACTCTAGATTCATGGAAAGAGAGGGACTAAGAGCTGGCAGCTTGGAGGCAGACTTGCAGAAGGTGCCCTTTGGTGGTGTAAATTATTATACATGCCTGTTTTTTGGGTTCTTTTATTATAAGAGCAAAAATGAATAAAGAGAAATACTGTTAACTGATCGTACATGGTAGGGATTATAATCATTGTAATGAAACAAAGTATATGATTTGTTGAATGTAAAACTGATGATCTGCCCTATAAACTTTCACTCAATTTACAATAAAAAACTTTAAAAAAAAAAACAAAAAAAAACCCATAGGAGACAAACTGATGTTCTCACATGTTAACTATCACTCAATTCACAATAAAAACTTAAAAAAAAAAAGAAGTATAGCCAGATGTTCTTTAGAAGCAAGGATGACAAGACTGTTAGGAAGGACCAGTCCCTGGAGATGGACATCATGCTTAGTACAGTGAATAGTCTGCAAGAAAGAGGAAGACATCCAAGGAGATGGACTGACACAGTGGCAGCAACCATGGCTCAAATATAACAATTGTGAGGACGGTGCAGAATGGGACACTGTTTTGTTGTGTTGTAGACATGGTTGCTATGAGTTGGAGCTGACTTGATGGCACCTAACAACAACACTTTATACTGTTATTTCTTGGCTTTTCAATTCTAGATGTTACGGACTGGCTCCTGATGACAGCAGGTGAGAATTTAACAACTTGACGTGTTTCCCCATTAAACACACTCCTTGTTCACAGTGCATTTATAACACGTCTGGCTATAGAGACAATGCTCAGACACCCATGATCATGCCAGGCAGTCATTGTGCTCAGCTGATCAGGCTGTGTACTGTCTTGCTATGTCATATGTGTTTTAACTCAGATGAGCTCACAGGTTACACAACCCAGAAGTTGAGTTATTCATGCTCTGTTTTTTTCCAGTGCTTTGAGGTCCTCTGGGACAGGCATTTTATGAAGGAAAAAGAGAACTTAGCAATATGTATTGGTACACACTCATATACATGAGGCTACTTCAAAAATATGCTAGTATATGTTGCTACTCACACAAATACATGAGGATGCTTCAAAAAATTAGTGAAATGCTCGTCACTGATAAGGGGAAGTGAGGGAAAAACAGCAATGAAGTGGCGAGCTAAGCCCTACAATGTTCAATAGACTTCTGTGAACCCGGGTGAAGACCTGGTTGGCAAGCAGTGTGGCAAGACATCGG
>NW_006408521.1:20605052-20624409 GCF_000296735.1 Chrysochloris asiatica
CATAAAATAATCTTTAAACCAAAAGTATCCTCTGAAGTTTTTTAGTCAAACGATAGTCTAGCTTAACCAGTAAAAAGTGTCTGCCTTGACTATTATACTGTTTTAAGAACTATCCAGGTGGGATCAGATTGACAACAACAGACTGAGAGATTAGCTAGGAATCAGGAACAATGGGTTTATGTTAATGGAGAGGAAAGATTCAAAAAAGGGGAATGAAAATGGAAGTACAACTTGAAAAATGTTACTGAATTGTACATGTTGAAACTGTTAAATTGATACATGTTCAGCTGTGTATATGTTCAACAACAAATATCTTTTAAAATAGCATATCAATAAGCAACAAACTTTTTTATTTTTAGTTCCCATTAAATTGATATTTACACATGGTAACCCTATGTGTGTCAGGGTAAAACTATGCCTTTTAGGGTTTTCAATGGCCGATTTTTCAAAAGTGGTTATTAGACCTTTTTTCCAACGTATGTCTGGGTGGATTTGAACCTTCAGCCTTTCAGTTAGTAATCAACCACACTAATCATTTTCACCACCCAGGCACTCCACATAACAATATGAACATGGAACTCCTACAATTTCAACCATCATCTCCTGGGTCCCTTTCCCTTCTAGTAGTCTTTTTATACTCATCCTAAAATGGCATCTGGGTGTTTGGGGTCATATTTTATTTGTCTTATTACTCATGACCAACAGTTGCAAGAAAATTAATCAAATCACACTTACCTTGTTTAACGATTTGTTGAGGTTCTTAATATCTAACTGTAGAATATTTCCAAGAATAGGGAGAGGAGTAGGGCCTGGTGGGAATTTCCCTTTGGAATAGCTCTGATTCCATATCAACAGAAAAATCAAGCAAGACAGGCAAATCACCAGGATGGTAAAGAGATCCATTGATGCACTTTGACTAAATGCTATTGAAAGCTTAAAATCCAAAGCTTTTATTAATCAAAACACAAGCTGATGAAACACTTAACAGGACTTTGAACACTTGGATAAATATTGTTTCACCTTCAATACACTTTAGTTGCTGACAGATAAAAACAGTCATTTCAACATTAATATATTTCTAGGGTTACAACTCTAATTCCAAAAAAAAAAACTCCTAATGCTTCAAAAACAATGATCTTAGTGGCCATTATTTCAAGGTGAAATTGATTATTGGAAACAATGAGACTTTTGAAGCATCAGTTGGAATTCATGACCTTGATAAATGATGAAAAATTTGTATCAAAGTTCATCATCCTATGAGCAGAAGAGAAAAACACTTCCTTACTGCCTTTTCCCAAAAGATAGCCCGGGAAGAGGCCAGAGTATGAGGAGAAAGAAGGGGGTGGGGTAAAAAATGGGGATTGTAGGGAGCCAGACTTTTCTTAATTAGAGAATTAATAAGTGCTCTTCCAACTCACTTAGCAGAGCCCTGTGAGATAAGATGGGAGTTGGGATACCACATATTCCTGAAGGGAGTGCAGTGTCAGAAGAAAGGAGAGAGGAGACGGGAAACTTCCAGGTCTAGAAAAGAAGCTGCTCAAACACAACACAGGTTTGTCCTTTGGCTGGACATCACCCATCCCCTTCATTGCACATCTGTTGCCAATGAGGCTCCTAAAACCAGATCCAGAATTGCTTGTTCTCATTTGGGTGAAGAAATATCCTCCAACATTAAATACTATAAATATTTTTAAGGATCTGCAAACTCACTTATATGAACAAAACTACAAGATTCAGAAGTCGTTTATGGAAACCCAACAGCAACTTTAAAATCAAAACCTAGCCACTGAGAATATTCATGTTGAGAATACCAAAAAATGTTTGAACTAATTGTAATATCATCATAATATTTTAACCATATTAAGAAAATAGAGAGACCTTTGGTAATTAAAAATATGATTGCAAAAAAACTTTTTAAAAACACATATACTTATATTTGTATGTACTGTGATTATATCCATGAATATAGTAAAGAATACAGGGACAAAGTTACGATAAATTCTTAGCTATAATCAAACACCTTGAAAGAATGAATCACTGGGCCTGAGGACTAGGAGCCATAGTCTCAGGGACATCTAAACCAATTGCCATAGTCCACAAAGATAACGTTCTACATCTTACTTTGATGAATAGTGACTGGGAAGTTAAAAATTACAAATTTATGTGTATCAAATAGTGTTTTACTGCTATTCATAAGGTTTTCAGGAGTTAATCCCTCAAAAGTAGACCATGTAAGGAAACTACAACACCTCTACAAGAAAAAGACAAATAAACCAATTAAAATATGGGCACAGGACATGAACAGACATTTCACCAAGGAGGAGATCCTGGGCAGTCAGCAAACATATGAAGAAATGTTCACGATCACTAGCCATTAGAGAGATGCAAATCAAAACAACAATGACATATCATCTCACACCAACAATAATGGCAAAGATCAAAAAAGTAGAGGACAATAAATGCTGGCAAGGATGTGGAGAGACTGGGATGCTCTTGCATTGCTGATGGGATTACAAAATGGTCCAACCTTTCTGGAAAGCAATATGGAGCTTCCTCAGAAGGCTGGAAATAGAAATACCTTATGATCCAGCAATTCCTCTACTTTGTATTTATCCATAAGAAATACGAGCCATAACACGAATAGACATATGCACACCAATGTTCATAGCAGTGCTATTTACAATAGCAAAAAGATGGAGCCAGCCTAAGTGCCCATCAACTGAAGAATGGATAAACAAACTGTGGTACATACACACAATGGAGTACTATGCTACCTTGAAGAAAAACAAGGAAGCTGTAAGCTATCACATAACATGGATGAACCTTGAGGACATTATGTTGAGTGAAATCAGTCAGTCACAAAAGGATAAATACTGCATAGGACCACTGCTGTAAAACTCTAAGAAAAAGAACCCATACTAAAGGGTGGGGATTCTTTGCTGGTTACTGGAATGAGTGGGTGGGGTGTGATGAGGGAGGGGAAGGTGGAGCACAGGGCAGGGAATAGACACAGGATAGTTTGGGTGCTGGGGAGGGGTGCAATACACAAGAAGGGGGAGGGGAATGGAATAACAAGTCAGATGGGAAAACAATTAGGCAGGTTTGCATGGGGTTATAGGACACAGGTAAATAATGATGTGTGCACAACCTTGGAACAACAGGGCTCTGGGATACAGGGATTGATGCATGGTTGGAACGGGCAAAATGGGGGACATATGTTAAGATGCTTGGCTGGCTTTTGAATCTTGGTTTCCCTGGCATACCATTATAAAATAGACACTTAAAGGGGAGAGAAAGGAATATCCAGAAATATCACCATAGCAAGCTTGTAAGTCCGTCTTCTGCCTATAACTGATTGGAATACCTAAAACAGGGCTACAACGTGCCCAGTGAAGGAGGCTTCATGCGGAGCCTCTGCAGGAATCCTGAACCTTATCCAGAATCTTCTGAGGTGGGAAATTTCCACTTGAAAGGACAAGCAGACCATCCTGGAGTGGCTAGAAGAACAGAAAGTACTTCTTGAAAGAAAGACCAACAGGAAAAATACAAAACAATAAAAGTAGTCCAACTGACTACTACAAGAACAAGCAAGTTGCTCGCCCAAGAGACACCAAGCCACGTGGTTGAGTCCCCTCAGGGCAAACCACCTTCAAAGACTAAAGATTCAATGGGAATACATGAGCAGACACGTGCTCTGACTGGTGACCACATTGATCACCAATAAAAGGAAATGAGGAAAAATAGCAATGAAGCTGCAAGCTAAGTCCAACCATCTTCAATAGACTCCTATGAACCCAGGTGGAGACCTGGTTGGCCAGCAGTGTGGCAAGACCTGGGGACTCCTGGTCCCAGAGTCAGTGACATAGCCACAGAGGACTAGGGTGGAGAGTGAAGTGTCCAGCTGATAAGAAGAGAGGGTATATACATCAGAACACCCACACTTACAGATAATACCCACTTGACTTGGCATCAATGGCTGGATAATCAAAACTCAACTAGAAGAAGAAAGAAGAGGGAAAAAAGAGTAATCTGATACCATTTGATAAACTTGACCTACAACTATGCTTGCAGTAGCTCAAAAGAGAGAACAAATCTTTACAGTGAGGATCATTCCCACCCCTTCCATACACAGAGTAGACAGGGATGGGCAACTTGGAAATTGCCTACCCAAAATGGGGGATGGGGGTGGGCTACAAAGGCAAGAAGTGACTGGCTTATAAGCTTTCAAGAGGGAGCCTAGATCCAGAGGGTGCAGAGGAAGGTAGAATCTTCACTGAGTAGTATCCAAGCTGTCTAGGCGGGACTGATGAAAGGAGATGGGGATAGCACTCCTGTGGTACAATAGTGAATGATTACTATCATTACTGACTGTGAGGGTTGGAAATGTAAAGGTAGACTTTTTTGGCAAAAGGAGGGGAGTGGTTGACTTTGCAGGCCAGGAACAAAGGCCCCTGGGACCATCAAGGGAGAAGAGCGAGTGCGGGAACCTACCAAGAGAAACAGTGATGCCAGAGATGGAGACAGAGAGGATGACCTGGAGAGATTGTACAGCTTGGAATTCTAGACCCAGAGAGGGAGAGGGGCTGTGTATTGATGACCATGGGGCAGCCCTGCGGGGTCTACCCTTTGGTTGGTTGATGATGCATAGAGGGGATTATAACAACAACAACAACAACACTCAATTGAAAAACAGGACATAACCATAATAAATATCCATGCTCCAAATCTACCACTTATCTGTCAGTTTGCCTGTGTGTTGCTGTGATGCTTAAATCTATGCCATCAGTACCTTAAATACCAGCATGGTCATTCATGATAGACAGATTTCAATTGAGTTTCAAGAGTAAGAAGACAGAGAAGAAGAATGCTTCTAAATGTTTAGCCACTGAAAATCTAATGAACAGCAGTGAAACATTGTCAGATAATAGTGCCAGAAGATGAAAACATTAAAAGTACAATGAACTGCCAAAAGAACAAACAAATCTGTGTTGGAAAAAGTATGCACAGAGTTCTCCTCATAGGCCAGGATGGCCAGACTTCAAGACTCATACTTCGGACCTATTATCAGGAAGGACCAGTCCCGAGAGAAGGGCATAATGCTTGGTAAAATAGAAGGTCAGTGAAAAACAAGACGACCCACAATGAGATGAATTGGCACAGTGGTAGCAGCAATGGTCTCAGCATAGCAATGATTATGAGGCTGGTGCAGGACTGTGCAGTGTTTCATTCTGTTGTGTATAAGGTTGCTATAAGTTGGTACCAACTTGATGGCACCTAACAACAACAACATCAGCAAAAGGGAGCTATTTTTCAGTTCCACACCCTGGATCCACCCGTCTCCCTCACTTCTCTGAGCATCTACCTTAGAACATAGGTGTCAGTGCCTTCCCGGTAGTTTCCCCATTTCCACCAACCAAGGGACCAAAATTCAGGTTCTTCCTTCTCCCGTTGTCTGAATTATCATACGTGTCTTGTCTCTCCTGGGTAAAGTGATTTCATAACTTCAAAGTTAACTAACATGTAATTATGGAAACAGGAATAAAAATTACAAATTAGCATCTAATGCTTTGTTGATCTACATATATATTATTCTGGGGATACCCATATTCATTAAATAAAGGAGGGAAGATAGATATCTAACATTTTGTGTAATCCTTACTACAAACTACTTATAAACCCATTTCACTTATGAAGAATCCAACTCTTTTTTTTTTTAGTTAAAGATTTTATTTTGAGAGCATTACAGATTCGTATGAAGCTATAAAATATAAAACAGAGAGCTCCTCTGTAGCCTATATCAAGTTCTTCCTGATGGTAGCATCCAACGGGACAATAGAACAATAACACAACAAGAATATTAATATTGACAATTGGCACAATATCATCCACAAAGACAATGTCCTACACCCTACTTTTTGTGGGTAGTGACTGGGATCTTAAAATCTTGTGGACAGTCAACTGAAATGCAACTCTTGATAAACAAAGATGTGTGAAGAAAATTGAAGATGCACGGAAACAATGAATGGACTAAGGGAGAACAAGAACCTCAACCTCCTATACCCTAAGACTAGAAGAACTAGATGGTATCCAGCCACCACTACCAACTGCTTTTAAAGGGATCATATTAGAAGGTCTTAGAGTGGGAGAAAAGGATTTATTATATTTAAAAAAAAGACCAGGCTTACTGGTCAGATAGAGACTAGGAGAACATCTGAGACTATGGCCCTTCATCACCCTTCAGGTCTGGAAATTGACTCATTCCTACAGCTCCATTTTCAACCAAACAATAGACAGGTCAATATGAGAGAGGTGTGCATTCCTTGAAATAATTAACCATTTGAGATAAAAATAGCAGCATTTACTGAAGACAGAGTTCAGAAAGATTAGGGAAGAAAGAGAAATGGAAATGAGAAACAAGGGGAGGAAGAGGTATAAGTGATATCACACTGCGGACATTACAATCAGTGTCATGAAACAAAATGTGTATGTTTGGTTGAAAGGAAAACTGATTTGCTGACCAAGCAATTGGAAGAGATTTATATTTATGCCTATTCCAAAGAAAGGTGATCCAATGGAAAACAGAAATCCAACAATATGGTTATTATCACACACAAGTAAAGTTTTGCTAGAGATAATTCAAAAATGGTTGCAACAGTATTTCAACAGGGAAGTTCCAGAAATTGTGTTTAATTCAGAAGAGGAGGTAAAAGAAGGGATATCATAGCTGATGTTAGGTGGATCTTGGCTAAAAGCAGAGAACATTCAAAAGTCTATTTTTTTTTTTTTTTGACTGTGTAAAGAAAGGCATTCAACTATATAGATCATAAGAAATTGTGGATACCATTGTGAAAAATAGGAGTTCCAGAACACTTAATAGCATTTATATGGAACCTATATATAGACCGAGAAGCAGCTGTTTGAACAGAGCAAGGGGAGATTGAGTGATTTAAAATCAGGAAAAATGTATACTTTTCACTATACTTAACATTTGCTTAGCAAATCATCCAAGAAGTTGGACTATATGAAGAATGCAGCATCAGGATTGGAGATTCATTAACAATCTTCTATATGCAGATGAAACACCCTTGCTAATTGAAAGTGAAGAGGGCTTGAAACACTGATAAACATCAAACACTACTTGTATAGGACATTAGGTGGAATTTTGAGCCCCATCCAGAACCTTCTGAGGTGAGGCATTCCCACTGGAAAGGACAAACAGACCAGCCTGGATCAGCTAGAAGAATAGAAGATACTTCTTAAGAGAAAGACCAGCAGGAAAAATCAACAACAAAAATGGCAGTCTGATTGGCTACTACAAGAACAAGCAAGTTGTTTGCCAGGGAGCCATTAAGGCAAGTAATCAAGTGAATGGAAGTGGGGGAGAGGCACCAATGAAGACATGGGCTGAATTCAACCATGTTCCATAGACTCCAGTCGACCTGGAGATGAGAGAGAAAAAAGGAAGGGCTGATTTGTCCAAAGTGTGGTGAGATCTGAGGACTCCTAAGCCCATACACAGGGACCTAGCCACAGAGGGCTATAGCCGAGATCCAAGCATGCAGCTGATATGAAGTGAGGAGAGATGCACAAAAATGCCCAAACTTGCAGATAATACCCATTTGACCTCGCTTCCATGGCTTGATGGTTAGAACTCGAATACAGGAAGATAAAGAAATTTGATAAAGGAAACAAGTGTAAATTGCTACAATTTGAGGAACTTGTCCTATACTTATGGCTGTTGTTGTTATGTGATGTGGAGTCGGTTCTGAATCATAGCAACCCTGTACAGGGTTTCCAAGGCTGTAAATCTTTATGGGAGCAGAAAGCCTCATCTTTCTCCTGTGGAATAGCTGGTAGTCTTGAACTGCCAACCCTGTGGTTTGCAGCCTGTTTCATAACGACTACACTACCAGGGCTCTTTACTTATGGCTGTAGTAGCTCAAAATACCAACTGAGAGAGAAAGAGTCTTCACATCAAGGATCAAACATATCTCCTCTGAAGGTAGAGTCTCCAGTGAGTGGTGTCCAGCCTGTCCAGGAAGGGCTGATGAAACGAAATACAGATGGGTCTTTTGTGATGCAATGGTGAATAATTGCTATCAGGACTGATTGTGAGGGTTGGAAATCTAAAGATGGACATTTTGTAACAAAGAGGGGAGTGATTAATTTATCAGTCTAGGAGCGGAGGACCCTGGGACCATCAATGGAGAAGAGCGAAGAGCGGAATCCTACCCAGAGAGGCAGTGAGGCCTGGGATGGAGGCAGAGAAGACAATGTCAAGAGATGGTGGGGCTGGGGGCTCGGGATCAGGAGATGGAAAGGGACTGAGGACTGTGGTGGTGGGGGTGCAGGTTTACAGGGTACACCCCTTAGTTGGGTGAGGATGCATGGACAGGATGATAACTACGCCAACGAAATGATGGATGATTGAATGAATGCAAAGCTGATGTTCTCCCATGTAGACTATCACACAATTCACAATAAAACATTAAATAAAATTAAAAAGAAAAAAACAACTACAAAAAAATGTATCTCCTCTGTACACAGGGTTGATAGGGATGGACAACTTAGATATTGGCTACCTAAAATGGGAGGAGGAGAGGCTATAAAAAAAAGTGACTTGACTCACAAGTTTTCAAGACGTAGTTTAGTTTCAGAGTGTGTGGGGAAAGGTAGAATCCCCAATGAATAGTTTTCATCTTGTCTAGACGGGTCTGGTGAAATGAGATGGGATTGAAATTTTATGATTCAATAGTGAGTAATTGTTATCGTGACTAATTGCAATTGTCGCAACTGTAAAGTTACAAGTTTTGTAACATAAAGTGGGGACTAGTTAATCTTACATTCCAGAAACAGAGAACCCTAGGACCATCAAGGGAGAAGAGCATGACAGAATGTGGGACGACCCTATCCAGAGAAGCAGTGAAACCAGAGATGGAGGCTGAGATCTGAGATTAGGACATGGAGAGAGAGAGCAGCTGAGGACTCCAGATTCATGGAAATAGAAAAGCTTTGTGTTGGCGTCCAGAAGGCAGGCTTGCAGAATGTGCCCTTCAGTTGTTTAAATGATTATATATTCCTGAGTGTTTTTGTATACATAAAAAAGAGGGTATAGAAGCAAATACTGCTGAATGGTGATTCATGGAGGGGATTATAATCATTGCAGTGATATGAAACACGATAGGATGAGTGCAAAACCAATATAACTCTCCCATATAACTATCACTCAGTGCATAATAAAAGCTTTAAAAAAGAAAACGAAACACTACAGCCATCAGTATGGATTACACCTTGACATAAAGACAACAAAAATACTCACAAAGTAACCAATAAACAACAATATGATAAATGGATAAAATATGAAGCTGTCAAATAATTCATTTTACCTGCATCCACAATCAATGTCCATGGAGCCAGCAGTCAAGAAATCAAAGGATATTTATTGCATTGAGCAAATTGCTACAAAACACCTCTTTAAAGTATCACTTTGAAGACCCAAATCATGGTGTTTTCAATCATCTCATACGCATGTGAAATCTGGACAATGAATAAGAAAGATTGAAGAAGAATAGATGTCTTTGAATTGTGGTGCTGGCAAAGAATATTGAATATAACATGTATTGCCAGAAGAAGGAACAAATCTGTCTTGGAAGAAGTAAAGTCAGAATGCTGCTTAGAAGCTAGGGTGGCCAGACTTTATCTTACGTGTATTGAACATGTTAGCAGGAGGGACCAGACCCTGGGGAAGAATATCTTGCTTAGTAAAATAGAAAACTAGCAAACAAGAGGAAGACTCTCAAGGACACAGCTTAGTAAAGCAGTTGTTGTTAAGTGTAATTGAGCTGGATTCTGACTCATAGTGACTCTGTGTAGGGTTTTCAAGGAGTAGCTGCTGGGTTTGAACTGCCAATCTTATAGTTTGAAGTCCAGTTCTGATCTGACAGAGCCACATCAGGAGTCCTAGTAAAGTAGAGGGTTAGCAAAAAAAGAAAAAGAAAAAAAAAAAAAAAAGAGGCCCCCAGAATTTAAAAATGGCAGATCAATCTATATATCACAGTGAATTATTTCTCAAACTGACAATTTTGTCTATGCTTAAAACAAATTAAATACCAAATAAGTGAAACTCAAAAAAAAAAAAAAAAAGAAGAAGACTCTCAAAAAGATATTGATACACCTGCAACAATGGGCTCAAATTTGACAATAATTGTGAGGATGGAGCAGAAGTGGTGGCAATATTTTGTGTTCTGTTGTATATAGGGTCACTAGGAGTCGGAACTGACTAAACCACACCTAACAACATATGTATTAGTTTCTTCAGAGGCTGCCAAACAGTTCTTTCAGATTGTTTGTACTGTTTTACACTACCTCAAGCAAAGGATGTAGTGATTTCATTTCTCAGCAACCTGGCGAATAGTTGGTGTTTTGTTTGTTTTAGTCATTCTGATTGGTATAAAGTGCCATCTCAGTGTAGATTTAATTTGTATTTCTCTAATGACTAATGGGAGTCCTGGTGTGGTGCTGTGGGTTAATGCACCAGACTGCAAAGCCATTTGAACTGCAAGGTTGGCAGTTAAAGCTCACCAGCTGCCCTTTGGAAACCCTATACAGGGTGGCCATGAGTTGGAGAGTATATCCCATCTGAATTTAAAGAATAGATGTGACCCATTGAACACTAATGATTGAAGTCCAAATAAGTTGTGGGATAACATCAAGACTATTACATCTGTGAATAAACAAGATGGTGGATTTGGTAGAAGTACAGTGAAGAGCTCCTTCAGCAACAACACAGAATATTGGACCAAGCAGGCTCAGGGGATGGTGCCAGAACTTTGAACAATATATAAAGGAATATTTAGAAGGTTGGAAGGCTTACAGCTAGGGAAATTTGTAGCAGAAGAAAGAAATTCATTACTTTCTAATTCAAGATGCTCAGCTCCTCCCGGAGCCACCGTCTTGGGCAAGACCAAGCAGGGGAAGGATCAGAGTAGCCATGGATGCCTGACAGAACCACAGAGATAAAGGTATAGACATTCTTTTTTTTGTATCTGTTCATTGGTCTCTCAATGTCTGTGCACCTCCATTCTGGTGACTAGAGGGACTGCCTGAGCAAGTAGACACTGCACACCTACTACGCCTGGAGGATTCTACTATGCATGTGCACAAATCTCCTTGAAATATAAAGTGACAGTTTCCATTTAAAACCAAATGGCAGTGTAAAATGGCTACAGCTGGTCCTGAACTGTTTATCACTAGGAAAAATGCCTGAATGGGGATTGTGGAATGGGACAGGCAGACTAAAAAGGAAGTAGGCCAAAAATTAACTGAGTTATGTCACAACAACCAACAGTGGCATCTTGAAAATTTACAGGAAGAAGAGGGAAAAGGGAAGCCCATCTCCTGATCACATATACCTGGAGGCAATCCGAAAGCATAAACAATACCAAAATACACACCCATCTAAGTTATTAAGGCCACAGACAACTCCTGAATATTCCCCAAAAACAGAAACAGATGACCATATCAGCACATGTCCAGAAACAAGATAAAGTGACTGAGGCAAATGAGGTGGAAGTAGACCTGCACTCCATACTGGAAGACAGGAAGGCTTTGGAAATGCCTGAGAAGGAATTCAGAAAAATGATTATAAAATGTATCAAAACACTATACTATGGAGTTGAGAAAAATAAAGAAGAAGTCAGGAAAGCGCTACAGGAACAATCAAGATAGATACCATATTGGAAACAATTCAAAACCTACAGCAAAAGGTCCAAATGATTAATAATAGAATACCAGGAATGGACAATACATTGAAAGGGCAAAGAAGTAGAATTGAAGAGATAGAAGGCAGAACTAGGTAGCTAAAAGATAACTCTCTCAAAACTACTAGGATACAAGAGCAAACACAAAAAAAGGATTAAAAAAATCTGAAAAGGCCTAAGATACATGTTAGACAACATGAAGAGGAATAACTTAAGAATTATCGGCATTCTGGACCAGGAAGAATTGTACATGTCCACAGAGGAGATAGTTGAAGAGCTTCTGGAAGAAAATTTTCCTAACATCCTGAAAAGAGAAAAAATAAGCATTCAAGAAGTTCCATGAACTTCAGGAAGGATAGACCCTAAAAGACAATCACCAAGACATATCATAATCAAGCTCTCCAAAATCAAAGATAAGGACAGAATCCTGAAAGCAGCTAGAGAAAAGAGAAGAGTAATATACAAAGACAAGCAAATCAGATTAAGCTCAGATCTCTTTACAGAAACCATGCAGGCAAGAAGGCAATGGGGAGACATATATAAAACCCTGAAAGAAAAAAATTGCCAACCTAGAATCCTCTGCCCAGCAAAGCTGCCAATCAAATATGATAGTGTAATTTAAACATTCCAGGATAAACAGAAACTAAGGGATTTTGCCAAAGCCAACCCTGCTATGAAAAACATCCTAAAGGAAGTTCTGTGGACTGAAAACCAACAAGAACAGACAACAACCAGAGAGTGATGTACATGACAGCATCATCCTGAACTCAATCGACAGAATAAAATGATAAGAACAGAGGATCTGGGAGGTCAGTCTATGATCAAAACAATTACACTGTGAAAGAAGGTAAACACAGAGGAACAGAGATACAGGTGGGGATAAGGTCAGGTAGATTACAGTATAAAATAGACTGTTTTAAATGGAGGGAAGAGTTAATGGAATGTAAGGTAACCACAACAATGGAGTTGGAGTGGGGGGTTTAGTTCAGGTATTGGGGAGGGCAATACAAGAAAGGGGAGGAAGTTGAAGAACAAGATAGATAGGGGAACACTGAGACAGGTTTGCATGGCCTAGTGGGACAGAGGTAAATAGTGATGCATGTCTAAACTTGGAACAACAGGTCTCTGTGATACAGGGATCTAGGCATAGTTTGAAGAGGGGAGATAATACTAAAATGCTGGACTGTCTTATGAATATTAGTTTCCCTTGCCTACTATTGTAAAATAGATACTTGAGTGGGATAGAAAGAATGTTGGGAAACATGATTACAGAAAACTTGTAAGCCCGTCTTCAGCCTATAACTGACTAGAATACCTAAAAGGGGTTCTAGAACTTGCCCAGTGAACTAGGCCTCTTGCAAAACCTTTGCAGAGTATAGGACCTTAGGTGGAATCCTGAGTCCCATTCAGAACCTTATGAGGTGAGACATTCCCACTAGCAAAGACAAGCAGACCAGCCTGGAACAGCTAGAGTGACAGAAAATATGTCTTCAAAGAAAGATCATTAGAAAAAAAAAGAAAAAAAAATGTCAGCATGAGCGGCTACTACAAGAATAAGCAAGCTGTTTGCCAGGCAAGCAATCAAGTTCCTTCAGAACAAACTCCCCTCTAAGACTGAAACTCAAAGGGAACTAACGAACAGGCATGTAAGCTTGCTGGCAATCACACTGATCTACTTACTGGTGAGTGGAAGAGTGGGGAAAGGCAGCAATGAAGAAATGCACTGAGTTCAACCACAGTCCATTGACTCCTGTTGACTGGAGATGAGAAAGAGAAGAAGAGCTGATTGGTCCAAAGTGTGGTGAGACTTGGGGACACTTGAGCCCATGGACAAGTATTTGTTGTTGTTGTTAGGTGCCATCGAGTCAGTTCCAACCCATAGCAACCCTGTATAGGGTTTCCATGGAGTGGCTGTTGAGTTTGAACAACCTTGTGTTTCAAACCGACCTTGCAGTCGAGTGCTTATCCTACAGTGCCACACCACACCATCAGTAGTGCCATTAAAAATATTGATTCACTGAGTTGTACAGATCTTCTAGATGTTGACTAAGAATTTCCCAAGTGCTTTTCCTTCACATGACCATTTTACTTCAATAGATTGCAGAAGTGCTTTATGCTGACATAAAATAACTAACATATGTGTAAGATTAATTATTTTTATTGTTTCATCAAAGGCATTGTTAAGGAACACTGGCTTTATTATCAGTACGCTCATTATTACAAGGGTGTGTCAGTGAGGAATACAATGGCGACTAGACCAATTTCATGCCATTATTTTGATTTGTGGTAAGGGCACCAGCGTTTTAAACCCACCGTTGCTTTGGCACTATCAGTGCAAATGTTAATACAGTAAATATGGCAAAGATTTCATTTAGTTTTTTAAAGAGTTTCAAATTTTCAGAACTTCTGGAACTTTCCTGAGGTGACTAAGTGGCCAAGGACCTACAGATGACATTTGAGAACCACTAGTTTGGTAATAGTTCAAAGTTAGTGAATAACCTTTAAAATTTACATAATAGTGAAAGATTCAGTAAAAAAACAGAAGCCAAGGGCACCAAAATTGCCTAATAAAACAAAAGCGCAAGTTTTTTAACTACCAAAATGACTTTTTAATAAAAAGCAAATACATCATACGGGAAAAGAAACACAGTAAATATAACTTAATGCACATAGTAATTATGATCTAAAATTATGTGGCAAAATTCAAATATGCATATAGCCACGATATTAACACACATGAAAGGGCTTGATTTACCTATTGGTAGAAAAAGATTTTCAAATAGCTCAAAAAACAAGATCAGTTTTATGTTTTATATACGAGTCCCCTAGCAAAAAAAAAAAACCCTTCTGGCTACTCTAAAGCCTTTCCCAGGTATATGCTCATGTGTCCACCTTCCCATCTAAATCAGACCCATTTCTTTTTTTATAAAAATTTCTTCTCCTTTGATTTCCTTTTATCTGTTCACCTACTTTCTTCCTAAATCCCTAGGCATGTGGCAAGGCAGACAGTCGTGTAATTTTGACTCTTTTATTACCAAATTCTTCTGCATTTCCATGGCTGTGATGACTAGTCAGACACTCAAGATGCCAGGTCTAGAAAATGGAAATTCATCTCCAGCAGGCGTGTGAGCTCCATCCTTACCATAGGTATTGCAGAACACTTCAGAGAACGCCTAGACTAACTTTCTGCAAGTACCATCTCCGGTCATATTCAAGACCTAACTCAAATGACTGACTATCGAATAAAATTAAGAACTTTAAACACTGTACGCACAGTTACTGGATTACAAACAAGATCAGTTCCTAAGTGTGTTTTTAAGTCGAATTTGTTGATGCATCAGGACAGGAGGATAACATTTTTTTTTAGCCTTTGATACTGTTGTTAAGGAGTTCTGGTGTGGCACTACGGGTTAATGCACTGGACTTCAAAGTTGGTTTGAACTGCAAGGTTGGCAGTTCAAGTTTGTTAGCTGCTCCTTGGAAATCCTATACAAGATTGCTAGGGGTCGGAACCAACTCAACGGCACTTAACAACATTGTTAAGGACTGTCAAGTCAGTTCCGATTCATAGGGCCCCCAATGCTTATCCTACAGCACCCCACTACTCTTATAGTGCTAGAAAAAGCTCAAAAAGTACAAGTTGTCTATAAATCGGAATTTAGTCACCCAGGGAATTACTGCTGTCTGGTTATTTCATAAATACAAAATCTAGCTTCATATCTGTCCAATGCCCAATTTTATTGAACCATTTAAAGTTCTTTGTTCCATTTACCCGGTCTGCCAATTCCCTCATCCAGAGTTCTGTATCTCTTCACCCCGACCTAAAGCCCCTTTCCTGTCCTTTATGACCAATTTATATCATCACTTCTTTCAAGTAATGTATGATCACACTTTATAACATCCTATTTTGTATGTGTTGCTTCTTCAAAATTATGTTTATTTCACACATTTGTAAAAATATGCCCTACACTTTTGCCACCTATTGACCAGCGAACGTGTTTACTGACTGTTGAACAAATCAAAATAGAAAATCTACCATGATGCTTTGTGCAGGTCCAGGCACATAGCAGCTACTTCCGGTGCTTGTCATGCCTGACATGACATTTGCTGGCCAATCCTCTAAATGTCTACAGAAAAAAAAAAAAAAATGAGAAAACTGATTAAGCACTTAACCTAGTTCACATTTTTTTCTGCTCCATTGTGATTAGAAACACTCAATGAAGCTCCAAGGATTGTTAATGTTCAGGGGGTTTTGTGTGTGTGTTCTCTTATTCTTACCAAACAAACCTCTATGAATTAGCAGTATTATTAAATAACTAGTTACAGCTTTCCAGGATATAAAGAACGACAGTAGAAGCATAACAATTAAAAAATGTAATTACTACACTTATGCCTTTTGGTGACGCTGCAGGATACGCACTGGACTGCTAATCACAAGGTCAGCAATTCAACTCACCAGCTGCTTCTCAGAAACACTATACAGGGCTGCTATGAGTTGGAATCAACTTGATAGCACTGAAAACTGCTTGACAGTACAAACTGCAATATACCGTTTGGCAAACACTGTCTTAGACACAGGGCCTATGGAGATGAATACAACATATTCTTTCTATTTGAGAAGTAATTTTTACTTGCACATAAAATCATTCTCTAAACTGGAAGTCAGAAACAGAGAGAAAACTATTGTCAAAGATTGGAAACTTCCCTTGCATTCACATACCATTGCATTCACAGTTTACAATCACCTTTACATCTGTTCTTCACACAACACTAAGATAATAGATAGCAGGAACGAACTGTGGTGACTGATTTGCAGATGAGGAGGAAATGATTAAGGGAATTCGAGTAACCCTCTGCAGAGCACATAGCTAGCTGTCTCTGAAAATAGAATAAATATTTTTCAAATGAGAAAGTTCCTAAGTTAACATGAACTCCATCTCTCTAGAAAAAATAACCATGTGTTGCTGTAGGATAAGCACTTGACCACAAGGTTGGTTTGAACCACAAGGTAGGCAGTTCAAACTCGCCAGTCTCTCCTCGGAAACCCTATTCAGGGCCGTTATGAGTCAGAACTGACTCGGTTGCACTTAACAACAACATATCTATCTACCACCTGGTTGAAAATTGGACCATAAGGTTGAGTTCCTTTCCAAACCTAAGGATCATAATTTCAGGTTCCTCCAGTTTCTTTCTGACAACTAAGCCTGGACTTTTTATAGTTTTGAGTTTGGGTCTACATTTCCTCCCTCTCTATCCAGGACCTTCAAATATGATCCCTTTCAGAGAAGTTGGTAGTGGTAGCCATGCCCCACTTAGTTCTTTTGGTCTCAGAGTTATGGTGACTGATGTTCATGAGTTCCATTAGTCCACTGGACTAATTGATTCCAAGTATCTTCAATTTTTATCACCTTTCTTTCTTCCACACATGGAAAGACCAATAGCTGTACCTTAAGTGGCAACTCATGAATTTATAACATCCCAGTCACTATTCACCAAAGTAGGTTGTAGAACATTGTCTTTGTGGACTGCTTTATGCCAGTTGACTAGTGTTCCCTGGGCTATAGTCCTGAGCAACCAGGTTCAGTAACTCATTGCCTCAATGTGTTTGGTAATGTCTAAGTTTTGATGGTTTTGTCAGTTTGAGCCTCATGCTCAGTGATTCAAACCCATCAGCTGCTACTCAGAAACCCTATGCAGGGTGACTATGAATCAGAACCAACTCGACAGCACTTAACAACAACAACATGCTCCACCACATTCATAGGCAGGTTTCTAGTAAAGGTAAATATAAATGTTGTTGTTAAGTACCGTTGAGTTGGTTCCGACCCATAGCAACCCTGTACAGGGTTTCCGAGGCTGTAAATCTTTATGTGAGCAGAAAACCTCATCTTTCTCCCACGGAACAGCTGGTAGTTTCGAACTGCTAACCCTAAGGTTTGCAGCCTGATTTGTAACCACTACGCTAGTTATGTACAAATTGTTCCTGTTGTTAGGTGCCATCGAGTCGGTTCTTCTTACTCAGCAACCTTATGCACAACAGAATGGAACACTGCCTGGTCCTGCGTCATCCTCACAATCATTGTTAAGCTTGAGCCCATTGCTGCTGCCACTGTGACAATTCATCTTGTTGGGGGTCTTCCACTTTTTCACCGACCCTGCACTTTACCTAGCATGATGTCCTCCAGGGACTGGTTGCTCCTAATACTGTGTCTGAAGTATGAGAGACAAGACTCGTCATGCTGACTTCTAAGTAGCATCCTGACTGTACTTCTTCCAACACAGATTTGTTTGTTCTTCTAGAAGTCCATGGTACTTTTAATATTCTTCTCTAACACCATAATTCAAATGCATCAAATCTTCTACAGTCTTACTTATTCTCTGTCCAACTTTCATGTGCATATGAAGCTATTGACAATACAGTGATTTGGGTCAGCAACGCCTTAGTCTTCAAGCTGATATCATTGCTCTTGAGCACATTAAAGAGGTTTTGTGCAGCAGATTTCTTCACTGCTGTTGCCATAAGTGTTGGTGGCTAATCCAAACAAAATGAAGTTTGTAATTGAAATGGTTGCTAGTGGTAGGCAGGCATCATCTAATTCTTCTGGTCTCAAAATAGGTGAGCTAGTGACTTGTGTAAACTATTATTACTCTTGTAAACTATCAGTCTTTTGTAAACTTATTTCATTCAGCATAATGTCTTCCAGATTCTTCATTCATGTCATATTTGAAAATTCATAGTTTTTATTTATGACTAAGTAGAATTCCAAAGAGCTCTGGTAGCATAGTGGTTACAAATCAGGCTGCTAACCTCCAGGCCAGCAGTTCAAAACTACCAGCTGTTCCACAGGAGAAAGATGAGGTTTTCTGCTTCCGTAGATTTACAACCTAGGAAACCCTATACAGGGTCACTAAGAGTCAGAACTGACTCAACACCACATAAACACCACCAAATAGAATTCCATTGTGTGTATGTACCACGGTTTGTTTATGCATATAACTGTTGATGAACAATTAGGTTGTTTCTTTCTTTTTGCTATTGTGAATAATGCTGCAGTGAACATAGGTGTGCAGACTTTTGTCTGTGTCTGTAGTGTCCACTGTGTGAGGTCAGCTGCTCCATGGGAGAAAGATGTGGCAAACTACTTTTGTAAAGATGTAAAGCCTTCATAACCCTATAGGATAGTTCTACTGTGACCTAGAAGGTCACCATGAGATGAAATCAACTTGATGGCAACGGGTTTGGTTTGTTGGAAGTAGAAGATACTGTATTTTTCACATATAATGGGTTCAGCATACACAGGGTACTAATATACAAGAGGGTTACAGGATTTGCAAAAACACTAGGAGTGGGATTGCTGAATCATTTTGTTAGGTGCCATCAAGTTGGTTCTGACTCACAGCGACCCTATGTACAACAGCATGAAAACACTGCTGTATCATAGCATGTTTCTATTTCGAACTTTTTGAAGACGCGCCATACCATTTTTCAGAGTAGATGAACCAATTTACAATTCCAACAGTAGAGTAGGGTTCCAATCTTCCTGTGACCTCACCAGCATTTGCTGTTTTCTAGCTTTTGCTCAGTGCCATTTTTTGCA
>NW_006408521.1:20624799-20627441 GCF_000296735.1 Chrysochloris asiatica
TTTTTTTTAATCTCTTTCTCTCTCTCTCCTTTCTTTTCCTTTTTATTTCCCCTTCTTTCCTTTCTCTATTTTTAATATGCAGGAATGTTCTCAATAGTTTGTCCTAATGAAAAAATAACTAGACATTATTTATCTTCCAGTACATAAAAGAATCAAAAGAGAGAGAGAGAGAAAAGCAATTTCCTTTTTTCCCTTTCTTCTTTTTTCTTCCTCTTCTTTGTATCTGCCTTCCCTGTCACCAAGTTGCCACACTTTTGTAGTTGTGTTTGGTAATCTACTGCTGAAAAAATTAGGTCCTATAATTTTGTTCCTTTATTATTTTTCAGGAACTTTAGAGTTTGGGCATTAACATTTAGGTCTTTGATCCATTTTGAATGAGTTTTTGTGTATGGTATTAGTATGGATCTTGTTTTGATTCTCTGCAAATGGATATCCAGTATTGCCTGCATCATTTGTTAAAGAAACTGCTTCTTCCCTCATTGAATGGACTTTGGTTCCTTCTGGCTTCTCAAGTCTATTTCATTGGTCTGTGTGTCTGTTACTGAACCACTACCAGACTATTTGGTTACTGTGACTATATAGTACATCTTGAGACAAGGAAGGTTGATGTCTTCTAGTTTGTTCTTCTTCAATATGACTTTGTCTATTTGGCAATCTCTTCCTTTTCCATATAAAACTGATGATATATATTACCATTCTGGTACAGAGTGTTGTTGGGATTTGAACAGGGATTGCATTATATCTGGAGATTGTTTTGAATAGTACTGACATTTTCACAATTTAAGTCTTCTGATCCATAAATCTGGAACATTTTTCCATTTATAAAGTACACTTTTAGTTTCTTGCAGTAGTATTTTATTGTTATTGTTGTACAGGTCATTTATTTCTCTGGTTAGGTTTATTCCTTGATTATTTTATTTTTGGGGGGCTATTATAATGGTATTATTTTCTTGAGTTCCATTTTGGGGTTGTCATCATTCATGTAAAGGAATCCAACTGATTTCTGTGTGTTGACCTTATACCCTGTCACTTTGCTGAATTCTACTAGATGCAGTAGCTTTCTCCTGTAAACTGAGATTTTCGATGTAAAGAATCTTGTTGCCTGTGAGTAGAGACAGTTTTACTTCTTCCTTTCTAATTTGCAAGCCCTTTATTTCCCTTTCTTGCTCAGACTAGGATTTCCAGTACAATAGTGACTAAAAATGATGACAGAGGGCACCTTGTCTTGTACCCATTCTCAAGAGGAAGGCTCTTTCTCCATTGAAAATGTTTTGTATGTTGCTCTTGTTAGTGCCGACAAGTCAGGTCTGACTCATAGTGACCCTGTATAGAGTTTCTGAGGAGGGGCTGATGAGTTTGAATAGCCGACCTTACAGTTCAAACTAATCTTGAAGTCCAGTGCTTATCTTATAATGCCTCACCATGAATGTTTTATATATAGCCCTTAATTATGTTGAGGAGTGTCTCTTCTATTCCCATTTTGCTGCATTTTTATCAGGACAGGGCACTAAACCTTATCAAATGCCATTTTTGCATCAATGGAGATAATCATGTGATTCTTTTCCTTTGTTTTATTTCTAATTACATTAATTGATTACCCAATGTTGAACCATCCTTGCATTCCTGGTATGAAGACCTCCTTATTATATGCTGTCAAATTCTGTTAGCTAGAGTTTTGTTGAAAACTGTTGTGTATTAATGAGGGATATTAGTCTGTAATTATTTTTGGTGTGTTTGCCTATTTGGGGCATCAAGGTGATGCTGGCGTCATAGAATGCATTGGGGAGCATTCCTTCCTTTCCTAGGTTTTGGTGAAGTTTAAGTAAAATTAGTGTCAACTCTTCTCTGAATGTTTGGTAAAAATTTCCCAATGAAGCACCTGAGCCGGAATTTTTTGGCTGTTGTACTTTTTGTTTTTTAATAACATCTTCGAGGTCTTTTTTTGTTAGAAATACTTTGAAAAGAGCATTAAAACATACAGTATAACTCGGTCTTTCAGACACCAAGTCAACTAAAAAAAAGTTTCAGTTCACTTAAAAGTCAACATGCGTACTTTATATATCAACTCTCCTTCACACCTGAGTTTTATTGTTCAAACCTAGTTTGTTTAATATCCAGTCTTGCAAAGATTTCTTACTCCTTGCTTTTATTTATACTATGCTGAAACCAAAATCTACCTGATAATCTGCAAGGCAAAGAAAAATCATTCTCGAGGCCACTCTTTTAGACTTTTCCACAGTAAATTACAGCTATCATTGCAGACCCATAACTATCGGTAAAGCCTAGCAATAGTTAAACATTGATTTAAGAAAGAACAGGAGCCTTAAAATAGAGAAATACTTTTGCATACTGAGAGGTTGAAACAACTAAGTACAGAGTCTTGAAAATAATGGAAAGAGAAAAGAAAAACTAAGACAAATACGTTGTTATGGTTAGGTGCGATCAAGTCAGTTCCTTACTAATAGTGACCCTATATGCACAACAGAATGAAAGCCTGCCCAGTTGTGTACCATCCTTACAATTATTTTTACTCTTGAGCTCATTGCTGCTACCACTGTGCCAATCCGTGTCATTGGGGGTCTTCCTCTTTTACACTGACCTTCACTTTACCAAGCATGATGTCCTTCTCCAAGGACTGGCCT
>NW_006408521.1:20628101-20649613 GCF_000296735.1 Chrysochloris asiatica
AGTGTGCCCTTGTTCTGTTTGAACAACTGCCTCTTAGTCTATATATAGATTCCTCAGGAGCACAATTAAGTGTTTCAGAATACTCATTCTCCACAATGTTGTCCATAGCTTGTCATGATCCATACAATTGAAAATTTTGCATAGTCAATAAAGCACAGGTAAACATCTTTCTGGTATTCTCTGCTTTCAGCCAAGATCCATCTGATGTCAGCAATGGTATCCCTTGTTCCAGTTCCTCATCTCAGTCTAGCTTGAACCTCTAGAGGTTCTCTGCCAATGTACAGTTGCAGGAGTTTTTAAATTATTATTTAAAATTACAAACGCTGTTTGTCGTTGTTAAGTGCCATCAAGTCAGTTCTGACTCATAGGGACCCTGTATAGGGTTTCCAAGGAGCAGCTGGTGGGTATGAACCACCAACAGCAGTCCAATGCATATTCTACAGCACCACCAGGACACTACAAATGTGGATTGTTGCTGTTAAGTGGCATCGAGTCAGTTCCTACTCATAGTGACCCTGTATAGGGCTTTCCGAGGAACAACTAGTGAGTGAGCTTGAACAGCCAATCTTGCAATTCAAACTGACCTTGCAGTCCAGCACATTAACCCACAGCACCACACCAGGTAAAAAAGGCCCTTGTTTCCTCCTTTCAACTGAAAAATCAAACCACCTACTTTTCAGTAAGTTGTGGTCCTTCAGGCCCAAAGTTCAGCTTAAATAGAAAATGAACGCCATCTTGTGGAATTTTAAGATTTTGTACATGAAATCTTTACCAGAAAAAGTGATTTTCATATGTTTTGATCAAAATCTAGCTCAATTTCTTCATTGTATTTACAAGGAATAAAAAAGTTTCTTTGGGAGAGAATCATTTTTAAAGTAAGGCTCTTATTTATGATCATCAGGCTAAAACCTGACTTTCAGTCTACACTTTTATCTAAACAGAATAATGTTGTTGTTGTTGTTGTTATGTGCCATAGAGTCGGTTCCGACCCATAGCAACCCTGTATAGGGTTTCTGAGGGTGTAAATCTTTACGGGAGTAGAAAGCCTCATCTTTCTTCCGCAGAGCAGCTGGTAGTTTCGAACCGCTGACCTTAAGGTTTGCAGCCCGATTCGTAACCACTACGCTACCAGAAACAGAATAATAAGCTAAAAAAAAAAGGAAAGGAAAATTTAGAATGCAAGTTGACAGTCGGCACCATTTTGTGAGTTCAGACTATCAGAGCTAGCAGTAGGTAAACAATTAGTTACCACAAAGGTTTTAATCATTTTCCAATATGAATGTGTTTTAAGATGCCACCACTTGTTTGTCAGTTTGTCTTATAGTGGTGGCTTGAATGTTGCTATGAAGCTGGACGCTATGTCTTCGTTATTTTAAATACCTGTTCACCCATGATGGACAGGTTTCAGCTGAGTTTCCAGACAAAGACAAACTAGGATAGAGAGGCGAACTATTCCTCAATGTTTAGCTGCTGAAAACTTCATGAATAGCAGTGGAACACTGTCAGCACCAGAATCTTGACTATTGAAAACATGACGAATAGCATCCTAACAGTGTCAGATATAGTACTGGAAGAGTGGGGAATATGAGTGGGGAAGAGTTGCGTCCTCAAAGTAGAGTTGACCACGGTGAAACGACTGGAGTAAAGCTTTTAGGCCCTTCATTTGCTGATGGAGCACAACTCAAAATGAAAAGAAACAGCTGTAAACATCCATTAGTAACTGGAACATGGAATGTACGATGTCTAAATCTAGGAAAATTGGCTATGGTTGTTAAGTGCTATCCAGTCAGTTCCGACTCATAGCAACCCTGTTTCCAAGGAGCACCTGGTGGGTTTGAACTGCCAAGCCAACCTTGTGGTTCCCAGTCCAATGCTGATCCTGCAACCCCACATGAAATGGAATGCAGAAAGGTATATATCCTAGGCATTAGTGGGTTGAAACGGACTGGTATTGGCCATTTTGAATCGGACAATTATGTGGATTACTCTGCCAGGAATGACAAATCGAAGAATGGCATTGCATTCATCATCAAAAAAGAACATTTCAAAATCTATCTTGAAGTATAAATGCCATGTGTGATAGGATAATAAGCATAGTCTACAAAGAAGACCAGTTAATACCACTATTATTCAAATTTATACACCACCCACTAAAGCCAGTGTTGATGAAATTGAAGAATTTTACCAAGTTCTACAGTCTGAAATTGATCAAGTACTTCCTGATAAAGATGAAAGACCAAAGTTCGCTGTCAGCAATAACACAGAATAATACCAGGCAAAGCAGATCCAGGGCAGAGCTCCAAAACTCGGAACCACAGAGATAGGAATATTTTAAAAGTTTGAAGGCTAATAACTTGTGGAATTTGGAGCTGAAGTAAAAAATCACTTTTATTTGATGTTGATTGCCCAGAATTGCAAAATGTAAGCCACCTTGCATTGTGCGCATTTAAAAACAAAGGGGTTGAAAGGAAGGTCTAATTAACTTCAAAAAAAATTAATAATAAAATCTAGAGCTTTGACATAAAGCCATTTTCTTCCTGAAAGGTTTCAGTTTAGGGTTTTGTGGCACAAGCTTGTGTCTGAACTGTCGGTGCTGTCTTCTAGTTTCAGGCATCTGTGGGATGAAATGCTAGCACTCCTGTTTAACAATAACCCCTAAACTACAGCAAATCCCTCCACCAATAAGGGTCTTTCACCATTACCCATGGAGTCCTGGTGTGGCGCTGTGGGTTAATGCGTTGGACTGCAAAGTCGGTTTGAACTGCAAGGTTGGTGATTCAAGCTCACCAGTCGCTCCTCGGAAACCCTATACAGGGTCACTATGGGTTGGAACTGACTAGATAGCACTTAACAACAGCAACACAATTACCCTTTGTGGTGGGCACTATTTAAGGGTAGATGGTTTGCTCTCTGGGGACAAAGATTATTGGCTGGAGTGCCCTGTCCACCTATTTTAACAATTGCTTAGTCTCAGTCTCTGACTCTTTTAGGCCAATGACTCCACTGGGTGGTCCATGGTAATCCCAGATCACGACTCCAGGCTTTTAGCTGGGGTTCCCAGTTCTCTTGTGAACAGGAGGCATTTACCACACACCTGAGCTCTCTGCACGTTTAGATCTGCTGACCACATTTCCGACTCTGCTTCCTTCACAAAGGAGAGGGATTGTAGCAACAGCAAGCCAGCCTGGCAGGGGACTTATACAGGGAAATACTTCAAGTCTATTGGTATTGCTCTCTACCTATTATTCGGGATGCCTTTCATTTCCTTAGATAAACCCCAAACAGCCAGATATAAAGAAAACAGCACTTCATCAAAACATAACGAAGTATTTTATATTGTTGTTAAGGACTGACTCTGTACAGGGCTTCTGAGGAGCAGCTGATGAGTTTGAACTACCGACCTTGTGTTTCATAGTCCAGTGCTGATCTCAGAGTTCCACACCAGGAATCCAAGTATCTTACATTAGCAGTAGATAAAGATAATTTTGAACAAGTTTCAAAGAAATATAAGAACACTGGCTGGTTCTGATGCCAGTTTTCTCACACTCGGGGAAGAAAGCCTGTAATTCTCAGAGAAGTGGGAAACCCAAAGCAAGCCTCAAGCCTCAGACATCTCTGTAGGCTTCAAGTAGGAAGGGACACACAGTCCAAGGATAAGATAACACACTGCTTCAGAGTCTGTCAATTTATTGAGTAAAAACAAAATCAATGTCAGACAAACTAAACTGAGCCTGGATTAGAGTTAGCTGATGTCCACTTGCAGTAGAGAACTGAGATGAGGCTGGCAAGGGGCACAGAACAAACCCACCTTCTGTTATGTGTAAAAGCAGGAATCCCACGGCCAGTGTGAGTCATTAGCAAAGGCTCAGGGACTCCATGTTAATGTGCGGGAGAAAACCATGAAGAGCACAGTTCTTTCAGGAGAGGAAAGAGCCAGAACACTTAGAGAACAAACTGCAGCAGGGTCAGAATGGAGAGCAGCAGTCAGAAAACACCCACTGGTCACTTGGGAAACACAGTGACCACATCGTAACCCTCAGGCGGCGTGACCCGCTCGCGGGCATGTTTTTCACAGTAGATCTGATCTTCCACGAAGAAATGGCCCTTCTGTTTCAGGTTGGTGCCACAGTCGGTGCACACGTAACACTCAGGGTGGCGGTGCCTTTCCCGTAGCTTCACAAACACACCTCTGCAGGACCAGAGAGAGGAGAGCAAGTCATTAGTGACAAACACCAGCAGGTGGCAGTAGAGCTCTGCACCCTTCTTTCTAGGCTGGGGATGGCACTCACTCCTAGAGGTCTCTTACTGGCCTCCATTCATAAAGGGGCCTTGTTATTCCTGGGGTCCCCAGGAAGCCCTCGGTACTTTCACAGAGCAAGCAGCACTGCCTTTTCTGATTCACATGTCTATAACTTAAAGGCTCCAGGGCTAAGGGAAACCCACCTCCTGCTTCTGAGGCATGACACCAGCTTGACCTCTCTTCTCTATGCCTCCTTCACATCCAAAATGCAAACACCCAGCACTTTCTGCATTTTCCTGATTTCCCCAGAATGTAGGGCCTCCAAGGGAAGACAGATACTCACACAATGCCGCTGCCACATTTGTCACACATGGGCAACTTCTGAGCGTTTCCAATCGATGCAGCAACTTTGGTGACTGGAGCCTTAACACTTCTGAATCCCGAAGGCTTATTAGGATCCCCTGAAATGAAAATATACTCAGGTTGGCTAGGAAGGGCAGAACTACTGAATAAGCATCATTTAACTCTTTCAGAGAGACTCGTGATGTTTAAGCAAGGTCATGGACACTGGTGTCAAACAGACCTGACTCTTCTGGGTGATCCTGGGCAAGTTACTTAACCTCTCTGGTTTTCGGTGTCCTTTTCTATAAATCAGGAGACCATTTATCCCTTCACTGTTACACAAAACGATGAGAAAAGATGCATAGGCCCTCCCACAGAACCTAGCATATGTTTAGCCTTGAGTCCTGGTGTGGCCCCAAAGGATAAGCACTCAACCACAAGGTCGATTTGAAACTGTAAGGTCAGTGGTTCAAAGTCGCCAGCCACTCCTCAGAAACCCTACACAGGGATGCTATGAATCAGAACCAACCTGACGGCACTTAGCAAAAACAATTAATATTATTAGGAACCTGGGTAGTGCAAGCGTTTTGCAATTGATTTTAAAAACCTAAAGGTTGGTGGTTCAAGTCCACCCAACAGCTCCAGGGAGGAAATAACTGGGGATCCTGCTTCGTAGACTACAGTCAAGAAAGCCCAATGGGTCAGTTCTACTCAATCAGTTCAAGCTCCCACACTTGAGAACAGTGTCTGGGCACCGTAGAATAAACACTGGACTGCTAACTGTAGGTAGGCTGTTCGGAAACCCTATAAAAGGTTACTGAGTGGGCACTAACTACTCTAGGGCATTTATCAACAATCTTTAGGGAACAGATAGTCTTTTCTCCTACAGAGTTGCTGGATAGATTTGAACTACTGACTTTTCAGCTGCCAGCTAAATGCTTAACAATTATGCTGCTGGGGCTCCTTTGTAAAGACCAGAGATGCTACTGAACAGCCACACTGTATAGGACAGTACCACACCAAGGACTCCTCTCCTAAAATGTCAATGGTGCCAAGGCTGAGAATCCTGCTCTAGGTCAAATAAGCTTTTCCATCTGGTGGCGCTGTAGGATAAGTACTGGACTGCTAACTACAAGGTTGACAGTTCAAACCTACTAGCCACTCCGCAGGATCAAGAATGAGGCTGTCTGCGCCCGTAAGTTTTACGAGTCTTAGATATCCTATAGAGAGGGTCCCTATGAGTTAGAATCAAATTGACGGCTGTGGGAATTTTTTGGTTTATCTCTCTTTGGGTTTGAACACATGACTTGCTTTGGCCAATGGGATGTGAGCAGGTATGAGCCATGTCAAAGAAAGGCACCAAATGCGCTTGTGTGGTTTGGCCCCATCCCCCCTGAGCTTCTGCCCTCTGCCAGGAGAATACAATGCCCTGGAGAGTCATTCCTGCCTCGGCTTGGCTCCTAGAATGAGCCCAGCCCCAGCTGACCAGCAGATCTCATGTAACATGAGCAAGAAATGCATTTGCTGTTTCAAGCCGTTGCTGTGAACACATTGTGTGGGTTATTTTCAACTATAGTATGAAATATTTTTTTGGCTTAAAGGGAGCAACAAAAGGGCCGCCTCCTCAAAACAGCCTACATAATGTCAGAGACTGGCAGCTACCTGAGCTGTTTGGCTGCGTTCCTCACAAAACTCAGCAGAAAAGTAGCCAGAAAAAGGGAAAGAGGAGAAAAGCCAGGGGGGGAATCCGAGAGCCTCACTTTGTAGGAAAATCCACCAGAGTTTAGAATCAGTTTGACGCCTTGCTGAGAATGTGCATTTCCACCTCAGATATTGTTGTTGTTGTAATACGCTGTTCAGTTGGTTCTGACTCATAGCGATCCTCTATAGGGCTTCTGTGCTGGTGTGGCATTGTAGGATAAGCACTAGACCACAAGGTTGGTTTGAATTGCAAGGTCAGCGGTTCAAATTCACCAGCTGCTCCTTGGAAACCCTATACAGGGACACTAGGAGTTGAAACTGACTGACTCTATGGAACGTAACAACAACAACAAATCTTAACGGGAGCAGAAAGCGTCTTTTTTGGTGGGTTCAAACTGCTGATCTTGAGATTTATGTCCATGGCATAAACCACTAAATTATAATAAAATACAAAAGAGTCACCTGTATTAAGGATCTTGTTAAAATGTAGATTATGATTAAATGTCTCAGGGTGAAATGCAAATTGTCAGCAGTGGGTCAATGCCCTAGAATCTACAACTCATTTAGTAATGAAGAGATGAGAATTTGAATAAATCTGGCTACAGCTGGGTCAGGTAAAGCTAGCTCTTTGAGCCTATCCAATCCCAACTCCTGCCCTGCAGCGCCATCTGCTGGCACAACTTTTTCCTCATGTATCCAGCCAACGCTGCAAATTTAAACGTCTCTTCTTCCTATCCTCTCAACTATAGTTGCAATGTACCATCCAGTTCATTCTGACCCACAGAAAACTTATATTACAGATCAAAACGGATCCTTCTGGTTTCTTAGGCTGTAATCTTTGTGGGAAAGAACTCTGGTAGCGTAGTGGTTACGAATCAGGCTGCAAACCGCAAGGTCAGTAGTTCGAAGCTACCAGCTGCTCTGCGGGAGAAAGATGAAGCTTTCTGCTCCTGTAAAGATTTACAGTCTCGGAAACCCTGTACAGGGTCACTATGGGTTGGAACCGACTCCACAGGACACCATTACTACCACCAATCTTTGTGGGAGCAGATCAGGGCATTTTTTTCCTTCTCCCATGGAGCCATCCACCTTCTGGTTAGCAGCTGAGTACTTAACCACTGTGCCACAAGGGCATCTTGGTTCTCAACCAGAGGTCAAAAAAACATTAGCTCCCTTTGGGATCTGAGCAACTGCAAAAATTTCCAAATTCTCTTCCTTCACCTTGCAAACAACCCTAAGCTTTCTGAGAAACGTAAACTGAGTTAAATAAAGCACAGTTGTTGTTTTTTCCTACATGTCTCTTAAGTTGTGATGCTGCAGGATCAGCACTGGACTGCAAATCACAAGGTCGGCAGTTCAAACCTACCAGCTGCTCCTCAGAAATCCTATACAGGGTTGCTATGAGTCAGAACTGACTCAATGGAACTTAACCTCAAGTAGGCCTTCACATTGCCTACCAGATCCAGTCATAGACGTTAATTAGTAACTGATGGCTGTCCATGGTCTGACACCAGACGTCTGAGGAGGAAACTTAAGCAGCCAAAACAAGCCTAGATACGTCCTGAGCATGTCTTCGCTTCCTCATCTCTGAGCCGCTAGCCATTCTGTTTCCTCAATCGAGAAATTATTAAAAGTCCTCTTCAAATTTTGGAAGTTTACCCAGATCAAGATGTTTGAAGAACCCAGAGCTTGACCACTTAGTCCAGAGGTTGAAATTTACCCTAAAATGACAGCCCCTCATAGAATCCTTATACAAGGTTTCTCAGCAAACCCTGAAGCAGTGTTCTGTCATCCTGCGGAGAGCTCACTAATGCACATGCTCACCCTGGCATTTTACACAGCTTTCCTCAGCTACACTGTGAGGGAAGAGACCATTATTAACCTCACTTGAAAAGCACAGGAGCTCTGGTGATGCCATGGTTAAAGTGCTGTGTGGTGAATTGAAAGGTCAAACCCACCAGTCACTCCACAGGAAAATAATGAAACCGTCCGCTCCCATAAAGATGACAGTGTTGGAGACTCTATGGGATAATCCGACGCTGTCCTATGTGTCTCCATGAGTCACAATTGATTCAATGACAGAAACCGAGAGTGACCAGCCCGCGTCTCCTGGCAGAGGTAGAGTCTGGAGACCCGTGCTCTTTCTATCAAGTGAGCCCGGCAGCTTTCGGATCCCGAGGCCTTTGGAGTAACACCAGCCCTCCTTGAATGCTTTCACCAAGCACCAGTGCAGTGCAGTGAATTGCCAGTTATTGACCCTTCTGCGTACTGGTTACGAATCGGACTGCGAACCACATGGTCAGCAGTTCAAAACTACCAGCTGTTCCGTGGGAGAAAGATGAAGCATTCTGCTTCCGTAAAGATGTACAGCCTAGAAAACCCTGTATAGGGTCACTATAAGTCGGAACCGACTCCACGACACATAACAACTACAACAAACGTTCTTTGTAACTTACGCCAAACGACTGGGTTGTTGTTGGTAAGTGCCAGTGAGTCAGTTTCAACTTACAGTGACCTTATATGCAGTTTCTGAGCCTGCAGATCTTTGTGGGAAAGCCTCATCTTTCTCCCAATGACTGGGTGGTTGTTGCTGTTGTAAAGTGCTGTCGAGTCGACTCTGACTCATAGTGACCCTGAATAGGGTTTCCGAGGAGTGACTGGAGAGTTTGAACCACCAACCTTGTGGTTCAAACAGACCCAGGACTTCAAACTATGCAAATGTAAAGTGCTTGTGGTCCACCAAAGGGATTGGGTATTGTTGTTAAGTGCTGTTGAGTCGTTCCAAGTGCTGTTGAGGGTTTCCAAGGAGCGACTGGTGAGTTTGAAGCGCTGACCTTGTGGTTCAAACTGACCTTGAGGTTGAGTGCTATGGTGCCACACCAGGACTCCATGTGGGATTTGTTGTTGTTGTTAAGTGCTGTTGAGCCAGTTCTGACCCACAGTGACCCTGTATAGGGTTTCCAAGGAGCAGCTGGTGAGCTTGAACCACCTTCTATTAAAAATCTCCTAACCGTGACTACAGCCTGTAAGTTCAATGTGGCTACTGCAGTGAAGTACAGAAGTCAGCAGAGAACTAGAGGACAGCGAGCACCATGGGAGCTAATCGCTGGTGTCAGAATTAGTGAAAAAGTAGAAGGTGGAAGCAGCTCTGACCTCCACCTCACAGCAACTAACCTCCACTTCATGGGAATTGGCTTGGGGTTGATGCTAATGAGGATTCTCCTTCTCCCTTCTTGTGAAATTAGAAGAGGTCAGCCACCACACCACACCCATCATTCTAACAACCAGACACTGCCCTAAATTTTGCACATTCCATCTCAAATAAAAACAGGCATTCAAGGTTTCCTCCCAGAAAGCCTTTTGCATATGGTAGATGTTTGTGATGGAATTTATCTTCTTCCCTTAGTGAAAAAGGAGCCTTGGTAAAGTACTCAGCTGCGAACCTACAGGTCAGTGGTTCAAACCCACCAACTGCTCCAAAGAAGATAAATGTGGCAATCTGCTTCCACAGAGATGGAAACCCTGTGCGGCAGTACTAGCCAAAGCAGTGGATTTGGTTTAGCTTCGGTGACAATTCAATGTAAATCCATATTAAGAGGTAAGCAAGTGACTGAAGACCCATTTCTCTCATGCCTTTATAACAAAATCCTGATTTTCTTCAGGAAAAGATGACCTAGAGGGGAGAAGATGATACTTCTAGACCACCTTGCAACTAAGAGTGGCCATGTAACTAATTTTGGTCAACAAAACAATGTAGTGGTGTGGGACTTCGGGGAAGGAGAAAACGGACTCATCTGAAATGGGGGAGTCCCTCAATGTGCCCTTTCTCACCTCTCCTTCCTACTTCTGTTTGGTTTGGGCTTACATACACATTCCTGTAATAGCTAGCAAGGGCAAGTGGGTGAGGACCAGGGTGATGACAACCAAAATGAAAATGAATCAGCAGCACCAAGGAGCCAGGTGTGTTGGGCTTTCACTTTGGTGCCATGTGTTTGCTCTTGCCCTAGTGTGGGTGGCATCTTGAGGGTCTGAGCCTCCAGTCTGGCCACCTCCTCATCTGTGACTTTAGACAAGACTCTGCCTCTCCAGGGATGTTTTCTCATCTTTCAACCGAGGATAACAATCGTTTCCTCAAAGATGCCATAATGGTCCAAAACACTCATCACCAAGACTGTCACAAAGGTGGTGGTGATGGTTATGTGACGTGGAGTTGGTTCCGACTCATAGCGACACTGTACAGGGTTTTTGAGGTTGTAAATCTTTACAGGAGCAGAAAGACTTATCTTTCCCCGTGGAACAGCTGGTAGTTTCGAATTGCTGACTTTTGAGGTTAGCAGTTGGATCCGTAACCACTATGCTAAAAGGTGCTTGATAGTAATTATGTCTGAAACCAGATCAAAAGAGCTACCAGGTCAGCCTTAGCTTGTCCATGTGTAAGTTCTGGTGCCCAAGCCCCATAGTCACCGTGAGTGATTTTGCAGGTCTAAGGAGACACTCACTGTTTGTATTCTAGATATCATGTACTGTGTGTGTGTGATGAGAATATGCTACACAATAAAGAATCAACCAAGTCAAAATTTCTACAGGTATAATTACATTCTTTCATGCTCTGCGTCCATCATCAGTAACCTTTTCCAAATTATTCTATCATCATTAACATAAACTCTGTCCCCCATTAGCAAAAAATCCACCTCCATCCCATCCCTCTCAAACATAGTATTTTTAGTCACCTCATATGAATGAGGTGAACCATGAAAAGGAAGATGAAGATTAGACGCATTGATGCATTTGAATTATGGTGTGGGCAAAGAGCATTGAATATACCACGGACTGTGAGAACAGACTCTGTCTTGGAAGAAATACACTTGGAATATTCCTTAGACGTGAGGATGGCGAGACTTGGTCCCACAGGTCCATCAGGAGAGACCAGTCTCTGGTGAAGAACATCATGCTTGGTAAAGTAGAAGATCAATGAAGAGGAAGACCCTCAACAAGATGGGCTCACACAGTGGCTACAACAATGGCCTCAACCATCACCATCGGAACAACTGTGAGAATGTACAGGGAGGGGCCGTGTTTTGTTCTGCTGTGAATATGGTCACTATGAGTTGGAACTGACTCATCAGCACATAACAACAATAACAATTTCCATCCCTGGTAACCACTGGTTTATATATTTTCCCTTATTTCATATACCTGAGATCATATAGTTTTGTCCTTTACTGTACATTTACTATGATAATTTTCAAGAAGTAAAGGTGTCTTATTTTAAAAGCAACCTACTATTATGAGAAAACTTGTGACAGATAAAAGTGTTGAAGCTGGGATCTCTTTTTCTAAGTCTCGGAAGTGTTCAGCAGTCCTCAGACCACCCACCTTCCTGGAATATATGTTTTTAAGAGCATTTCTTGTGACTCTATCATTAGCCTAGCTGTGAGTGACTTCTCTCTTGTTGTTGTTGTTGTTGTTATGTGCCGTGGAGTCGGAACCGACTCATAGCGACCCTGTACAGGGTTTCCGAGGGTGTATATCTTTACGGGAGTAGAAAGCCTCATCTTTCTCCTGCGGAGCAGCTGGTAGTTTCGAACTGCTGACCTTGCGGTTCACAGCCCGAGTCGTAACCACTACGCTACCAGAGCTCCTTAGGAGATGGCTTTAGAGCCCCTCCTGCTTCGTCACTTTCCCTGAATCCTGCCTTTGACACCTTTCTTCTCCCCAGTGTGTCCACCTGTGGAGAGAGCTGGTGTTCCCGGAAGGGACACCTAGAGAGACCCCCTGAGCCAGGATCCGAGGGAAAGAATTGATTGTTTTTTCAGGGCAGACAGCGAGGATCAGTGCTGAGATGCCCCACCCTCTGGAAGGGTAACCTTCCTTCTCAAAGGCGGCTGCTGCAGATTTGGCTTCCTGGGGAGGCCTTCCTAAGCTGAAAATTCCTCTACTGTACACACCCAACACCTGGGCTTCCTTGGCATTTGTGTAGGTTCTTTTGAGAAAGTGGTAATTTACACCCACAGGAAACAAAGAAGAAAGCGCTTCTTTTATGCTAATAAGATACTGAGCTACAAGCAATTTCCACTTTGCTTGTAGTCCTTCTGCAGTGGGGAAGTGTCTTTGATTCTTAGTACTGCTATAATACAAACACCACCAGTGGATGGCTTTAAACAATACAAATTTATTCTGAAGGCTGAAAGTCCTAATCAGAATCTATGCCATGTAAACTCCTTCTTCATAAGTAGCCCAGATGTTCCCCAGTTTCCTGGCTTATAGAGGTCCTCAGGTGGTATCTGTCTTTCCCTATGTGTGCCTGTCTCTGAGTCTAGCCTGTTACATAACCTGGGCGTGAATCGATTTATAGAACCCATCCTACTCTGGTATGATCTAATGAACACAAGGAAGATAATAACCCTATTTCCAAACAGGACTACATTTACACATATAAACCCAAGCCAAACCCACTTCATCTATTTGATTCCAACTCATAGCCACCCACTAGAACAGAGCAGAACTGCCCCATAAGGTTTCTGAGTGTTATCTTTTCAGAAGCAGACCGCCTCCTCTTTCTCCCACAGAGCAGCCGGTAGAGTCAAACCACTGACCTTTCAGTTAGCAGTCCAATGCTTAATCCACTGAACTACCAAAATTTAATCCACACAAGAAACCAAACCCACTGCCATGGAGTGGATTCCAACTAACAGTGACCCCATATAGTTTTCAAAACTGTAAATATTTACGGCAGCCAACAGCCTCATCTTGCACCTTCGGAGCAGCTGGTGATGGAACAGCCCAACACCTGACTCGCCCATTTGTGCCTCTACAACAGGAAGTGATGAGCTACAGTCTGTATTAAGTTCCAGCACTCAGCCAGGCTGACAAATGACATGGGGTCCAAGCCTGAGGAGAACCACTTTATCGAAACATTTGAGAAACCACATCTTAATCTACTCTGAGTAAGTGGGCACAAAATCATTCAAATAAGAGTATGTCCAAAGTAGGACGTACACAGATACTGCGGAAATCATTTGGTCAAAGGCACTTTAAGTCACAGAGAAGAGTCCCAAGATCACTGAGCTGCCGGCTGCTCTGAGATGAACTTGGCATCTCCACTCTCATCAAGATCTGGACTCTTCTATCCTGTGCTCCATCAGCCATATCCAAGACTTTCCTTCTCAGATTTAACCCATGGTCGTAACTGGCAGGACCAAACAAAGCATGGGGCCAAAGAAGAGACCAACAGAATCCCACAACATCAAATTCACTCTCCAACCTCCTCATCCTAATGCACATGTGACAGGAAACAGTCAACCAGGTACTGAGCTTCTCAGCCTGGAAGGTGAGTCAGGCTCCCCACCCCTCCCCTTCTGTCCCTCCCTTCTTGTGCCCTTTCCTCATGTTCCAGGCTGTGTTCACCTGTGTGACGTCAAAGGCTGACCCTTACATAGGCCTTGAACACAGGCCCTTGACCACACACATAAGGTTGATTACCTTTCTCCTCAGATTCCAGAATTTCCTGCAAAACCAGGAATGAAGTGGACTGTTTGGGAGGCTCATTTAACTCCTGTTTCTCCTGGAGCATCTTGTAAACTTCAGATTCTTTGTCGATGACGAGGCCGCTGGGAGGCTGAGAATGCTCTAAGCTGTAAAGAATGTTTGGAAATTCATTAGGACATGTCAGAAGTTAGAAAATAATTCATTAGGTACCCTCTCCAAACAGAGACTCCTAAATCAAGTGACAGAAATCATCCCAATGAACAAATCCCTCTCTGAAAGCAGCCACAGACCTGCCAAGACTGGGAAGTATAGTAACAGTCAGAGCTGGCCGCTGCGTCCATGCAATAAGAGGTTATTTTCCCAAACTGTCTTAGTAATTCGATTACTTTTTGGTCTAACCCCATGAAACAGGAATGCTTTGCTTCTTTTCAAGTTACATAAACAACATTATGTCAAAAGAAAATTTAGAAGAGGGAAAATACAAACCACAATGTGACCACTAAAAAGTCAGCTGGGTCTCCTTGGTACTGGCCACATGCATTTTATCCACAGAGCAGAATCTCAGTGGTCTTTATAGTCCTGATTCTATCCGAGGCTCCATAAACTCCTCATAATTCTCACTGTTACCTACAACATGGAGGAAATAGTGCCTGTCTTGCCTAGCTCACAAGGTAATGGTTAAGGATGAAATAGGAAAGTGTTCTGGAAACTGATGTGCCATTCCAGTGTACAGGAAGGGGCAGAAGCTAATCTCTCCTCCCTCTCTCTCCTGGGCCACTTTCAGAACACTACTCATTCATACTGATACACTGCCCGGCACTTCCCTCCTACTCCATATTCTTACAAGAAAGGGCAGGGTTCCCAAGGAGTGGCACAGGCTTTGCAGCTACCAGGGAAGGTCAACTGTTAAATAGAAAGAGCCATCAGCTAGCCCTCTGCTGCTGTGTTTGGGGAGGGGAAACCAGCCATGGCTCCCTGTTCATACTGGGTTGATCTCTGCCTTTGTCTCGTTCCCTCTCATCCACCCAGCCCAGGATTGATGTTGTTAAGTGCTGCTGAGTTGAGTTGGTTCCAACTCATATCAACCCTGTATAGGGTTTCCGAGGAGACGCTGGTAAGTTTGAACTGCTGATCTTGTGGTTTAAACGGACCTTGTGGTCAAATGCTTATCACCAGGACTCCTACAGCCTGGGACTGAAGACCACCTTTAATCACAGGAACCTCTCCAGGGCAGGTGATGGGGCCATCTTGTGAAACTCCTTTTCACTAAGAGCGTGGTCTTCCTCTGGCCCACCTTTTCAGCCCTGTTCTTTGAATTAAATGCTTGACTCTTTTTTTGGGTCTTGTGTTCTGAACTTGTCCTATAATGAATGTATTACATTATTTTAAAGGAATCTTTTCTCTATTATACTTGTAACTATTTTAAAATCAAGATCAGAACCATGGAATGTTCTCAGGAAAACTCCTTCATCTTTTTTGGTGTATGTTATGTCTGGAAGTCACCAAGGGAATACTAAAAATGACAGAATCCAAACCACAAGATCATCATCTGCTCTCCCAACAAACAACTCTTTAAAGCAATTCCATGGTTAAAATAAAAATTAACTGCTTTTCTGAAATAACGATAATATCTTTCTACTAAATAACTATTTATAAAACATTTTCCATATTAATTCCTTTTTTTTGGAAGCATTAATATATTTGTTGTTGTTGTTAAGTGCCCTTGAGTCCTTTCTGACTCAGAGTGACCCTGTATGGGGTTTCTGAGGCTGTAAATCTTTGCGGGAGTGGAAAGCCTCATCTTTCTCCCACTGAGTGGATGGTGGGCTCGAACTGATGCCCTTTGGTTTGCAAGTCTACTGCTAATCCTACAGAGTCATCACGCTCCCAGCATTAATATGCTATTTTTGTTAAGTGCTGTTGAGTTGGTTCCAACTCATAGGGACCCTGTGTAGGGTTTCCGAGAAGTGGCCCTTGGGTTTGAACTGCCGACCTTGCAGTTCAAGGCGACCTTGTGGTTCAAACAGAGCTGCGGTCCAGTGCTAATCCTATAATGCCACACCAGCATTAATATACATACTCGTACTTAATTCAAAATAGTATCCTAAGTCCCCATACCTAAATCTAAGATATAAAAGAAAAAAAAATTCTTGTTTTTATATACAGTAACAGCAGTGAATGAAAGAAAGAAAGAATCCTACAGTGACATGAGTTCAGAAAATAGAATAAACATGACTGAGTCACCAGGAGAAAATGGTTGGAACATGGAACACTGAAAGCAAACACAATCTTCTGAACAAACAAAAGACAAGAGTTTAATCAACTTCAACTCCTTTATATTCCACTCGGGATCCTGGTGTGGCACTGTGAGGTAATGCACTGAACCACAAGGTCAGCAGTTCAAAGTCACCAGCTGCTCCTCAGAAACCCTACACAGGGTCACCCTGAGTCGGAAACGACTCCACAGCACTTAACAACAACATAACACTCTGTGGGTAGTAACCCAACCTAATGGTACACCAGCTACCTAAATATTTAATATTATTAGTCTCCCACTATTTTAGGCCCCAACCTCAAAGGTCAGACTATGAAATCAGGACCTAACTCCTCACGGATGTCACAGCCAGGTGGCGTCCATCCTGACCTGGTGGCTGCCAGAGTGAAGCAGTCAAGAATCCTAGCGGCCTATGTTGTTGTCGTTGTTAAGTGCTGTCAAGCAAGTTCTGATTCATCACAACCCTGTATAGGGTTACCGAGGAACAGCTGGTAAGCTTGAACTACCAACCTTATGGTTTGAACCAACCTTAAGGTAGAGAGCTTATCTTACAGCACCACTCCCATAGAACATAAGAAACTCCCCTAGAGTTCTTCTCACAGAGGTAATATCAGAGACTGAGAACAGCCCATTCCATGGCTCTGGGACCTGGACAGCATAGTAACACTGATATAAAAGTCTGTTCTATGAGAATAATGAAGTGACCAGAGTGGGATAGAAAGGTCACTTTTTTTTTTTTTTTCATTTGTGCCTTGACTTGTGATTGCAACTTAATAATATGTGTATAAATCCCAACTAAAGCAAGAAACCCTAAGATAAAATTGCCACTGCTGATACAAATTCTTCACCAAAAGACATGTTGGGGACCAGACGGGGAATTATCTGAATGATTGGAAGTCTGGGACAGAAGCAGATGTTCTCTTGATAAAATTTTCCCCTCCCTTCCATTACGTACAACTGAAAATCCTGGGCATTGTAAAACAAACATGCGAAGACTGTGAAAGATAAGACAAGGCAAACAAAGCAGAGAGCTCAGACCTGAGGAATAACATGGTACTGAGTTTCCCGTGTTGTCTTTTTGCCTCATTTACCCCAGATATGGAGCTAAAAAAGGTACTAATCCAGAAAGGGCTAGGACAGATACCTGAATACCAATGTCAATAGTAGCATTATTATTATTAATAAAAGGGGGAAACAACCCAAGTGTCCATCAATACATGAATAGATAAACAAAATGTGGCCTCCTTAGTCATGACTCAACAAAGAGAAATGAAGTCTGATAGAAGCTATGACATGGATGATTGAAAACATTTGCTTAGTAGAGATGTCAGATATAAAAAAGAGCAAATATTATACAATTGCACTAACAGGAAATATTTAGAGCAAGTACAGGCACAGACGCCAAAGTTTATTAGTGGCTATCAGGAGGAACTGCCTCAAGTTGGCGGGCAGGGGGCAGCGGGGAGGTGGAGAGCTTGGGGCACATGCTGCTGTTAATTTTCATTTTAAACACTGAATGGTTTACAACTAAGAAAGATGTGTGACAAGGTTGTATTCTTGCACCATACTTATTCAACCTGTATGCAGAGCAAATAATCTGAGAAGCTGGGTTCTGTGAAGAAAAACGTGGCATCAGGATTGGAGGAAGACTCATTAACAACCTGAGATATGCAGATGATACAACCTTGCTTGCTGAAACTAAAGAGGGCTTAAAACATTTACGATGAAGATCAAAAAGCACAGCCTCTGGTTGGATTGCATCTCAATGTAAAGAAAACAAAAATCTTCACCACTGGACCAATAAACAACATTCTTACCAATGGAGAAAAGACTGAAGTCATCAAGGACTTCATTCTTCTTGAATCAACTATCAACACTCATGGAAGCAGCAGTCAAGAAATAAAAAATGCAAATCAAATTTGCATTAGACAAATCTGCTGCACAAGACATTTTTAAAGTGTTGAAAAGTAAAGATGTCAGCTTGAGGATTAAGGTGTGTGCCTGACCCCAAACCTTGGTATTTTCAATAACCTCATATGCATGTGAAAGCTGGACAGTGAACAAGGAAGATCACAGAAGAATTGACGCCTTTGAGTTGTGGTGTTGGAGGAGAATACTGGAAGTGCCATGGGCTGCCAAAAGAACCAATAGATCTGTGTTGGAGAAGTGCAGCCAGAGTGCTCCTTAGAGGTCAGGATGGCCAAACTTCGTCTCTCAGACTTCGGACATATTGTCAGGAGGGACCAGTCATTGGAGAAGGATATCATGTTTAGTAAGGTGGAGGGTCAGAGAAAAAGAGGAAGACCCCCAGCAAGATGGATTGGCAAAGTGGCAACATCAATGGGCTCAAATGTGGCAACAATGGTGAGGTTGGCCCAGGATCGGGCAGTGTTTTGTTCTGTTGTGCATAAGGTCACTATGAGTCGGTACCGACTGTATGGCACCTAACAACAACAACCTGGAAGGTGGGGAGAGTGGGAAGTTATTGCTGAAGGTGTACTGAGTTTCTTCTGTATAGAATGATGAACAATTTTTGGAAATACAGTGTTGATGTTTGCATAGCATAGGGAACACCATTAATGTCACTACATTTTATATCTGAAGATGGTTAAACTGGCAAAAATATTGCTAGATGCATTTTACCACTATAAAAATTTTTGAAGTAAAAAGGTGGGAAAAGGTATACCAAGAAAATATTTTCACACTACAAGAAACATTCTTTGTTGGTTACCAGAGGTGGGAGGGGAAGAAAGTGTACATTGCTTGTGTTCACTTGGGTAAACTGGGTAAAGATGACATGGATTCTCTCTGTATTCTTTCCCACCCTGCATGTGAATATATGTGTGTCACAAGGCAAAGAGGCTAATTAATTTCTAAAAAAACTTTTTCCCCAAATAGTGAAAGTTAAGTGAGAACTGAAAATGATACAGAGGAGACGCTTTTGGTACTGAATTTTATGTGGGTGGGAGTGAAGATGGTAGGCTGACTTGGAAAAAACCCTTCCTCGGATCCTGAGACATGGATAAATTGTAAACGACTGAAATCATACAAAGTCTTTTCTCTGATCACATGGTTTGAAACTAGAAATTAATAACTGGAAAATATACAAACATACAGAAATAAAGCGACACGCTAATTAAATACAGAAATCAGATCCTAAGACATGAGATGTTACCAATCTGGTTACCCCAATGTTCATCCCCCCAAAATGCAACCCTGGGAAACCCTATGCAGTTGTTTTTGGAAGGGGAGTACTCTCTAAATTTTAGTCTTCAAAGACCTAGATGTTAGACATGTGATAAGAAACCAGAGGAGTAATTATGGGCCCCAGGAGAAGGGAGGAGGACTTCAGCCAGTTCTCTGTGGGCTTCGCGCAAGTTTGGCTAGAGGAGCAAGCAGCCACCTGCCAAGTAGAGGTTTTCTTCTGACGCTGCTCCAACTGACTCAGGGCTAATACAATTGCTCTGACATCATTTGAATACAGAACAATACATCCCTTTATTTCCACTGCACCTGCTTAGAAATCTGCCTCCTTGGTACCAGAGGGAATGAGAACACACTTGGCAGAGCGGGACTCTTGGGACTGCTGTATCAGTTAGGGGAACTCCATGAGGAGACCACCACTCCATCAGGAAGCTGAGGGACAGTGCTGGCTGGCTGGCTGCCTGAACTGAAGCTACGACGCTGGAGAGAAGTTTGAAGTGTATCTTAGCAAAAGCTTCTCTATATAGGTTGTCCACACATGCCCACCCTCCTGGAGCCCCCAGCCCTCAGAAGTAATGGATCTGGAGTTCTTCATGGGCAGTTACACCCGTTAAAACTGGCATTTACTGAGTACCTACCAGGGGCCAGACACTGGGCTGGGTGCTTCATACCCATCTCATTGCATCCTCTCAGCTCCCTGGTGGTAAGGTTGTTAGTGCGATCTCCATGACAGAGAAAAAGAGACTGAGTTTCAGCGAAGTCACAGAGCTGGCTCAAGGGTACACAGTAGTAAAAGGAAAAGCTCGAATTCAAACCCAAGCCCCTCTCTATACATAGCTTGGACCTTTAGGAAAATACCAGGCAGGATCTCATAAATAATGAAACCCAAGCCCTAAATTACCAGAAAATGACCAAAAACACAAAAACCAAGCTAGTCAATTCCAACTCACGGCAATCCCATGTGTGCAGAGGAGAACTGCACTCCATAGTTTTCGGAAACAGATGACCAGTCTTTCTTCTGAGGTGCCTGAATGGGTTAGAACTACCAACATTTTGGTCAGTAATCAAGCACTTTACTATTTGTACCACCCTGGGACAAACATGAGTATGACGTAGCGCCTCCTTTCAGCTCCCAGAGGGCCAAGCGGCCCTAAACTCAGTTCCAAGAGGTCAACGGGAAGAGGCTGGCTTTCTGCTGAACGGAGCATCATCCCCAACCTCCAGCCCCTGGCACCCAACAGTCAATGTTAAGCTGAAGGCTGTCCACCCAGCTGGGTTGCAGTGAGAGGACGACTCCTCCACCTGCCTTCTTATTTGGAAATAGAATTGCTATCAGTTTTTTGATCTGACAGGGACACATCCTACATGACAGACAGTCACATGCACCAAAATGCTTTCTTTGAAGGGGACAGAGAAACTCAGGGTGATCTCAGATGCAAAGTATGCAGTGAGCCAGATCTAGAGCTTCAGTGATTTTACAGACTGAACAGTGGGTACAAGCAAGTGCTCAGGCCTCATGCTGACTGAGCAAATAGTGCTCCTCTTCAGAAGACCCTCTGCTGAGAACACACCAATCAACAGGGACTTCTACGTAGCCAGTTCAGGTGGCACAGGGTGTTGGTTTTCCCACTGTTTCTCAATTCATCTTCGAAGTCTGGGAGAGCATTGCAGGCATTGTGATGAAACGAAGTGTATGATTTGTTGGATGTAGAGCTGATGATCTGCTCTGTAAACCTTCACTCAATTCACAATAAAAAGTTAAAAAAAAAAAGTTTGGGATGAAGCAGAGGTTGAGTCCCCTCTAGTGGGAAAATCAGGAAGGGGGTTCTTGATAAAGACCCTGAGGCAGCTGCAACCAAACAGTCTGCATTAGAGGGCAAGAGCAAAGGCTTGTATCGTCTCCAGACTGTTTCAGTTTTAATTGCTTCAGATAGGGGAGGGAGGAGGCAGGAAGGAGGAGAGAAGAAGACATTAATGAAGGAAAAGTAGCCAAGACCATACAAAAATTACTTCCCAAGCACATTCTTCTCCCAATGCTTAACAGCTCTTTCAATTAAGAATGTGTCACTTCCTGGGTTATAAAGCCAGGTCCCAGAGCACTCCACTTGGGGACAGTAAAAGAGGGTCACATTCTCAGCCTTTCCCAGCAGCACAGCAGTAAAGAACTGGATGGCAGTCCTGGCTTCTACCCTCGGCTCCTCACTGGGCTGCCTGTGGGAAGCTTTCCTTGAGAGTGTGGCACAGAAAGCTCAGAGGCCCACT
>NW_006408521.1:20656624-20673771 GCF_000296735.1 Chrysochloris asiatica
CGGGCTTTACTCCATTTGCGTCATCACAGTCAGCTCTACTCTAAGGAGGCAGCTCTTCCCCAGTCGCATTTTGAGTGCCTTCCAACCTGAGGAGCTCATTTTCCGGCACTATATCTGATAATGTTTCTCTGCTATTCATAAGGTTTTCAGTGACTAAATATTCAGAAGTAGTTCGGCACTCCTTCTTCCTAGTGTCTTCATCTGGAAGCTCATCTGAAACCTGTCCACCATGGGTGACCCAGCTGGTATTTAAAATACCGGTGGCATAGCTTTCAGAATGACAGCAACTCACAAGCCACCACAGTATGACAAAGTGACAGACGAGTGGTGGAGAAATACTTTATGTCCAGCAATTCCTCTACTTGGTATATATCCACAAGAAATACGAGCCATAGCACGAGTAGATATAAGTACACCAATGTTTTTCACAGCACTATTCACAATAGCAAAAAGATGCAGACAGCCTAAGAGCCCATCAACTGAAGAATGGATAAACAAACTTTGGTACATCCACACAATGGAATATTATGTAGTCTTGAAGAATAATGATGAAGTTGCAAAACACCTCATAACAAGGATGAAGCCAAAGGACATTAAACTGAGTAAAGTAAGTCAATCACAAAAGGACAAATATTGTGTGAGACCACTATTGTAAAAATTCAAGAAAAGGTTTCCATACTAAAAGAAATATTCTTTGATGATTACCAGGTGTGGGAGGAAAGTAAGAGTAATTTTCTGGCTAGAGGGTAGACACATACTACCTCAATCAAGTAAAGCGGAAGGCAATATACAAGACAGCTGGCAGAAGAATGATAAAGACAGGTGAACACACAGGGACGTATACAAGGGCTAAAGGGGATCGAGGCATGGAGATAGAACAAAGTGTACGACTTGTTGAATTTAAACTGATGATCTTGTCTGTAAACCTTCACTCAATTCACAATAAAAAGTTTAATTAAAAAGAGGCTTTCCGACTTCTGCTTTAATCAAAGAAATCGTCCTTACCAGGAACACTCGGCCTGCATGTAGTTCTGGCTGGAGAGTACAGCAGCAGCATCCCTCACTGATCTCTCCTGCCCTCCACAGGTCTCTTCGCTCCATCTGCGCTCACTGCCTTATCCTGTCTGCCATCTTTAGGCATTTGAGGTTGCAGCTCCTGATCTAGCCCAACTCCTCTCTACCCACAGAGATTTGGTCCTATCTCTTACTCTCCATCCTCAAACCGAGCTCCCTTCTCACAGGTTGCTGCTATTCCCAATGTCCTTGGATTCATCCTCAAAGAGTTGAGTTGGAGCAGAGGCTGGGTACCGACCTCTACTGGAACAGTCTGGAGGAGACTTGATAAAGACGCAGAGGCAGATGCACCAAATGGATTTAACGGAAAGGACCTACTTCCTAGTCATGAGAAGATGCTTCCCTGGTCTCATCACCCCTTCCATCTGCAGCCCCACTGACCTTGGTTGAAAGCCCCCAGCTCAGAAGCAGTTCCTGTCAGAAGCATGTACATCCTTATAGAAGTCTCCACTTGTAAAGTTTCTGGTTCACTAAAGGGGAAAGGCAAATCCTGCTACAAGGAAAACGTGCATCATAAAGTATTTCTCCCTCACATTGATCACACGGTAAGCACATGCAGAAGCCACACTTGTTCCTCTCAAACTACACACTGGAGGACTTCTCAGGAAGCAATCAGGCTGCCAGGGAAGGGTATGAGCAATCACAGGATGATAACAACTGTAGGTCTCAGTGATTCATCAGTTTGTCTGTGCCAGGCACAGTGTTTGTAGGACACGGTACACATTACTTCTTACTTTTACCATGACCTTTACAGGCTGTGCGATGTCACTCTATTTGCATTTGTTGTTGTTATTACATGCTGCCAAATAAGTTCTGTCTCCCAGAAATCCTGTATAGAGTTTCTGAGGAACGGCTAGTGGGCTTGAACCATCGACCTTACAGTTAGCAGTCTAGTGCTTAACCTACAGTGCCACACCAGGATTCCACTTTTAGAGATAAGGGAAACGAATGTAGACAGGAGTCCTAGTGTGGCGCTGTAGGATAAAGCATTGGACTGTAAAGTCATTTTGAACCTGCAAGGTGGTGTTTCAAACCTACCAGTCACTCCTCGGAAACCTTATACAGGGTGGCTATAAGTTGGAACTGACTCAACGACACTTAACAACAACATATAGATAGATGGATAGATAAGATAGAGTTACAGATAGATATACATATTTGGAGTTCTGGTATGGCACTGTGGGTTAATGCACCAGACTGCAAAGCCGTTTGAACTGCAAGGCTGGCGGTTTAAGCTCACCAAATGCTCCTTGGAAACCCTATACAGGGTCACAATGGGTCAGAATCAACTCAATGACACTTAACAACAACAACATATACATATTTATTGTTGTTAAGTGCTATCAAGTCGGTTCCAACACATAGTAACCCTCCATAGGGTTTCCAAGCAGCGGCTGGTAAGCTTGAATCACTGACCTTGCTGTTCAACTTGCTGTCCAGCGCATTAACCCACAGCACCACACCAGGACTCCATATATACATATACATGTGTACATATATGTAACATGTGTCATGTTTATAAATATACAGTACTCTCTAAAATAGACCTTTTCCTCCCTGGGGTAGTGGCTCCACCTTCTCACTAGCTTGGGTGAACCTGGTCCGTGTTAGAAACCTCTCTCAGGGCTGGCCTGAAGGAGTACTCCTATGCTTACTTACGGTCTGCCATTCGTCTCCTCCCCGCTGGCTGCTGTCTTTGACTCCAAGGCATTGTTGAAGTTGGAGATGTTTTCAGAAGAGTAGAGGCCAGCTGGGTTGTTGTACTGGTTGGTGATGACCCTGGGGGCAGAGCTAGTGGCCGGCGAGGCGGTAAAGGGCATGGCACTTCGGTTGTGGGCACTTCCAATGTGCAGGACTTCCTGCAGGCAAGGAACAGAGGAGAAATCTAGGAGGGTTCCCAATGAATGTTCCTTGATGGGCAGTGCAGGCTGTGGGCCAGGGTGCGAGGTGCCCAGCTGAGCTATGTGTGACACTGATTCCACACTGCACTTTAACTGAGGGGCTCTGGGTATCCACTGAAACACTCGGGCCACAGCCATGAAGTCTCTCATAAGGTAAGAAAGTGTTCAGGTTCACACAAGGATCTGACCAGAGCAGGATCCCTTTGATGTCATGGGTGGTCAGGGCCTAAGTCAGAGCTGAAACCCCCTTTCAGGGCACATTCCAGAAGGATTATGGTACCAGGAGGAGAAGAGCATGCAAAGTCCCTTCAGTCAGTTTCAAGAGGGAGATGATAAAGTGTGAAGATAAATCCCCAGAACAGAGCCTGCTGAGACAAGCACAATAAAAGGGTTGTGGTACCACAGGGTGAAGCCAAGAGCCTGGGCAGAGGTGAGCTCCAGACTCTGGCAGAAGTGGGTTGAAGGGAATGAACGTTCCGTTGTTTGTTGCAGGTGAATGAGCAGGCTCATCAGATAGAAGGTGAGGGGATACCTCTCACGGGGGTGGTGCCTGAGGAGCTGCATAAGAGGACTTTCCGTTCCTGGTACTCTCATTCTTGTCATTTGAGAGAGCACACCCCAACCCAACTCCAACCCCAACCCAGCCAGGATTTCCTTGGAATCTGGTGAATAATTATTACAGCTACATCTCAGAGTTTCTATATAAACACACCAAAATACATATACTTTTAATAAACTTTCTTTTTCAAAAAAATCACACCTTTAAAGTGACTGAATTAGGAAGGTCTTTAATGTGGGTAAGCACTGGAATGCTAATCACAGGGTTGGTAGTCACTCCTCAGAAGACAGACGAGACTGTCCCTGGAAAGATTCACCGTCTCTGAAACCCTCAGGAGCATCTCTACTCTGCCACCATGATTCAAAATCAACCCGACGGCAGTGGGTTTGGTGGGTGGGTTACTACAGAAGTTTCTAGATCAATCCATGGCTTCCAGGTGGGCAAGCTCTGTGCAGCCAGCTAAATTCAACAAGTAACCAGATGCTACACAGGCAATTCCAAATCATGACACCCCGTGATGTGTGTCAGAGTAGAGCTGACAGAGATCACCAGGTCCTTCTGAGAGGCTTCTGGATGGATTCAAACCTCTGAACTGTTAAGGTTAGCAGCTGAGAGTTACTCATTTGAGCCACCCAAGGACTCCCTTGCCAAACTGAAAATGCATCTTTTTTTCTGGTTCCTCAAAAAAAAAATCTTCCTGAACCTTCCCTCACCTCTTTCTTAAACACCCAGGTCCAGAACAACTGTCCCCAAAGTTCCTGTCCTCTGATGCTCTTCCTTTTTTTGTCTTTTTTTTCCCGTTGTTGCTAAATCTTTGAGTCTTACATTGACAATAGAAAACAATGTGCATAAAAGATTTCATTGTAAACCTAATTGAAACTAAAAGACCAAAGAAAATTGTTTTAGGATTAAGATTTCTTTTTCACTATGAAGGCAGGCTTTCTCTTCAACGAGTCCAAATCAGCAGTTTTACTGAATAAATGATGTTTAGTTGACGTGCTCTGTATTTAGGACCTAAAAGTAAAGTCCACACAGATGTTCCACAAAAGGGGAAGTATAACTAGTTAAGAAAAAAAAAAAACACAAAACAACTTCACCAGTGATCAAAAAATGGTTAAGTACATTTTCTGGCACAACTCCCCAAAAGAAAAGTATATAGACAGTCATCAAGGCTGTGGTCGCGATGAAGACTACAGCCAAGTTGTGGATGGGCAGCTGGGAGTTCTGCCTACATTATAGCCCAGTGACCGCTCAGATCACAATGTTTCCCTCCTCTCTCATCGTCCACAGCAATTCCCAGAATGCTGGACGCCAGAGACACGAACTCTTCTTTTTCTGTCTTGGCTCAGTTTTTCTCCTGCCACTTCCTGTTTGGCCTTGGACAATTTAGCTAACTTCTGAGAGGCCATTTCTCTCTCTCATCTTCAACAGAAAGACAATACAACCTCTTCACAAGAACCTGCTGGCACACAGCAGATATCCAACCAGTCAGTGCCCACTCCCTTCTCATATTTCCAATTAGAATGGAAGTCAATGGAAAAGTTGGGTTGCAGATTCTGATTTTCACATTGTGGGGAATCTCTCAACAATTTATCTGTTTTGTATATAAAAGGAATATCTCTACCCCCATACTGGTCTTTCCAGAAGTCAGCAGATTCAGGGCCTGCCTGTTGGAAGGGATGATGTAATTGTTTGGCCTCTGTATTTATCAGTCTCCAAGGAAACACAATAATGAGGAAATGTAAACTAGGTGTGTAACTACCCTGACCTCAGATAAGCTGGGGTGTTGGTTGGCATTACATGAACTAACAGATCTTTTTATTATAGATGAACTTTGCGCTTACTTGTTTCTCAGCTTTTTCAAGTGGCTGAAAGTAGAAGATTTTGGAAAATTTAGGTAGTAGTTTTGCATAAAAATAAAGAATTATTGGAATCAAAGGAAAGACATACCCAATTTATATTTCAATGTAAAAGCATTTGAGGTTGTTTTTTTTTTTAACCTGAAAAGATCAACCTTCAAAATACTAATACAGTAACTATATGCTTAGGACAAAAATTCAAGTGTGGTACAACTTAAAATATACAACTGAAAGTTAAATGCTTATTAATTTAAGGAGTCCTGGTGTGGCACTGTAGGATAAGCACTGGACTGTTTATCCTAAGTAGTCCAGCGGCACCTGGGAAACCCTATACAGGGTCACTATGGGTCAGAACTGACTCGATGACACTTAACAACAGGATTTCCAATTCATAAATAACAATACATTCCTTCCTTGTGTGTTGTAAAATATACGAACGCTTAACACATTAAAACTGAACATTTTATAAGTAAATTTAATAAGCTGAAAGAAGGTGCTCTGGTAGCATAGTGGCTAAGCACATGACTACTAACCGAAAGATCAAACTCATCAGATACTCTGTGGAAGAAAAACGTGGCAGTGTGCATCCACAGAGATTGTGTTGTTGTTAAGTGCCACTGAGTCGGTCCCGACTCGTAGAGATGCTGTACAGGGTTTCAGAGAAGAGGCTGATGGGTTTGAACTGCCGACCTTGCTATTAACAATCCAGCACTTAACCTACAATGCCACACCAGGACTCCAATGGAAACCCTGTGCAACAGTTCTACTCTGCCCTATGTTGTTTTTGTTGAGTGCCATCGAGTCTATTCCAACCCATAGCGACCCTGTATAGGGTTTCCTATAAGGTCCCTAAAAATTGGAATCAAGTCAACAGAAACAGGCTAATGCACTAAGTGAGTTTAACTTCATACGACTTTCTGTTTCATGTATAAAGGATGACTAACTATGTGGCTAGATCTCAATTCAAATATTCATTCATTCATATAGGTAATTTACAAATTGCAAATAGGAAAGCAAGAAATGGGTCATCTATCATCTAACCACTAAGAGACTTATAAATACAGGGTCTTAGGAAGTCTACTGTCCGGGGAAACTACTTGCTCCAAAATTGTGCATTTACTCTACGCTGTGTTTCAATATTCACTATTTCATAACGATAATTCCAAATTTTTATTTAATTAATCTACTCCTTTTAAATTTAGAAATCACTGGTTGGATAATTTTTATATGTGCCAGGCAGTTAAGTAATTTCTAAATGAAGTCTCATTGTTTGTTGTTGTTAAGTGCCATGGGGCCGGTTTTCGACCTAGAGCGACCCTGTATAGAGTTTCTGAGGAGCAGCCAGTGAGCCTGAACCACAGACCTTGCAGTTCAAACGACTTTGCAGTCTGATGCATTAGCCCACAGTGCCACACCAGGACTCCGAAGTCTCACAAGAAGCCATATATTACTTGTAACAAAAATGGAGATTTCTACCCTATAGCTTATGGAAAACAGCTAGGGGTGCACAGGGAGGAGAAGCAATGTTTACTATTAAATTTCCCCTTGTTTCTTTTAGGGCTCCAGGCTTTGCAGCCCAAATTTATTTTTGTCCAAGGTATGACTCACTTGTATCTGAAATCCACATGGAGCTGAGTTAGTGCCTTCATTATCCCATGGTCCTGCCAACCCTATTCCGAGCAGGAAGGCTTCCACCCGCTTCCCTTATCGCCTTCCTACCACCTCCTTCCAGCCTAGGCCTCAATGTCACTGGCCTGGTGTTTTCCAGCCCTTTCCTCCCCAAGTTCCCTTACGGGAAGAACTGAATAAAAGCCAGATCCCAGCAGTGGCAGGGCAGGACTCTCCCTGCTGTCTTATCCACAGGCCTCCAGGGCAGGAAAAATGGGATGTGCAGAGCATTGTCTAAAGCAGAAAAGAAGAAGAAAGGGGTGCAGGCTTTGAAACCTGGGGGATGAGGTGGACCAGCAACAAACTACCAACACAACAGAGGAGGAGCCTCTGATTTTATCAAGCTCAGCCTGAATAAGCACATTAATGTAAAAATGTGAAATGACCCAGAGCTTAGAGGAAGATGATGTGCTTATGATCAACATTTAAATAGGATATTATGAAATGTGGGAGAAACTGTGACTACTAACTATAGAAATTATTGAAGACACATAGGAAGAGATCAACAAATCAACAAAACAGAACATCCCAATGCTCTTTGTTTGGGGAGATGGTGTTACACTAGTTACCCTTCCATTGAGCTGAAACAAAGACTATGTTCTTGTGTGGAAAAGAAGAAACTTTATACCACTGCTTCGTTAAGATAAAATATATTCAAAAGAGAAACCTGTGTAAAGTTTGTTATTCAGGAATGACCATGGATTCTTCCACTCCTGAAATGAGTTGACTGAGTTGATGTACAGAGAACTTGCAAGTTCTTATGCCAACTGGCATTTTTATTTTTCTCCAGCCTTCCCAGTAAATATAATCACAAAAATACAGAATTCTTTTTGCAAAAAAAAAAAAAAAAAGGCAGAAAGGAAAACAAGCTGGGTGGTAAGAGCAGGGATAGATGAACAAGTACTCACTTGGGGTTCTGAAGCTAAATTCATCTTGTATGGATGACGCTTCCCTTCCTCGGTCACCAGAGGAGACCAGATTTTATGTTCAGATCTGAAACATATTAACAGAACTGTTGTTGCTTTCATGCCAAATAAATAACACAGACTAAACACAGAATGGGAAAACGTCCCTAGGTGGCAACATGTTCCGCTGCTAACTAAAAGGTTAGGGGTTCAAGTCTACCCAGAGTAACCCAGACAAAACGTTTGGCAATCTGTTTCTAAAAACTCAGCCACTAAAAACCTTATGAATTACAGTTCTACTCAGAGACACATGGGCTCGCCAGGACTCAGAGTCAAAGCAACTGCAAGCTTTTAAAAATACAAGGGACTTCCAAAAGTTCATGGAAAAACACACTAAAAATAATGGAAATTTTCCAAGAACTTTTTCAAGACCCCTTGTATATACAATAAACGTATACATACAAGGATTAATAAAAAAAAAAAAAAGTATTGCTGAAAAATCATAGAAACTTTTATTAAACAAAAACATCAAAATGTGAAGCTATTGTTTCTCAACATACTCTCCCTCTAGGTCTAGGCCTAGACCCTTCTGAAGGTAGTGTTTCTCTGCTACTGTAGTGGTCACAAATTGTGCTTCTAACTTCAAGGTCAGCAGTTCGAAACTACCAGCTGTTCCAGGGGAGAAAGATGAGGCTTTCTGCTCCCGTAAGGATTTACAGCCTCGGAAACCCTATGCAGGGTCACTGTGAGTCAGAACTGACTCCCAGGCACATAACAACAACAACAACTCTCCCCTGAGAAGAATTCTGCAGGCTGCAATTTACATACTTTGGCATCCCTGGGGGACTCAAATTGTGTTCCTTTAGAATGTTCTTGGCTTTATGGAAACAAAAGAAGTTAGAAGGAGCACTATCAGGGCCTTACAGTGGATGAGAAAAGGCCTCCCGATGGAATTCTCCTAGGGTAGCCCCTGCTACGCTTAAAGAATGAGCTGGTGCATATTGCCCGAACGGAAAAATTCCTCAACACAACTCTCCTGGCCTTTTTCTCACCAAAGCGGTTTCCAGTGTTCTTAAAACATCTTCATAATAAGTCCCTCTGATCATCCTATGTCCTTTCAGGAGAGGAGATTGCTAGATCCTTCTCCTGTGGGCCCACTGGTGGTGTTGATTTTGTATGGGGTTTCTGAGGCTATTTAAATCTTTATGGGAGCAGAAAGTCTCATCTTTCTTCTCGGAGCAACTGGTAGATTCAAACTACTGACCTTGTGGTTAGCAGCCCAGCTCATTGTCCACTATGCTACCAGGGCTCCTTGGGGAGCCATTTGTTGCTGTTGTTGTTGTTAAGTGCCACTGAATTGGTTCCAACTCATAGTGATCCAGCATAGGATTTCTGAGGAGTGACTGGTGAGTTTGAACCACCGACCTTGCAGTTCAAACCCACCTTGCGGTCCAGTGCTTATCTGGTCCTGGTGGCACACCAGGACTCCGTTGTTGTTACGTGCCGTCGAGTTGATTCCAACTCATAGCGACCCTGTATAGTGTTTCCAATGAGCAGTTGGTGGGTTTGAACTGTCGACCTTGTGGTTCGCAGTCCAGTGCTTTTCGCAGTCCAGGACCCCATTGGTGGTGGTGGCTGTGTGCAGTGGAGTCGGTTCCGACTCCTAGCGACCCTATACAAGGTTTCTGAGGCTGGAAATCTTCACGGGAGCAGAATGCCTCATCTTTCTCCCACGGAACAGCTGGCAGTTTCTAACTGCTGACCTTGCGGTTCATAGCCAGATTCATAACCACTACGCTATCAGAGCTCCTTCCAGGACTCCATTAGGTAGGGTTAAACCCAACTTTCACGTTAGCAACTGAGCTCTTACGATTGGTGCCATGAGGGCTGTTTATGGCATAGAGAGAAGAATACTCAGTACACTCAGCTCACAGAGGAGAAGCTGAGGGAGAGTTCATGATAAAGAGCTGCAGAAGCTAAGATTAGTGAGATAGTAAAGGGCAGGTTAACATGAGGTCAGAGTTGTTGTTATTAAGTGCTGTTGAGTCAGTTCCAACTCATAGTGATCCTGTATAAGGCTTCCAAGGCTGTAAATCTTTGCAGGAGCAGAAAGCCTCATGGCAGAGCAGCTGATGGGCTCGAATCATCAACCTTGTGGTTTGCAGTCCAGTGCTTATCCTACAGTCACTGCGCTCCCTAAGATCAGAATAAAGACACTGAATTCAATCCAATAGGGAATTTGGGCCATTACAGGTTGGACCAAGTCAGTACTGAAATCTTGCCTTTGTAGGACCCCATGTAGGACTAAATGAAAGAATGGAAATCCTACCCCAATTACAACTCCCAAGGCACGCTCCTCACTTGTCAACCTGTGAAGTCTGTTCAACTCCAGCTCTACATTCTTGTCACATACTCAAAGTTACACTTGGCATGTGTTCAATGTAGTGAGGTCTTTCTCTGTTTCTGTAACTTCCAAGCGCAGAACCCCACTGCCCCATGTAGTATGACATCCTAAAAGGATTCTCAATAGTTCCAGGAAGAAATTTTCCTTTCATTATGCCTGACAATACTTAAGTGATTTTACTTCATCAAAATGTTTAGCTTATTGTGTTGGATCATAGAGTCCCTAGATAGTAAAATGGTTAACATGCTGAGCTATTAACCAAGAGGCTGGAGGCACAAGTTTATCCAGATGTTCCTCAGAAGAAAAGTCTGGTTATATACTTGTAATAAATCAGTCCTTGAAAACCCCATGGAACACAGTTCTACTCTGACACACATGGGGCCATCAACAGTCAGAGTCTACTCAATGCCAATGTTAACTAGGGTTTCATCAAATAAGAATGCAAGTATCTTATAGAAAGAAGCTTCCTCTGGAAGTTAGAGGGAAAATAAGCCACCTGCAATTCCAATTCCACAGAGCATTTTGCATGCCTGAGATGAGGGAGTGAGGGATTCTGAGACAAGCAGGACAGTCCCTACCCACAACAGCTTCTGGTTGATCAGAAATGAATTTTTTCCACAAACCTCACCTGGCTACTGTGAGAGTCAAGTTGTCTGTGCAACCCTTAATTTTATTCTGAGCTTCCAAGTGCGTCATACTGCTAGTATTTTCCCCATCTATGGCTGTGATGACGTCTCCGATACATAAATCAGCGATAGCAGCTTTGCTTCCGGGAGTGACCTGGAGAAAAAGGGAGAGCTGGCTAGTTACTGTCTCCAAGGAAACCAATGAATAAGTCACCATGATATGGAGTAAAGTCCTTAACAAGGAAAGAGGGCTGAAATCATAAGCCTATATAATAACAATCTTTTCTATTTCTAAAATACTTCACAGTTTACAAAAGGTTCTTTTCTATATATATTCTCGTTGAATTCTTACAACTTTTCACAAAGGAGGACACCAGGAAACAAGCTTTGGAAGACCTGTAAATTGGCCCATGATCATCCAGCTAGTCTAGTACAGACCAAACCCTGAGTCAGACCAAATCAATGTCCCTTCAGGTGAGCCTTGTTGCCATCTAAAAACAAGTGAACAGTGACATTTGTAAAGCCCCGCCATTTAGCGAATGATACGTGGAGTAAGATCTTGGTGGCAGTGGTGACGGTAGGGTTCCATCATAGGAATCCTCAGATCTTGCGGTGAGCAGCCCAACACATAGCCTGCTACGTAGGCTACCAGTGCTTCTTAGAGTAACAGCCTAGTTCTGTACGAATCACGACTGCTAATATAGTTAATATATGCACACACAAAAACCTAGAACAGTAAACAGCAAATTTTTCCCAGTTAACATTTCTGTAACGTTGGTGGTTTTTAAATTTCATTTTATTTTATTTTACAATGATCACAAATTACTTTCATGATAAGAAAAAGCAATAAAGAATATATTAAAAATCACACAAAGCACACAATGATCATTGTGTGACCTTCAATGAACCAAATGTCCCCTTGGCGAGTTGGAAACATATTGAATCCAGAGGTTATTTTTCCTAAGGTTTCTGACCCTTGGGTATGAGAGAGGCAGCCTGGATTCTTTCTAAAACAGGGATCAGCAGAAGAATCTGGGATAGTCTGGCCTACTCTCTGTCAAAGCCAGGCCCCAGGCCTATGGGCTTACCCCACTTCATTTCTTCCCATCCAAGAAGCTGGCTATGGTTGGGGCCATCCCCATAAGGTGGCTGGCTTTCTGTCAATCAATGTCTCTAAACTCATGGCTCCAAATGTCTGGACCCCAGACACTTAGGAGAAGTCAGACAATTACAGCAATGGGTCCTCAAATCCATCTGCTTACTGAGCATTGCATGTGGGCTGGATAAATATTGTGTCTCATACACAGATGTACAACTATTTTTCAAGTGAATCAAGATGCTGTTGCAATGAATGAAGTACAAACTCATTTTGAAGTAGTATTTTGCTCCGAGTAGCTTGTTGCTACTAGCTACTTTCAAAACCAATAAAAATATTGCTATCATCATCTCAGGGTCAGTCCAGGGCTGTTTTTTGTTTTTACATAAAGAGACTTTTCTTGAGCAACTGAGGTAAACACTGTCATATACACAATCCTGCAATAACTGTGAACTATAGTAGCTGCATGGATAGACATGAGAGATGACTCTCTCAGGATATGGGAGGCAGAGTAAGAGTATATCCATGTATATAAGGTTTGACAGAGGCCATTTCCACATGTGTATTTATCTTTGCAGAAAATATATCCATGAATGTGGTGGCGCATACAGGGAACAGAGTTAGGAAGACTTCTGACACATAACCAAATACCTTGAAGCAATGAGTCACTGGGTTTGGGGGGGGAACCTCAAGATCATAGCCTCAGGAGACACCAGGGTAAGCTAGCATAACATAGTCCACAAAGACAATGTTCTATATCCTACTTTGGTGACAAGCAACTTAGATGGTTGTGTGTAGTCATAGTAAGGTACAACTACTGGTCTCGCCCTGTCCAGAGGAACAAAGAGTGAAGACAATTGAGGAAACACAGAAACCATGACTAATGGACCACACAACATCCATCTCCGTAATACTGCAACAAGAAGAATTAACCAGATGGTTTCTAACGACCTCTACCAACTGCTCTGAAAGTTACATTTGAAGATCTTGAATAAAATGGAAGAATATGGAACATAACTCAAAATCATAAAATAAAAAAAAAAGACCAGAATTACTGGTCAGATAGAAATCGGCAGAACCCATAAGAAGAGTATGGGTCTTGCTCCCTTCAAGTCCAGAAATGAACTCACTCCTACAGCTCAATTTTCAGCCAAACAGTACATCTTTAAGGGGAACCAATACACCAAGGCAGTACACACTCCTCAGAATAATCAACCATTTGATTATGGCGACATAGAAATCAAAAGAGCAACATTTACCAAAGGAAAAAACAAAGAATGATTAGGAAAGAAGAAGGTATGGAAACACGAAATACAGGGAGAAAAAGTGATGTTACATCGGCGGCTTCAATCAATGAGATGAAACAAAATGTATGTGAACTGTTGAATGGAAAACTGATCTGCTCTGTAAACCATCACCCGACTCACAACAAAAAGTTAAAATAAATAATGGGAATACCAGAGACCCCCAGGATCAGGGTAGCGGGAACACACCCAGACTTCTAGTTTCAGAAGGTTCTGGCTTCCACTTGAATGAGGCCCTTGGCTCCTACAGTCAACTGAGGAGAGTCTTATGAAAACCAGAACCACAGGTAAGAGAGCAAACAAGCGCCTTCAGCCTCAGTTCCTTATCAGCGCTCATCAAACTGAAACACTGACCCTTCTGGGGTGGCTGGTATGCTAGAATAGTTGGGGCCCATTCTCACCATCAGCACCCTGACCCCATGAAATGAGGGACCTTCTGGTTCGGACGTACTATGACTTTATCGGGAAACATTCTGCTGGAATGCAACAGGATGTGGAAACCAGTACAGAGATTTTGACCCCCTAACCTTCCTTTCTGGCTTTCCCATCATCTGTTTACCAGAGATCTGGCTCCCAGAAAAAGAAAGCCCGGCTCCCAGTTCAGACCTCTCACTCAACCACTGGAAAAGACATTTGTTACCAGAGGAGGCTGCTCTCTTTTAGTCAACAATGGGAAGTTAACATCTGAGTCATCCAGTTCATGCAGTTAAAACAAATGCCTCTCATTTTCTGATGGGTCTTCCTGAGATGACTGTCCTGCCGTGACTCAGACGTCTTTTTCTAAAGGAGAATTCAGATCCCTCGTTTTAGCAAGGACAGCTGCCACTGAGTGGACACCGGCTCATGGTGGCCCTATGTGTGTCAGAGTACAACTGTGCTCCAGAGCATTTCCAATGGCCGATTTCTGAAAAGTGGAGCACCAGACTCTTCTTCCAAGGCACCTGTGGACAGACTTGAAACTTCAAACTTTCTGATAGCAGCTGATTAACAATGCACATTAACCATCTGCACAATCCAGGGACTTGAGAAAGAACCCAAAGCATCACTTAATTTGAAGCTGGTTCAACTTTGAGATGATTCTGGATTGGCATACAATCTCCAAGGAGAGCAGCCTGCATCAAGGTGGAAAATGCCTGATCAAACTAAGGCATCGTGACCAAATCTAACAGTGTTAAAGAGGAGACCCCTTAGGATAAAATCCAAACTCTCTAGCAAGGCTGTAAAGATCAGCCCTCCATCCCAGCTCTCACTGTGCTCTTGACACAGTGTCCTCTTTGAGTTCTTTCCTACCTCAGGGCCTTAGCACGTGCTCTGTATCTCCTCTGATTCCTGCTTCTCATCCTTCAGGTCATGGCCGCCATGATGATTCCTCAGAGAGGCCTTCCCTGAGTTGAAGTTAGGTTCCCTGAGTTATCTCTTAAAATACTTCCTTCTTCTTCTTAGCACTTTATCACATTATGTTTGCAAATCTACTTTGTGGACTTGTTTACTTAATGTCTACTGGACCTGGAGGGCAGGAGTCCATCTTTTGTACCAGAGTAACCTCAGTGCCTGGTGTGTTTTACAGCAGGATAAGCACTGGACTGCTAACTGCAAGGTCAGAGGTTCAAACCCACCAGCTACTCCTTGGAAACCCTATACAGGATTACTGTAAATTGAAGCCAACTCGATGGTAACTTAACAACAATCCCCAGTGCCTGGCATATAGTAGATACTCAATCAATACTTTTTTCAATGGATGGCTGACTACAGTATTGAATGCTATTAAATACTTGATCATGCCCCTTCATTTTCTCTTTTTAAATGAGTCTTTCAAATGGAGTCATAAATAAGCATGTCCCTCAATATCCCTGTCCTGGAAAATGACCACTCACAAAACTAAGATGATGACATTAGGGGAGGATAGGATTGATTTGAGAAAATGAAAACAGAAGTTTCTTTTTCACTTGAGTATGTTCAGCCATTGAGAACTATGGAATTTTCAGCATTTGGTTCAAACTATCATCTTGTTGGAGAGACATTTCTGCTAAGTATAAGCTTGCAGGTCCTGAACAAGCCAGAACTTGTCTTCAGGGCCCTGAGCCTGAGGAATCAAGACCAGGCCATCCTGTTGCTCTGATTTTTCTTTTCTTTTGTTCAAGTGAAATTGATGAGAAGCCAAAGCAAATCTCAGAATGTTACAAGACAGCATCATTCATAAACAGATTAAGTTCATATTTGAAAAAGTGGGGGGAAAAACGTTTTTAACGAATAATGGATTTGTCTTTTAAAGCACTCAGCTGCTTACAGAAAGGTCAGCAGTTCGAACCCCCAGCTATTCCTCAGGTGAAAGATATGGTGGTTCGCTTCTGTAAAGATTTACAGCCTTGGAAGCCATGGGGGTCAGTTGACTATCCTCCAGGGTCACTATGAATTAGAATCAATGTGTTGTTTTGTTTTAATTTGAGATACTGATAATGATGAGGAAGTTGAGGCACAGAAGGCTACTACGTAAATTCACACAGCTAAAGGTGTCAGCCTGAACTTGAACCCAGATCTTCTCACTCCAAATCCCGTTCCCTTTCTGCTCTAAACCCCACTGTCGGAGTAAAAGAGAAATCCAAAGTTAAGGAGACTGTCTCCTGTACAAGGAACTAGATTGTCACAAATTCCTGCGGCTGGCTGTCCCCGCCCCCCACCCCCCAGCCACAGGATAATCTCTTCCACTGCTTTGTGCTGAGAATGATCCTAGTGTTCCCACCCCTTATGAAATGCTTCAATCCTAAAACAGAACTAAAAAGAGCCTTAGGAGAGAATCCTAGGTCTCCAACACTGGCCAACTCCAATCTTTGCCAAACTCTATTCATCATAATTATAATCACAGCAAGAGCCATCAGTTTAAGGGTTTGGCAATGGTTAATTGATTCAATCTTTATTTGCGTCTTTAAAAACCAGGCACCAGGAAGTCGGTCCCAACTCACGGTGATCCCATGGGTATTGGGTAGAACTGAGCACTGTGGTGTTTTCAAGGCTGATTTTTCAGAAGTAGACCACCAGGTCTTTCTTCAAAGTGTCTCTAGGTGGACTCAAGCCTCTGACCTTTGGTTAGCAGCACAGAGCATTAACTCTCTGTACTACCCAGAGACCCCATATGCATAAGAGGCTGCACAGCTGGCAAGTGGCTAAATGGTAGGCCCTTGGGCCCCAGAGTCCACACACTTAACCTACTGCTTCACACTATATAATTTTGTTTCCTCCGGACAGTGAAATCCCATCAAAACCAATTCATAAAGCTACCAGCTCCAATTTCTATAAAAGCAATCCTATACTCCCATCAACGAGATGGACTAGCCAAATGGCAGCATCGATAGACTCAAGCATGGCAACAGTAGTGAGGTTGGCCCAGGATCAGGCAGTGTTTCATTCTGCTGTGTGTAAGGTCATTATGGGTCGGTACCAACTCGATGGCACCTAACAACAACAACATGCTCCCATCTAAAGAGGCAGAGCCAATGTTCAATGGATAGCACCCCCACTCCCACACCCTCTGCCAGTTTTCCTACCCAGAGACCATGTAACTAGATCACACACTACTGCTGTGTTAGGATAAATGGGTTTGTTGTTGTTGTTGAGTACCGTGCAGTTGGTTCCGACTCATAGCGACCCTGCACAGGATTTCTGAGACTGTAAATCTTTACGGGAACAGAAAGTCTCATCTTTCTCCCTTGGAACTGCTGGTAGTTTCGAACTGCTGACCTTGAGGTTGGCAGCC
>NW_006408521.1:20674501-20681921 GCF_000296735.1 Chrysochloris asiatica
TTTGATTTCTTGACTGCTGCTTCCATGAGTGTTGATAGTTGATCCAAGAAGAATGAAGTCCTTGACAACTTCACTCTTTTTTCTGTTGATAAGAATGTTATTTATTGGGTTTAGGCACAGCAATTTCCACTACTGAACAGCTTGCTATTTTCTGCAAGATTCATTCATGTCTAGCTCACCTGTGGGTCCCCAGAAAGACCTGCATGCTCTTTTCTATTGTTGTTATTTGTCAGATGTTATCAAGTCAGTTCCAACTCCTAACTACCCTGTATACAGCAAAACGAACTACCGCCCAGCCCTGCGCCAGCCTCACAGTCACTCCTACGTTTGAATCCACTGTAACAACAACCACTTTGTCCTTGATGCTCTATTTCTCAAGCACACTGTCTTTCTGGTCCTCCTGATAACATGTCCAAAGTAAGTGAGATGATGTCTTGCCTTCCTCGCTTCTAAGTAACATTCTTACTGCCCTTCTTCCAACACAGATTTGTTTGTGATTCTGGCAGCCCATGGTATCTTTACTATTCTTCACCAACGCCATAATCCAAAGGCACCAATTCTTCTTTGCTCTTCTGTTATTCTTTGTCTAGTTTTCATATGCATGTTGTTGTTGTTAAGTGCCATTAAGTTGCTTCCGAATCACAGAGACCCTGTATACGGTGTCCAAGATGCTGGTGGGTTTGAACCATTGGCCTTGTGAGTAGCAGTCCAGTGCTTTTCTTCCAGCGCCACACCAGGAGTCCTTCATATGCATAAAAGGTTGAAAATACCATGATTTGGGTCAGAGGCATCTTAGTCTTCAAAGAGATATCTTTGTTTTTTTAGCAATTTAAGCGGTCTTTTGCAGAAGACTTGCCCAAAGCAAAGCATCATTTGATTTCCTGACCGCTGCTTTCATGTGTGTTGATTGTGGACCCAAGTAAACTTAAATCCTTGTTTATCATGATATGGCTTATTAGTCTCTTGATGGTGTTGTTTGTAAGTACATTGAGTTGGTACTGACTCATAGAGACCCTGTACTGGGTTTCTGAGGAGCAGCTAGTGGGTTTGAACTGCCAACCTTGCAGTTAATAGTCCAGTGCTTATCCTACAGCACTTACAAACAAGACTCTGTTCTCTCTACACAGCACATTCATGACGAATCTTTAAAGCCAAGAAGGTTTCTGACGAGTTTAATTTCACTTCTGTTGTTGTTAGCTGCCTTCTAGTCAATTCCAACTCATGGCAACCCGTGTGTGCAGAGGGGAACTGTCCCAGAGGGCTGTCGAGCAGACTTGCCAGGCCTGTGTTCTGAGGTGCATCTGGGTGGGTTTGAACCGCAAACTTTTCAGCCAGTACCCATGAACAAACAAGACAATGATGTAGCTCCCTCCAGGCCCCAGCTGTCTTCAACAGACATACAAATACCTAAATTTGCTATTATGCAGAAGTGGGTGCACACCCCTGGTCATGTGATATGAAAGAACAAGCTTTCTTCTATGATAATGGCATGTTCTAAGTTATTCCTCCTTTATCCCCTCCCTCTCTCTCTCTTGATTCACTCATCAGACAGTTATTCATGACGTACAATCGGAAAGACAGAGGAGCCTGTTGATGAAAATGTGGTTTCTGGGGTCAGATGAGCAGAGTTCATGTCTCCTTGTGAGCGAGCTAAGTGTCCTTGGACAGGATAGTTCATCTCTGTGTGCCACATTCTTCTCATCTATGAAACAGTCCCGACATCATAAACTACTGTGGAGATTACATAGGCTCTCCAGGCAGTACACACTGCTGAAGCTTCAGAAGTGTTAGCTATTGCTAGTATAGACTCCAGGAAAAGCACAAGGCCTTGGAACACAGAGGTGAAAAGAATGTTCCCTGACCTCAAAGAGCTCTCAACCCCCTGGGAAGACAAGCAAGAGGATGCTAAGAGGCTATGGGATACTTCAAGTAAAATCAGGGAAGGCTCCCTGGGGGAAGTGCTGCTTAAAACTGTAAAAAAGGCACAAAAGGAGGTGGGAGAGAGCATACCAAGTTATGGAAACAGCGTGTAGACTAGTATGGATGAAACACAGGAAGTGAAGGGAAAGGAACGGGATGGATGAAGCTGCAGATGTAAACAAACCAGGCTCTATGAGTCTTGTTAAATTCCTGCTAAGAGAATTTGTACTTCCTCTGAAAAGCTGGGGACCAGCAAAGGATTTTCAACACTGTACCTGCCCTGACTGTCCAAGAAGCAAGCACACAGTCATAACTGTGCTGAGATTAGAATGACTACATTTGACAGATTCTTCCTCAAGGCAGTGTTAAGAAGCAGATCCATTCGAGGAGGCACACATTCCAGTCAGCCTCGAGGCGTTGGCGTCCTCTGTGGAGCATTCAGAAGGGAGTCAATCCAACTTAAAATCCTATGTCCTACTGTAAGCCAGAGGAGCTCTGGTGGCATAGTGGTTACAAGTCAGGCTGCTAACCTCAAGGTCAGCAATTCAAAACTGCACCACGGGAGAAAGATAAGGCTTTCTGCCTAAAGATTTACATCCTCAGAAATCCAATGCAAGGTCGCTATGAGTCGGAACTGACTCCACAGCACACCACCACCACCACCACCACTGACAGCCAGAGGTCGTCTATAAAATGAATCCAGCCCACAGTCTTGGCTCTTGTTTTCTTTTATTTTGTTTTAATTTACTTGTCAGTTTGTAGGCATCACAAAAATCCTAGTTTCTCAGCTTCCTGTGAAAAATCAGAGATCTGACCATTCTGATTCCACCTTCCCTAAAGGCAATAATTGGCAGAGGCCAAGAACCCTCTGTCCCTGCTCCCCACCAAGCTCCATTACCCCCTAGCACAGAAACCTGGTCCCAGCTGACATTTATCATCAATCTGGGAGCAGTAAGTATACTTTCTTACCACCTGATCCCCTCATTCTAACCTATGTATGTGTCCACTGGCCCCTGCATGTAAATAAGTGTGTGACCACTGGCTAAATGTGAAAGTCAGGTAAAGCCAAGTTAAACTGAGAAAGGTTTGATGAGTAGGATTAACAGGCATCACGTTTGCCCAGAAACCTGTTTTCCAGACGTAATAACCAAAAGTATCCATTTCATTCTCAAGATCTCTAGATGGTAAACTGTATGGTCACCCTTTGGACAAATTTCTGAGTTCTTAAACAAATATTTATCAAACAGATTAAGCCATTCTGATTCAGAGCTTTTCTTTCTAATAAAAATAAATGGCTCTATTCAGAAGGTTGTCTGACTTTTACTTATGGACAAGCATACAGGCCAATCTTCTGAATGTTCACAGAACACTGAAACTCTTGTCCCTTGGAACTGGTATCAATACCTCAGGCCAGTAAATTACCTGAATCACTAACAACTCAGAGGAGAATTCTGCTATTTGTAAGGATGAGGTAATAGTTCCCCTGAGTAAGACAGGAGACCCACTGAATAGTTTTTCTCTTTTCCTGAGGATCTGGTGAAGGGGGTAGATAGAGGATGATGCTGATAAGATTTTATGATTCAATTGTGCATAATGGTTAGCAGGATTCATTGTGATTGTGGAAACTGTAATGGTAGAAGATATGTAACTCAAAGTGGGGAGCAGGTCATATTTCATTTCAAGAACAGACAATCCCACAGCCACCAAGAAGGAGAGCATGAGATTCCTCCTTAGAAACATGGAACAGCAGAGATGGTGGGAGAGGCAATGGCATGGAGAGACAGAGCAGCTGCGGGCTCTAGGCCCATGGACTGCGTAAGGTTGTGTGCCTGCGGGCATGAAGCTGGCTTGCAGAATGTGCCCTTTGGACAATTAAATGAATATATATTTGTTTTATATGTACGCATGAAATGTTTTTTCTTTATTCATTTGTGAGTTTTAAGATATAAATGGGGAACAATATGGCGGAAGTAGGATAATGTTTCAGGTAGGGAATTAGAATCATTGAGATGAAACATAGTATATGATTTAATGTAAACCTGATGATCTTGCCTATAAATCTCTAGTCACTTCACAAGAAAAGGTTAAAAAAAAAAGTTTTGAACGTATGAGGGGGGTGGATTCAAAAAGTTCATGGAAAAATGGAATTAACAGATCCTGGAATTTTTCCACAAACATTTTGAAGTCCCCTTGTATAGAGAGATCACCATACACCCTTCAGATCTACTGAACCAGGGCCTAGGAATCTGTATTCTTAAAAGCTTCTCAGATGATTCCGAGGTTCACTAGGTTTGGAAACATCAAGTGAGATGTTGAGTATCCTTTTTCCCAGCCTTTCTCCCAGAATAAAGTTGCATCAGCAAGTGAACTAATAATACTTGAACGCTAAAATCTCTGTTCCTAAGAAACAACTTCAAGGGCACACACTTCTATTAAGGTACATTGTTGTTGTTGAGTGCTGTTAAGTTGGTTCCAACTTACGTTGTTGTTGTTAAGTGCTGTTGAGTCGGTTCCGATTCACAGCAACCCTGTATAGGGTTTCCAAGAAGCGGCTGGTGAGTTTGAACCACCAACCTTGTGGTTCAAACAGACCTTGCAGTCCGGAGCTTTATCCCACACCACCACATCTCTATTTTCGGTCCTCAGCCCCTGTTTGCAGTTCGCGATCACAGCTTGTCCAGGACAACCAACTAAGGTGTTTTGTCCATACATGGTAACTTTTTTTTTTTTTTAAACCAAATATGGAATACAAATTGCAGTTGTCTCTAATGCCTATGTGTGGCAACCAGGCCCTGGCACCAAGAATTCCTGCATCCTCTTCTCTGGGTAGGCACTTTGCCTTCTTGCCTGTCTCCTCTCCATCCATGAAAGTGGGTGCAGAGCAGCTCAAGTGCCTCATATTAATAATAAAAAAAAAAAATTATACCAATGTTAAGTTCTTTATCAATGTCTATTTAAAAACAGGCTTGATTGGCAATCGCAAGTCTGTAATCCTACCTTAAATTTACCCAGGAATCAGAGCACTATGGTATGGTAGAAAGAGCTGCAGACTGGCTTCTAGTTCTGGCTCTGGCCTTATTGTTGTGGGTCCTTCTGTAACTCCCTTCCCTTCTCGGGGGTTTAGAGTACACACTTGCAAGAGGAGACTGTCTGCTCAGCTTTCCTTAACCTTTTTTGGCTTTGAGATTATGCTGAAAACTATGGGACCTCTCCTCATGGGGAGAAAAATGCATCCATCCATTCATTTGAAAAGTGTTTATTGAACTCTTACAAAATTGTTGTTGTTGAGTGCAACTGAGTTGATTGCAACTTATACAGTTTCTGAGGAGTGGGTTGTAGTTAGCAATCCAGTACTTATCCTATAGCGCCACACCAGGACTCCAAAATTGTTGTTGTTGTTGTCAGGTGCCATCGAGTCGGAACCGACTCATAGCGACCCCATGCACAGCAGAACGAAACAATGTCCGATCCTGGGCCAACCTCACTACCGCTGCCACACTTGAGTCCATCAATGATGCCACCTGGCTGATCCATCTCGTTGGGGGTCTTCCTCTTTATCTCTGACCCTCCACCCTACCCAGCATGACATCCCTCTCCAACGACTGTTTCTTCCGGACGATATGTCCAAAGTAGGAGAGACGAAGCTTAGCCATCCTGGCCTCCAAGGAGCACTCTGGCTGCACTTCTTCCAAAACAGATCTATTGGTTCTTTTGGCAGTCCATGGCACTTTCAGTATTCTCCTCCAACACCACAACTCAAAGGCATCAATTCTTCTACGATCCTCCTTATTCACTGTCCAAAATAGAGAGTCCTAAAATGAAAGTCCATTAGAATAGTATTTCCCCCTTTTGAGATACAGCCCTATTATGCTGGTCAGCATCAAGGAAGGTGATGTGCAAATGGAGCATTGTAGAAGTGTAATTCCATTCCAGATGTCTAAACAGCTCAGCATGGTTCTACTTGTGCTCTGGCCAGAAAATTCACAGCTAAATGTAGTCAGCAATTATAGAAACCAACTAATTCAAAGTTTCTGGACTCTCTCTCCCTTTCCTCTTTTATGTCCCAATTTCTTGTTAAGTCTTATTATAAGTGCTTTTTGAACTCCTGGTGTAGTACTGTAGAATCAGCAGTGGACTGTGAACCACAAAGTCAGTAGTTCAAACCGGCCAGCTGTTCCTCAGAAAACCCTACACAGTATTACTGTAAGTCAGAACCAACTCTACAGCACTTAACAACATGTTTTAAATATTGTAAATATGGGTTTTGGTCTCATATATCGATCTTAAATCTTTCCAACAAGTAGGTGAGGTAGACATCATAAACATTGACAATTGTAACTCAGCATTTTACAAAACATGGCTGGAATAAAAGCATTTAGAATTCACTTTCAACCTCAGTGCCATGGGCCTTTAGAGGCCATCTACAATGACCTAGTGGCTGTTTAAGGAATTAAGTAATAAATTTGAAAGATTCCCAACCAGCATCCGAGTCAGACCCAGTCGTGCAGTATGGCAATTAGATGTGGAATCTCAAATGTCCAGATCTCCTGACTCACTCTGTTTGTGGGCCCACAGCAAAGAAGCTGTATGAGCTGATATAGATAGGTTGGACTGAAATAAGGTCATAAAATGCTCTCTCTCAGTTACTCTATAACTATTATCCAAGTGAACTGAGACAATAAAGTACAGTTCAGGTGGTTGTAGATGAGTTGTGCCTACCCTAGCTTCATCTCATGAAGGGTAAAGAGAAGGCTATTAGTCTAAGGGGAGGTAGTTCCAATAAAAAGACTTGCTACTCTGGTAGTCTGAAAGTCCAACCCGTTTCTGAGGTAGGGAGATCACTTTAAAAGCAGGTAGCAAAAAGAAATCAAGTTTCTTAAAAGTCTCCTAACCGTTGACGGAGGGACTTCCGGTTTTGGCAGCAGCAGAGCAGAGCCAGGTAGGACAGGCTCCACGGGAAGGGGCTGAAAACCCAGAGAAGGTGTTTTATGGAACAGCACCAGAGCTCTGAATCTAGTATAAGGTTCAGGGTATCGATTTCCCACAACTGCCAGGGGAAATATCATGGTCTAGAGGAAAATACTGCAATGTAGGACAGGGCTCCCGCTGTGGTCATCCTGCCTGGGCAGAAGTCAGAAGGTGGGGCTATAGCCAGACTGACACAGTGAACCAGTGCTAAAAGTGGCACACTGACATTTGCAAAAGGAGGTGTGGAAGGGATTCTACACATTCTTTCCTCCTTTTCCTTGTTGCCCCTTCTTTGCCCAGCCCAAATGCCTTCAGGTGGGTGGGTGAACACCTCCAAAAAAGACCACAGATTTCCCACGGCACAGAGAGAAAGAGCCTCATCAGTCCAAGGGCAAATTCTTTGGCTGCTGCTTTTAACTTTTGCCTGTGGGTCCCATCCCTAAAGTTAACTTGTGCGGGACCCTTTACTCCTGCCTACCCAGCAAGAAAAAAAAACAGGTTTGGCCTGACAGACAAACCATATGAACAATCT
>NW_006408521.1:20682461-20684235 GCF_000296735.1 Chrysochloris asiatica
AAAAGGAAAGCCTAACACCTGATCATATCCACCAGGAGACACCCAGTAAGCTTAATAACACAGCAATAAACATCCATTTAAACATTAAAAACCCACATAACTACTGTAAATGACCAACAAAACACAACAAAAGATCTCAAAACATGTCCAAAAACAGAAAATAGTAACTGAGACAAATGAGTTGGAAACAGAAAAAGGCTTCCAGAAGAGAAAGAGCAGGTCTTAGATTTGCCTGAGAAGGAATTCAGAAGAATGATATGGAAACAAACTCAAATGCTCCGAAAGGGGGCGGAGGAAAACAAGGAAGAAGTCAGGAAAGTACTACAAGAGCAAGCAAACAAGACTGATACAGCATTGGAAAAAAAATCAAAACCTGCAAAAAGAGGTCCAGATGATTAATAATAAAATATCAGAAATGGACAATACATTGAAAGGGGTAAGGAGCAGAATCAAAGAGATGGAAGCCAGAACCACTGAGCTGGAAGACAAATCTCTCAGTACTGCTAAGACAGAGGAGCAAGCAGAAAAAAGGATAAAATAATCTGAACAGAGTCTAAGATTCATGCTGGATAGCATGAAGAGGAACAACTTAAGAATTATTGGCATTCTGGAACAGGAAGAATCAGAGAAGTCCACAGAGGAGATAGTTGAAGAGCTTCTGGAAGAAAATTTCCCTAACATCTTGAAAGATGAGAAGATAAACATTCAAGAAGCCGAATGTACTCCAGGAAGGACAGACCCCAAAAGAAAACCACCAAGACATATAATAATCAAGCACTCCAAAATCAAGGACAATGAGAATCCTAAAAGCTACCAGGGAAAAGAGAAATGTTACTTACAAAGGCAAACAAATTAGATAAAGCTCTGACTATTCAGCAGAAACCATGAAGGCAAGAAGGCAACGGGAAGACATATACAAAACCCTAAAAGATAAAAACTGCCAACCAAGAATCGTTTATCCAGCAAAACTGTCAATCAAATACGATGGTACAATCAAAACATTCCAGGATAAACAGAAGCTAAGAGATTTTGTTAAAGCCAATCCAGTGCTTCAAAACATCCTAAAGGGATTTCTTTGGACTGAAAACCAAAAAGAACAGACAACAACCAGAGATTGAAAGACATGGCAACACCACCTGAAACTCAGAAGATGGATAGTAGAGTCCAGAAAAGAACAAAATTACAACAACAAATTCAAAAGTGCTGGGAGGTTAACCAAAGATCAAAATAATAACAATGTTAAAGAAGGGGAAAATGTAGGAACAGAGATCCATGTGGTGAGGAGGTCAGGTAGATTACAGGATACAAAAGATTCTCTTAAATGCAGAGAAAAGTTAATAAACTATAAGGTAACCCCAAAGAAAGTTAATACTTCACAACTTACCATGAAAATGAACTTCCAAGCAGAACATGAAAACTAAGAAGAAACCGACAAGAAATAGCACAAAAAACACAAACTCAGCACAGAGGAACGACTAGCACTACCAAAAAATTAACATAATGGCAGCAATTAATTCATACCTATCAATAATTACACTGAATGTCCATGGATTGAATGCACCAGTGAAGAGGCAGAGAGTGGAAGAATGGATAAGAAAACAAGACCCTTCAATATGCTGCCTGCAAGAGACACACCTTGCACAGAAAGCCAAAAACAGACTAAAAGTTAAAGGATGGAAAAAATATACCAAGCTAACTGCAACAGTAAACAAGCAGGAGCAGCAATGCTAATCTCAGATAAAGTAAACTTTAAGACAAAAACCAGCATAAGAGA
>NW_006408521.1:20689255-20706604 GCF_000296735.1 Chrysochloris asiatica
TCAGGGATGGAGAGGGGCTGTGTGCTGATGGCTGGGGGGCGGGCCTGTGTGGTGTACCCTTTGGTTATTTGGTGATGCATGGAGGGGACTGTAATCATTGCAATGAAACGAAATATGATATGATGGATGTAAAACTGATGTTCTCCCATGTAAACCCACATAATTCACAATAAAAACTTTTTTTAAAAGAAGTCTCCTAACATCCCCTCTGAACCCAAGGCTTTTAACAGCTCTTAAGTACCATCCTTAATGAGGCAGAAGTGGTTTAGTGGAAGACTTGGACTTAATTTTGGTCAATAATCTCTTATATAGTCACTACCTGTATGGCATTGAGGGTTGTGTGTTGCTAAACTAAACAGGTTTCAGCGGAGCTTCCAAACTAAGACGGACTGGATATCTACTTCCAAAAATCAATCAATTAAAAGCCTATAAACAACAATAGTCCAATCTGCATCCAATCATGGGGATGGCACAGAACCAAGCATCAGATGTTTCTCCCTTGTGAATACAGTCATCTTGAGTCAGGGACCAACACAATAGCAGCTAACAACAGCCACCACCCCTAACCACTCACTAGACATGTAATCTGTGCCTCAGTTACTTTATCTGTCAAATGAAATCCATAATAGTAGCAATCTAATTATGCCTTCCATTTCATTTTTGACAACTTCCAATTTACCTATATTCATACTTCATATATTCCATGTTCCAATTATTAATGGGTGTTTGCAGCTGTTTCTCCTCACTGTGAGCTGTGCCCCACCAGCAAATGAAGCTCCCAAAAGCTTTCCTCTGCCCATATCATTAAGGTCCACACACTACTTTGAGGAGGCGGCTCCTCCCCAGTCACTTCTTCCAGCACTATATCTGACAAAGTTCTGCCACGGTTCATCAGGTTTCTCAATGGCTAATCCTTCAGAAGTGGCCTGCCTCTTCTTCCTAGTCTGTCTTAGTCTAGAAGTTCCACTTAAACCTATCCACCATGGGTGCGCCCCTCCTGGTATTGAAAATACTGGTGGCATAGCTTTCAGCATCACAATAACACACAAGCTACCACAGTATGACAGACACACTGACAGAAAACATATTCACTCACTCACTGCCATCAAGTCGATTCCAACTCAACGCGACCTTGTATAAGCTTTCTCAGGCTGTTAATCTTTATGGGAGCAGAAAGCCTCATGTTTCTCCTGCTGACAATACATAGTTGTTCTTGTTGTTAGAAGTTGTTGAGTCGCCTCCAACTCATAAGAAACCTATGCACAACAGAACAAAACACTGCCCGGTCCTGAGCCATCCTCAACAAGAGTTATGTTTGAGCCCACTGTTGCAGCCTCTGTGTCAATCCATCTTGTTGGGGGTCTTCCTCTTTTCCACTCACCTTCCACTATTCTAAGCATGATGTCCGTATCCAAGGACTGGTCCCTCCTGACAATAAACCCAAAGTACAGGAAACAAAGCCTCGTCATCCTCACTTCCAAGGAGCATTCTGGCTGTGCTTCTTCCAACACTGACTCATTTGTTCTTCAGGAAGTCCATGGTACTTTCAATATACTTCACCATCATAATTCAAATACATCGATTTTTCTACAGTCTTCATTATTCATTGTCCAACTTTTACATTCATGTGAGGCAATTAAAAACACCATGACTTGTGTCAGGGGTAATTTAGTCTTCAAACTGACACTTTTGTTCATTAACATTTCAAAGAGGTCTTTTGCAGCAGATTTACTTAATGCAGTATATCCTTTGATTTCTTAACTGTCGCTTCCATGAACATAGATTGTTGATCCAAGCAAAATCAAGTCTTTAGCCATTTCAATCTTTTCTCCATTTATCATGATGTTATTTATTGGTCCAGTTGTGAGGATTTTTACTTTTGCTTTACATTGAGGTGCAACCTATACTGAAAGCTGTAATCTTTTATCTTCATCAGTAAGTATTTCATGTCCTCTTCACTTTCAGCAAACAAAGCTGTGTCATCCGCACATTGCTGGCTGTTAAGGACTCGTACTCCAATCACGATGCCACCTTCTTCATATAATCCAGCTACTCAGATATTTGCTCAGATACAGATTAAATAAGTATGGTGAAAGGATAAAACCCTGGCACACACCTTTCCTGATTTTAAACCATTCAATATCCCCTTTATCTGTTCAAACAACTAACTGCCTCATCGTCTGGGTACAGGTTCCTCATGAGTACAATTACGTGTTCTGGAATTCTCTTTCTTCACATTACTATCCACAGTTTGTCATGATTCACACAGTCAAATGCCTTTGCATAGTCAATAAAGCACAAGTAAACATCTTTCTGGTATTCTCTGTTTTCAGCCAAGACACACCTGACGTCAGCAATGGTATCCTTTGTTCCATGTCCTCTTCTAAATCTGGCTTGAATTTCTGACAGGTCCTAGTTGATGTGATCAGTTTTGAATTGCCTTCAGCAAAATTTCACTTGCATGTAATATTAATGATATTGTTCGGTGATTTCTGCATCCCATTGGGTCACCTCTCTTTGGAATGAGCATAAATAGGGACTTCTTGACATACGATGAGTGAGTACCTCTAGTGCTGCATCTGTTTGTTGGAACATTTCCATTTGTATTCTGCCCATTTCTGGAGTCTTGTTTTCGACAACGCCCTCAGTGCTGCTTGGACTCCTTCCTTCAGTGTCATTGGTTCTTGATCATATGCTACCTCTTGAAATAGCTGAACACTGACTAATTCTTTGTGATACAATGACTATGTATTTCTTCCATCTTGTTTTGATATTCCAGCGTCATTCAATATTTTGCCCATAGAAGACTTCAATATTATAAGCCAAGGCTTGAATATTTTCTTCAATTCCTTCACCTTCAGAACTGGTGGGCATGCTGTTTCTTCACTTTTGGTATTCTAACTCCAGGGCTTTGCTCATTTCATTAAAATATTTGATTTCATCTTCTTGAACAGCCATTTGAAATTTTCTGTTCAGCTCTTTTACTTCATTTCTTCCAGTTGCTTTAGCCTAGTCATAGTGCTAGGCTCTCTCAATTCCATCTCATTCTTGACAACTTCCAATTTTCCTATACTTATACTTCATACAAGGGGCCCTGGTAGCACAGTGGATTAAACACTAGGCTACTAACCTCAGAGTCAGCAGTTCGAACCTACCAGTCACTCCATGGGGAAAGATGAGGCTTTCTGCTCTGGTTAAGATTTGAAACTTATATACAGGGTCACTATTTGACAGAACCAATGTGGTGGCAGACAAACATCACCATCACACTTCACACATTTCATGTTCTGATAATTAACTGGTATTTGCAGATATTTCTTCATATTTTGAGTTGTGCCACATCAGCAAATGAAGGTCCCCAAAACTTAACTCTATTCACATCATTAAGGTCAACTCTACTTTGAGGAGGCAGCTCTTCTGCCCCAGTCTTATTCTGAATGCCTTTCAATGTGAGGGGCTCATCTTCTGGCATTATATCTGGCAATGTTCCATTGCTATTCATAAGGATTTCAATGGCTAACCATTCAACAGTAGTTCGTCTCTCCTTCTTCTTAGTCTGTCTTAGTCTGGAAGCTCCACTGACACCTCTCTACCCTGAGTGAGCCTGCTAGTATTTAAAAGACCACTGGTATAGTTTCCAGCATCACAGCAACACAGAAGCCACCGAAGTGGAACAAACTGGCAGATAAGTGGTGGACCATATATAGTAGGTACCTTACAATATTTTAATAGAACCACTCTATCCTGATGCTTTTGATGTGTTAGTCATAGTGCTAGGCTTTCTCTATGCATTCCTCACCACAATCTTAGACGGCAAGTACTATTATTCCCCTGTTACCAATGAGCAAACTGAAGTTTCAGAAACAAACATACGCTAAGACACACAAACCAAGAAATGGACAAGACAGTGTTAAACCCACATCAGGGTAATATCACCATTGCATTTTTCAACAACATCAAGCAATCTTTAACTCTTGTTGCAGTATAGAGGAAAAATATAAAGCAATAAAGTCTAACAGTTTATCATGCCTGGTAATTTAGTTTTTAAAGAAGCTATGTGAGTGGGAACCAGTCCAAAAAGTTTTGCAGTTCAGTTTTTACCTCAGGGGGGTATAACTGGGTGTGGGGAAGGCTTTTGCCTTTTATGCATTCCACACTTTTTGAAATTATTTGACCTTCTTATAATAAGCATGAGTTTTTTATGTAAACCTTGTATTGAAGAGAATGCATAAATCATAAATATTCAGCTGGATGAATTCTCAGAAAGAGAGCACACCTGTGGCACCAACACCAGGTAAACATTACCTGAACTTCTGAAGCCTCACCCAACCCCATGACCCGTTCCTATCACTTTCCTCCCTGCAAAGGTTGCCAACGATCCTGACTATAAATAACTTTTGCATGACTAATTTTACATAAATGGGAACATACAGTGTTTACCCTTTGTGTCTGGCTTCTTTCTCTTAAGAGCTCATGTGTGTGTGTGTGTGTGTGTATGTGTGTGTGTGTCCTCCATGTCATTCTGCATGGAATAGTTATAATTCCTTTGTTCTCATTTTGGGGGCCATTCTACATCGTGTAACTATGAAACACCACTGAGTGGATTCTGACTCAAAGCAACCCTATAGGAGAGAGTAGAACTGTCGCATAGAGTTTCTAAGGTTTGGAGTGACTGCTGCGTTCAAACTGCTGACCTACCAATTTGTAGCTAAGCATTGTAACCACTGTGCCACCAGAGCTCCTCATATCCATCCCTCTATTGGTAGCATAGTGGTGACGAGTCAGGCTCATAACTACCTGCCGTTCTAAACTACCAGCCGTTCCATGGGAGAAAGGTGAGGCTTTCTGTTCCCTTAAAGATTTACCACCTCAGAAACCCTATACAGGGTCACTATGAGTCGGAACTGACTCTACAGCATACTACCACCAACACCATTGGTAAACACCTGAATTGTTTATAGCTTCTTAATGTGAAAAATACTGCTTTGAAAATTCTTGAACATGCCTTTTGGTATACCCAGTTAGACACATTTCTGCGGCGTAAGTAACCAGGTGTAGAATTGTTGGGCTGTAGTTAATAGGTTGTTGTTGTTGTTAAGTGCCATCGAGTCGGTTCCGACCCATAGTGACCCTGTACAGGGTTTCCGAGGGTGTAAATCTTTACAGGAGTAGAAAGCCTCATCTTTCTCCCACGGAACGGATGGTAGTTTCGAACTGCTGACCTTGCGGCTCGCAGCCTGATTCGTAACCACTACGCTACCAGAGAAGCATGAATGTTTTTAATCTTATTTTAAAGAAATGGATGTGACTGGTTACTGCGTCACTCAGATTTAAGCTATCTGTATGTATCTTGTAATAGGTACTTATGTTCTATTGTCATATCTACCAAAATTCAGCCCTGGGATCTTGGTCAGGAATTTTACCCCTTACAAGGCCACTGCTTCCTACGGAAAATCAGTGTTATTGCTCTTGGTCTTTACCAAGAAGCCAATTACTGTACATGAAAAAGTCCTCCACTCAGACCTCAGTTACAGTTGTGTTTCAACTCACCCACGATGAGTCCATTAACAAATCAGCCACCACAAAAGGTACAATTGCCTTTCCAATCCTGGGTCTTCATGGATATATGAAGCTAGGCTTGGCTGCCACCTTTCAAGCCCATCACTGGCTGGGCACGGTGCTCCTGTCCACAACCCAGTCACCTTCATTTGCTACAAAATCTGTCCCCAGATCTCCTAGCCACACAGGTAGGCCTTTCTCAAGGGAATCTTTCAACTCCTCTCTTCTGTTCTCCATTATCCCCCTGGACATGATATTCCCTAGATGCACAGTCAATACTCCCAGGGGAGGGCCCATCTTCTGACCTTTCCAGGAGAGGGCTGTTCTGTGGGATGCTCTAAGTTCCAGGGACAAAGCAGCTGGAAAGCCATCCCAACCACTCCTCGAGCACACAAGAGGTTCTGGGGAAAAGCAGGGAAAGGTCCTTCCCCTACTGCAGAGGTTGGTGCCCCATTAGCACTTTTCAGAACTCTGAGCTAAGTAATATTATTAATAATGAAATACTGACAGTTATGGCTTACCAAGAAGGTTGAATACCGCAGCTAAAAGCTAGCCCGGGAGTCTGACTGCCTGACTTCAAACCCCAGCTCTGCAATTTATTTATTGTGTATCCCGTGTCTCGACGTCACTGGTTGTAGGGAATAAAGGGGGGGGCGATGCAAAAACAAACCTGGTACAGAGTAGGTACTCAAAATATGCTACCTTTTATTAATGTAGTTAAGGAGCTCTGGTAGCATAGTGGTTATAAAGTGGGCTGCTAACCTCAAGGTCGTCAGTTCGAAACAACCAGCAGTTCCATGGGAGAAAGATGAGGCGTCCTACTCCCGTAAAGATTTACAGCCTCGGAAACCCTGTACAGGGTCACTATGAGTCAGAACCGACTCCATGGTACTTAACAACAACAACAACAATTAATGGTACAGCAAGTAAAACCACAACTCTGAAGCCACACTGTCCTGCCAAATTCCAGCTTTATTACTCACTAACTGTATGACGCATGCAGCTAACTTCTAACAGCTAACTTTTCCATGCCTCAGTTTCCTCATCTGTGAAATGGAGATCTTAACTGCACTTACTTCAGACTTGTGAGGATCACTGAAGGAATATTATAAAGCATTTAGAATAGTGTCTGGCATAGAGAAAGTCCTCTATATGTTTTAACTATGGTTATTACCACAAGCGATAAAATAAACATTTCTCTAGCACCCCAAACAGGCCTTTCACATGAAACTCTTCCGGGTATAATTAGAGGTTCTTATGATTATTAAAATATAAACTGATCTGAAAACAGTCCTGAATTTCATAGTACATTTTTCCAATCAATACTTGGTTTGAAAACTGCTGTTTGATAAGCATTCCACCTCAAGGTTGGTTTGAACCGCAATGCTGGTAGTGCAAACTCAACTAGCCACTCCTCTGAAACCCTATACAGGGTCACGATGAATCAGAACCAACTAAACAGCACTTAACAACAACAACATAAGAGAGGCTGAAACACTTCTTTAGAATTAAAAAATGTTGCTGTTGTTAGCTGCCTTTGAGTTGGCCTCCACTCATGACAACTGCATGTGTTTACAGAGCAGAACAGCTCCTGAGGGTTTTCGTGACTGAATCCAAAGGGTTGGTTTATTTTGTTCATTATTTTATCATTGGTCCTGGCGTGGTGCTGGAGGGGTAAGCCCTGGGCCACAAGGTCAGTTTGAAACAAAAGGTCGGCAGTTCAAACCCACCAGCCACTCCTCGGAAACTCTATACAGAATCGCTATGAGTTGGAACTGACTCGACAGCACTTAACAACAGGAAGGTCCAGAGAAGGCATATGACTTGCCCAGGGTCACCCAGTGACATGCACAGGATGGGACCCCCAACATGATTCCCTGACCTGAACAAGAAGTCCCAACAGTTTCCTCAAGTTTTCCCCTGACACATCCTAGAAGTCAAATCATCATTTAAAACGGAATTTTCTGACATAATTACTTTTGCTCATTTCTAAGTACACTCTCCCCTCTCCTTTACAAGGAAGCTAGGAAGTAGTTCAGTCAATGACAAGTTGTATACATTCACATAGTTACCTACCCTATGGAGTCCCGGTGTAGCGCTGTGGGTTAATGTGCCAGACTGCAAAGCCATCTGAACTGCACGGTTGGCGGTTCAAGCTCACCAGCCGCTCCTAGGAAACCGTATACATGGTCGCTACGGGTTGGAACCAACTCAATGGCACTTAACAACAACAACTCCTAACCTATGGTCACTTCCCACTTTGTAAAAGGCAGAGAATAACATCTTTCCTCTCCTCTGTGGAACAACAGTATGTATGGCCTGGGCAATGTGCAGTCTGGAAGCCAGTCCTGGCCTTGTCCACAAGAGCAATTCCTTGGTGCTTTCCTCAGGCCTCACCAGCTTTGCAGAGTGTGAACTACAAGACAAAATCACCTCGGTCACCTGCCAGACTACAGGATCTTAAAGCCATGCTTCCTCCCCTCTCCTCCTGAAGGCAAGCCAGCACGACGGGCATCCAGGAGGCTAGATAAGGCGGAGGGTATCTGGTCAGAGGGCCACAGTGTACAAAGCCAACAGCAGGTCAGCTGGAGAAAGATGTTGCTGCCTGCTCCTGGAAAGACTTCCACTTTTGAAAATGCTCTGGAGCAGCTCTACTCTGTCCTAACGGCTCACTAGGAGTCGGAATCAGCTCCGTGATAACAGTCAGGTTTTGGGGGGTTTGGTGAAACTTTAGAATCCCTGAGTGATGTAACTGCTTAAGCACTCAACTACTAACTGAAAGGTTGGTGGTTCAAACCTATCCAGAGCATCTTGGAAGAAAGATCTGGAAATCTGCTGTCAAAAAGCTAGTCTTGAAAACCCCATGGAGCGCAGTTTGACTCTATCTCACACATGGGGTCACCAGGAATTGGGATGGATTCAAACAACAATGGGTCGGTTTGGGTGATACTTGAGCAACAGGCACAGCCATTTACCATAAAACCATGGGGCTCTCAGGCCAGGCTCCCCCAAGAGGCAAGGTGGCAGCTCCTCCAACTCAGGCCAGCCCCTTGTCGCTGGCTCCACCCTTTCCTGTCTTTCGTCCGTTGCTTGGTGAGAAAAATAGTCTACACAAACTGAGCTACAATTTTGGCCTGGGTATGGAATGGGTTCTCTGAAGGTTTCCCTTGTAAGCAACTAGAGGAAATAAGAAATTGACATGGGAAAAAGAAAGTTCAAGGAGATGGACAACTGTAGGCTTGGAGCAGGAACCGACAGAGGAAAAATCTCAGCGTATGGTAGCAAACATGCCTGGTCCATCAGGAGCCTAGGCTGGGCCTTAAATGGGAAACTGGCTAAGGAAAAAAGCTAGTTTATGCCCATTCTAACTTAAAAATCAGGACTGAAGTTTTAAGTTTACCACAAGGTTGTTGTTGTTAAGTGTCATCAAGTCAGTTCCAACTCAGAGCAACCCTGTTTAGGGTTCCCAAGGAGCAGCTGGCGGGTTTGAACCACTGACCTTGGGGTGTGCAGTCCCGTGCCTGTCCTACAATGCTACAAAGAAGGAAAACATTGAGGAGTGAAAGAAGCTATTCAACAACAACAACAAAAACACATTCTGTAAGATTTTGTTTGGGGGGAGTGGTGGCTTTAGTATTAGAATTCTCCCCTTCCATATTGGAGACCCAAGTTCGAGTACCAGACAATTCACTTCCAATGTAGCTACCACCTGACTGTCAGTAGAGGCTTGGGTGTTGTTCTGATGTTGAACAAGTTTCAGTGGAACTTCAGATTAAGAGAACAGTAAGAAAGGTCTGGCCATCTACTTGTAAAAGCCAGCCAATGAAAACCCTTATGGATCACAATAGTCTGACTGGCAACCGATCACAGGATGGTGCAGTACTGGGCAGCGTTCATTTGTGCACATGATGCTATTCATACACCAAGCAAAGCTAAGCACTGGTGTTCAGGATCATATGTAGGTGATAAAACTATAAAGAAAAGCCAGGAGGTGATTACCATAAATCCAGATTAGTGGTTACATTTACTAAGCTTCTGAGGGACTGACAGTGTTCTAGCTCTTGTCCTGGGTGGGGATTATAGAGGAGTTTGCTTTATAGTCATTTCCTATGTATTTGTTTTATGGCCTTTTGTATTATACTTATTTCACAATAATAAAAGAATAATAATAAGCCAGAAAAGAAAAAAGCAAACATTTCAGTACATAAAATCAGACAGTTATATTCAGAAGCTTTAGCAATTTAACAGAAGACTTGAGCCAATACCAGAATAATTCGTGCAAGAGAAAGCAAACATAGTTATTTAAATAAAAGGCACTCCTCTCTCCCAACCTAATTTTATGGTTTACTTTGGTGTGGAGACTTGAAGTCTACACATACAAAACCATACTAGCAAACTCTTTCTGCCCAGAATAATAATGTAGTACAGCTACCACCCAGAGGGTTCGAATAATTCTTGTCACTGATCACACTTCCTGACTACAGGGCATTCTCATATAACCAACTCACAGTCCAAGACTGTCTACACAGTGGGCAGTTCAAACTCACCAGCCCCTCCTGGAATCCCTATACAGGGTCGCTATGAGTTGGAACCGACTTGACAGCATTTCACAACAACAACAACAACAACAACAACAACAGCCACATAGGGTTTCCAAGGAGTGGCTGGTGGGTTTGAGCCACTGACTTTGTGGTTAACAGTCCAGTGTTTATCCTACACATCATGCCAGTAGTCCGAGGCTGATGTTATCCCCATTGTAAAAATAAAGAATCTCACTCCAGGTACAGCTCCAGTAAAAAGCAGAAAGCCAGTCAGCAGCATATCTCAGGACCGGAGACACACACACATACACACAAGCTCAGGGTCCCTTTAAGATAAGAATTTTCCCATTCCCAGAGCAGGGTGACCCTTTTTTCATGTGGAAACAATGAAATGATGAAAGAAGTATAGATTACTATCAGCTTGAGAATGTCACCTCCTCTGAGTCACTTTCACTCGTCCCTTAAAGCGCCTTCCAAAGGGTGTTGTAAAGACTAGCTTCTCCACCCACAAGAAAAAAAACATCATCTTCCCTCACTAGACCAAAAGCATTTTGAAAATGGAGGTGTTTCCTCTCATTTCTTGGTCCTGGGGCTTTGTCTGAGAGTCGTGGTGTGGTACTGCAGGATAATGCACTGCACGGGACTGCAAAAGTCCATTTGAACTGCAAGGTCGTTTTGAACTTCAAGGCCATGGTTCAAACCCACAGTCGCTCCTCGGAAACCCTAAACCGGGTCCCTATGAGTAGGAGCCGACTCTATAGCACTTAACAACAGCAACAGGGCTTTGTAGGAGTCCTGGTGTGACTCTGTAGGATAAAGCACTGCACTGCTAACCATAAAGTCAGTGGTTCAAGCCTACCAGCTGCTCCTCAGAAACCCTACACAGACAGGGTGGCTATGAGTTGGAACCAGCTCTGATGTTACTTAATAACAACAACAAGGGCTTTGTATAAGGCCTCTGGGTTGTAAGCGCTCAGCTGCTAACAGGTTGGTAATTCAAACCCACTCAGGGGAGCCTAGGAAGAAAGGTCTGGCTATCTGCTTCTAAAAGGCCACTGCTGTGAAACCCTCTGGAGCACAGTTCTACTGCGATGCACATGGGGTTACCAACAGTCAGAATCCACTCAACAGGAACTGGTCTGTTTTTGATTTTAGGTTTTTGCACAGTGGCATGGTATGTACTCATCACACATGTGCTGATCGATGAATGAATGGATGAATATAGAAAGGTCCAAACTAATGCATTCACAGTTAGTTGTTTCCCACCTCATACCATCATTCCTACATGATGCTGCCACTTACATTCAGATTTTTAAATGACAGGTGATAGCTGCCCTTTTAACAGATTGCCAATACAGCCTCTAACGACTTAAAAAAAGGCTTCATGTCACATATAAATCTGCGAAGTGGAGAGGGCTGACAGGTTAATTATAGACACAAAGAGCCAGGGCAAAAGGACTATGTATGAGGTAAGCGAATCTAAATGTGCAGAGGCAATGTCCTCCCAGGGCAAGCATTTATTAGTAAGACACACAGCCAGTTTCCGCTCTGTGCCAGGCGTGGGAGTGGGGGTCTAGATTTGGGGAAAGCACAGTTTCTAGTATTGAGAAATTCAGTCGGTGGCTGGGAAGACAGTGTGTACCTAGGACAATAATCAAAGACATCTGGCAGGACAAGGTGTGTAGGTGAGGGACAGAGCTAAGAACTGGGTTGCCTACTCCTTGGGTTGCACAATCGTCAGAGTAGGCCTCCCGATTAAGTCAAGCCCACCTAGAAAGAAGGGTGGGTAGAATTGGAACTGGCAGAGACACCAAGAAGAGGCCCGGATTCTTCTCCTGCACCTCCTACCAAACTCCTTCAGCTACTGGAAGTGTGTGGACTTAAGTCAAAAGACTTGTAGGCACTTTTCAGGCCTGCTCAAGGAATCCGACTGCTTAGAAGGCTTGGGTGGCAAGTTTGAGGTGTGCTATGCAGTCAGATGGGCCTTCCAGCAGGGCGTAGGGCGTGGCCAGCTACCGCCAAGGGTGTGCACCCTTCATTCAAGCAAAAACCAGTCACTGATGCCTTCTTAGCCCTGCAGGATAAGCACTGGACTGCTAAACACAAGATCGACAGTTCAAAACCACCAGTTATCTCTTGGAAACCCTATACAGGGTCACTAGGAGTCAGAACCAACTCGATGGTACAATGAATGAATGTGGCAACTTGAAGTAAGTCATCAGCTCGTGTTTGAGCCACACTAGAGTTAGGCAGGGAGTCCTGGTGTGGTACTGCAGGATAAACACTGGACCTTAAGGTCATTTTGGACCACAAGGTCGGCAGTTCAACCTCACCAGCTGCTCCTCGGAAATCCTATACAGGGTCGCTATGAGTCAAACTCATTTCACAGCACTTAACAGCAGTAACAGCAGAGCTAGGCAGAGGGTCACTATGAATTGGAACCTACTGGAAGGGACCAAACAGCAACAATAGAGCTAGGCAATAAAAGGTCATCAGTTCAAACCCACCCACTCAATAGCTTCTTGGGAGAAAAATCTGGGGATCCCCAGGAAGCAGTTCTACACTGTGACCACAGTCAGATGTGGTCACTCTGCGTGGCAATCGGCATCTTGACCATACCTAACAACAATCAAAGCCTGGGCTTCCACACTTGAATAGCTTATTCTGGATTTCCCTGGGGTTTCCACTTCATTTAGGGATGATAGGTCTGTCGGTCACAAATGGAGCCTGGGCCCTTCCAAGCAGATAAGACCTTTTAATTTTTCAGGCAACACCCCCTCCAAAACACATAGAACACCCAGGATGGGCACCTCATCCCACCCCAGTACCAACTCCCATTCATCCCCTGAGGAAAAACGGTTGGAAGGATGCTAATTTCGGAATACCTGGCTTAAAGATAGAATGGTCACCTCCCGAAGGAGAACGAAGGAATGACCAAGAAAGTAATCTCAAGGGGGTTGTTTGGTTCCAATACTAGGTTTTTTCGGGCCATTATCAAGTCCCCAAGAGGAAAACTAGTTTCGATTGTTGTTTTGTTAACCCCACCCGCCACACAGTTTTAACTTTCCACCCATTCCACTTCTTTTTCCAGATCTTTCCTGCCGCTTCCAAACTGCTTTTGCCACTCTAAGTCAAGGGAGACCTGGGAAGTCCCATCTCCTAACGTGCGCGATCTGCTAGGGCCCTCAAGTCGCAGTAGGTTCACAAAGCGCGTCCACACGCGGGCCGCGCTTCCGGGGCGTAGGAACCAAACTGCCTTTTTCTATTTTGCCCAGACCGCAAGTGCGCGCCGGCTGCCTGCCGGCTAGCAGGGAACCGCAGCACCGCGGACCGGGCAGCGGGAGCGACCGGCCCCAAACGCTCGGAGAGTGCCCAGCGCCCAGTGCATAGCGCATCCGGTGCACCTGGACTCGCCGCCGCGTCCCGGCTCCATCCCGTGCACCACCAGCCACCGGGTCCGACAGCGCCCGCGGGGACCCAGTCTTCCCAAGACTACCCGGCGCGCCGCCACCTGGCCCCCGAGCGCCTGGCGCTCGCGCGCGTCCCCGGCTGCACTTACCCGGGAAATGGCGAGCGGCTGCTCGAAGTCCTTGCCCCCCACAAGGCGGAAGCCCCATGGTCCCGGGCCCTGGAGAATTATCTGCTGGGTGGTCATGGTGCGGCAGCGGCGGCGGGTGGGACAGACGGGATAGGACGCGGCACGATGTGCAGGACTCCCCCGGGCAGCTGTCGGAGAAAGAGCGCGCGGCGCGAGGCCGGGAACCTGGGGCCACGGCGGGTGGAGCGAGGGCGGGGAGGGCTCCGCCCCGGCCGCGTCGCGCCACTCGCCCCGCCTGTCTCCCTCGCCGCTCCCTACAGCCGCTCACAGCCCTACACTGGCTGAGAACCCGGCCCAGAGACGAGGGGAGAGCGCCCCGACCCCACCCCAGATCCCAGCACACCTTCCTCCTCCCTCCTGTCCCCACCGAGCCCCACCGCTCCCTGCCCTGCCGCTGGCGCTAGGTGAGAGAGGCGGGTTCCAACCCACCACGGTGGAGGTAAACCCGTGTTTGGCCCTTTCTTAAAAAATTAGTTTCAAAGTGCTATGCAAATTAAACCGTCTGAAGTCAGCTCCATTTTTTCCATTTGCTTTTTGTAAACAATTGTTATTGTTAAAGTGCCATCGAGTCGGTTCCGACCCACAGCGACCTTCTATAGGGTTTCTAAGGAGCAGTTGGTGAGCTTGAACCTCTCCAACCTGTGGTTCAAACCGACTTTGCAGTCCAGCGCATTAACCCACAGCACCACACCAAGACTCCTTTGTAAACAAATGTTGTTAAGTGCCTTTGAGTTGGTTCCGACCCTTTATAGAGTTTCTGAGAAGCGGCTGTTGAGTTTGAACCACCAACGCTGAAGTTCAAAGGACCTTGCAATGCAGCGCATTAACCCTCAGCACCACACCAGGACTCCTTGTAAACAATAAAAAGAATGGTATTTAAATGGCGCTTTCCGCATGATTTCATTGGATGCTTTGAGACATTGGATGCTATGAGGCCTTTAGCCCATTTTACAGATGAAGTAATTGAGGCTGCTTGATATTTACAAACTTGCCAGAGGCCACAAAACACCTCAGTAGGGTGATAGGACCACTACCCCAGCTCCAAGCGCTAAAGAGCTCCAAACGGCAACTTTTCTAATTCGAATCAGGCCATCACAAGCTTTTATCTTTTGGACTTCCTGATCTCCCTGGAAATTTTCACATTCTCTCTAGGTTCCCAACTTCCTAAGAGTTAATGGACGATTTAAACTCCAAGTCTGGGGCACACCAAGGAGTTGTTTAGTGCAGTCAAGTCTGTTCTCATAGCAACCCTGCACAGGATTTCCATGGAGCAAATGGTGGATTTGAACTGCCAACCTTTTGGTTTGCAGTACAGTGCTGATCCTACAGCACCACACAAGGACTACAGGCCAAGGGTTAAATGCATGGAAATCGGCCACTCGCCTTCTGCCTGGGATCCCGATCCTCCTCCCCTGGGGTGCGTGCGTTCTCATGGCTCCCCATCTACCTGGAAGGAAAGCCCAATCCTTAAAATGCCCCCACTGTTATCCACAGAATGGTCGAGATTCCCTCTCTGTCCTCACCCTCCCACCCTCCTACCAAGCCGGCCTACAAACATCCCTTTAGGGGTTTGCATGCTCCCATCAGTCTGGAATGCTCTATTCCAGACTTCGCAACTATTATCTCTCTGTTCCAAGTTCTCTCTTCAGTGAGGCCTTCTCTAAGCCCCCTATTTCAAAGTTGCTCTCACTGTGAAAGGGACCTCGGTGGCTCTGACAGCTGTGGCTCTAGAGAATAAACACTGGGCTGCTAACCGCAACCCACTCGGAGGGAGAAAGATGAGACTTCCTGCTCCCATATTTACAGCTTCAGAATCCCTACACGGGGTGGCTATGAGTGAGAACAGACTCCACAGCACATAAGCACCACCACCACCAAAGTCAAACAAACAAAATGAATAAAAAGCTTGTACTCTAGAATGGGAGACGTGGTGGCGCAATAGTTCAGTGTTCCATTGCTATTGGGTAGGTAGAGGCGGACCTACAAGAGGAAAGACCTGGTGATCTTCTCCCTTAATGATTGTTGTTGTTAAGTGCCATTGAGTCTGTTGGATCCTGTATAGGATTTCCAAAGAGCAACTCGTGGGTTTGAACCTCCGACCTTGTACTTAGCAGTCCAGTGGGTATCCTACAGCACCACACTGTTGTTGTCCGGTGGTATCGAGTTGGTTTCAACTCATAGCGACCCTGTAATAGGGTTTCTGAGTAGTGGGTGGTGAGCTTGAATCGCCAACCTTGCAGTTCAAAATGACCTTGCAGTCCAACATATTAACCAACAGCAGAACACCACAGCGCCACACTAGGACTTCCCTTTAATGATGACAGTATGGGGCAATTCTGCTTTGTCATAGAGATTGGACTCCACTTTAGAGCACACACCAACTCCCTCAGCTTTCTCTACTTTGTTTTTCTCCTTTGTATTTATCACAACCTCACTGACTCTGTGGAAGATGCCTGGTGGTGCAATGGTTAAGCACAACGCTTCCAAATGAAAGGTCATCAGCTCCAACTCACCTGATGTTCCACGGAAGACAGTTGTACGGCGGGTAGCTATGAAAACCCTGTGGGGCCATTCTACTTCGTCCCATGTGGTCGCCGTGAGTTGGAATCTACTGGAAGGCACGGGGTTTGGACATAATCTATAGGATTCCCTGGGTGGCACAGATGGCTAGTAACCAAGAGTTTCCTAGTTTGAATCCACCCAGAGTTGCCTCCTTAAGACAGGCTTGAAAGATCACAGCCACGAAATCCCTACCCAACAGTTCTACTCTGCAATACATGGGATTACCAAGAGTCAGAAGTGACTTCATGGCAACTGTTCTAGGTTTTTGGTTAACAGACTTTTTAATCTGAGAAAAAATGCATACAGTTACAACCAGTAACCAGGTGTATCTTCTAAGGTGCCTTTGGGTGGGTTTCAATCGCCTGTCTTTCAGCTAGTAGTTGTGCCACCCAGGAACTCCAGGCTCGTGGTGGTGGTATGCTGTGGAGTCGGTTCCAACTCACGACAACCCCGTATAGACTTTCCGAAGCTATAAATCTTTAGGGGAGCAGAAAGCCTCATCTTTCTCCCATGGAGCTATGGGAAGACTCGAGTCCACTATGTCTCTAGGGCTCCTAGGGACTCCATAGTAGGCGCCAATCCACGTCTATTCTGTACATATGCAGGGCACTCGCACTAGTGTGAGGACATCTGTCTTCACTTGCTCCATTGTTAACTGTTCTTAGTTGCAGTCTGCTTTACAAGGCAAGAACTAGGAAACAATCAACTCTTTCTGGGCCCTGATTCCAGCGATATCATTTAAAAGGAGAAAAAAGCTATATGTACAAAGATATTTATAGCAGCATTATTTATAATGGCACACGCACACACAGAAAAAAAATCCACTGGAATTAGCCAATAACAGAAAAGTGGCTAAATATGGTATGGCCATGTGAAGGAATAGAATGCAACTTGGACCTGCTAATAAATAACTAGAGAAATTACAAGGAGACAGGAAAATGCATTTTCAAAATAGGTAAAAAATGGTAGAACAAATTTTTTTTTATATCATGTTTATTTTCTTTTTAATCAGAAGGAAGTACAAAAACTAATATTGTATGGGAAATGGAATTGGGAGAATTTTTAAAAATAAGTTCCTCTAATGATGAT
>NW_006408521.1:20707287-20710647 GCF_000296735.1 Chrysochloris asiatica
AGGACTTTAGTCTTTGTGGGTGTAGAGAACCTTGTCTTCTATCTTTTCTTCTTCTTTTTTTAAAATCTTCCCTGTTCTTCAGCAGCTAACTACTACTTGGACAAGCAGTGTGTAATCAGGACATACCAGGTGACTGATTATTGCTCTGACCCCCAAACAAGCACCACTCAGTATGTATTTAGCCATAACTCTCCAGTCCTGTAAGACCCTAACGCAGGACTTCTGCCCAATCCCAACTGAGTGGCCCTAAGTAACCTTTCTGAACTTCACTTGCCTTATTATCATTCCTACTCATTCCTTCAAAGTTTGTTGGCTTAAACAGCCTCTATGGAGTCCTGGTGTGAATTAATGTGCTAGACTGCAAGGTCAGTCTGAACCACAAAGTCAGCAGTTCAAGCTCATCAGCCGCTTCTCAGAAACCCTATACAGGGTCACTATGGGTTGAAACCGAGTTAATAGCACTTAACTACAACACAACAGTGGACTATCTGGGTATTTGAGGATGGGGGAGTAAAGTAGAGGAGGACAGAGAGGATGCAGAAAAAAATGGAAGCAATGTGGGCTGGAAAAGGCCAGAGGAGCAGTTGTTTGGGTAGTCAGAGAGGACGGTAGGACCCCGTGCCATTGTGCAGTGTGGACAGGATGGGAAACTCTCTGGCCAGTTCCCCAAGCCTGGCCACTGCAGAGCTGGCAATGGCCGAACCCTCCAGATCCAGGAAGTATGGCCTCCATTTCTTAGAGACACAAGTCTAAGATTGTACTAAACTTGGCATGGGATCTTAACGAACCTTCTGGACAAATCCTGGGCTTATAACACAAGGATAATCATCCAAAGGCACACTGCTTGTGACCAAGAGCTCCCCATCCTGGAGGTCACTGCCAGGAGCCCTCCTTGAAATTCAAAACCCAAACCCCCTGCCACCCAGTTGGTTCCGACTCAGCGATTCTGCTGCTGCTATCCCGACTCACAGCAACCCAACATAGGGTTTCCGAGGACCAGTTTGTGGATTTGAACTGCTGACCTTGCAAGTAGCAGCCCAGTGTTGATCTTACAGCACCGTATCAAGACTCCTACATTGTTAAGTGCCCTTGAGTCCATTCTGATTCATAGCAACCCTGTATCAGGTTTCCAAAGAGCGGCTGGTGAGTGTGAACCACCGACCCTGCAGTTCAAACCAACCTTGAGGTCTAGTACATATCCTACGGCGCCACACCAGTACCCCACAGGACAGACTAAAACTTCTCCTTATGGCTTTCAAGACTGTAAATCTTTATGGGAGCAGACAACCTCATCTTTCTCCCACAGAGCAGCTGGTGGGTTCAAACTGCTGTACACACTGCACAACCAGGCTCCTTTTAGGGCGGATTATTCCAGACCCAGAGCTTGAAGAAACATAGGTGACAGGGGGCTAGGACGCTTGCTCCTGATTTAAGACCTGACTCTGTTCCATGGGAAATAGTGAGCTAGCTCTGGTCCCGAGGCAAGGCAGCAGAAGTTCCTGACTTCCATGTCCCCAAACCGGTGCAACCACCCGGGGTGCTCTGCTCAAATGTCATCCAAGCACCTTGCTTCTCTTTTCTGTGAAAACAACTGTGGATATTGTGATCAATGTCACAAAACAAAATGTGTATGAATTGTTGAATGGTAAACCAGTTTGCTCTGGAAATTTTACCAACTCACACAGAAAAATTCAACAACCAAAACTCAAGCTAAGAGATGAGGAAAACAAAGATGTCTCTTCTCCTCCCATTACTGTCCTCCTTATTCAGTCACCTCCAATCTCCATCCCCCTCCCAGAGTCGGCCCGCTGTTTCCTGGGGTCCCATGCACACCTCCTCTTGGCTCCATGCCTGGGGGTATATCAGAGGAAGGCCTGGACTCCTAAAGCTTGCTTTACTCCCACTTCCTGCACCAGTCTGGGTGAAATTCTGAAGTGGCCACTGGGGATTAGGCACCTCTTGATTTTAGCTGTCGCATGTAAGACCATAAGGACACCTAGCACCAAACCAGGGTCCTATTCTCTCCAGAGTACTGAAGATGTGAGAAAGTATTCTGGTAGACCAAGGCCGGACCTCTGTCTAGTAGACCAGCAATTGAGGCACAAACTGGAGGGTTGAAGCTGCGTTGCCCACCTGTTCCTGGCGCTCATCCCACCTAGACAGGCTAACCTCATAGCAGATGGCACCAGCGTTTCCAATAACAGAGAGAGGCCTGGGCCACTACGATTTCTCAAGCACCTCTGAGCACTAAATGGAGAAAATATTCAAAAACCAGATTACAGATCAGGTGTCTCATATTAAACATTTATCTTGAAGAAAAAAAGACCCTGGAAAAGGCTAGAACACGAATTGAACTAATAAAAAATGTGATTCATCTGCTAATGAGACCCAAATTCCAAGTTGTCTGATGAACAGATCTCATTTCTGTTATTGTATTTCTGTGGTAGGTCAGTGGCAGAACCCTTAGCTTCCATGGAGGTGAATGATGTACCCCATGAGCAGCCACCACCTGCCCTCAATGGAGTGTTGCTAGATGTTGAACAGGTTTCAGCGGAGTTTTCAGACTGTGATGAACTAGGAAGAAAAGCCTGGTCATCTACTTTTGAAATTCAATCAGTGAAAACCCCATGGATTCCATGGTCTGATCTGCCACAAATCATGGGGATGTGCAGGACTGGGTAGAATTTTATTCGATGTGCATTGGGGTGCCATGAGTCATAGGGACTCAATGGCAACCAACAGCCAGAACTCCATCTACAGAAACTTCAAAAGTCTAAATCTGAGATGCTAGCTCACCGGAAACTATCCTGCTGGCCCCCTCCCCAAGAGGAAAACAGTGATGTGGAGTCAGTGTTATACATCTAGGCTCAGCCAATTCCAATACCTAGACAATAAACATTTCACCTCATTTACCAAAAACTGACTCTGGGTCAGAATATGTGTTAGGCACTTGCATTTCATCCTGTCAAGAGCTTAATGATACAAGCTTTCAAGAGGGAACCTAGGTGCAGAGGGCACGGAGGAAGGTATAATCTCCACTGAGTAGTATCCAATCTGTCTGGGCGGGACTGATGAAAGGAGATGGGGATAGCATTCATGTGGTACAATAGTGAATAATTGTTATCAGGACTGATTGTGAGGGTAGGAAATGTAAAGGTAGACGTTTTGTAGCAAAAGGAGAGAAGTGATTGACTTTGCAGTCCAGGAGCAGAGGTTCCTGGGACCATCAAGGGAGAAGAGCAGAGGTTCCTGGGACCATCAAGGGAGAAGAGCAGAGTGCGGGACCCTACCCAGAGAAGCAGTGATACAAGAGATGGAGGCAGAGATGGAGCCACTGGGGACTCTAGACCCAGAGAGGGA
>NW_006408521.1:20710897-20714427 GCF_000296735.1 Chrysochloris asiatica
GCTTAATGAAGTATCCTGGTCTTTCCCCCTCACACACACACCACCACCATCTTTTTTTTAACAAAAGAGAAAGTACAGGCCAAGTATGTGCAAGGACATGGCCAGCTGCTCAGTCAACAAGCCTTCTACAGAGAGCAGCTTTCTCAAGGGCATACCTGTCCCAAGGCAGCATGCTAGCAGTGACTGATGGAGGTATGAATAAAGTACTCGTCATCCAGGCCCCACCAGGGAACAACTTGGTTGAATCATCCAGGGCGTCCTGTGGACTAGTCCTAGGCTACTGGGCTTGTCTTCTTTCTCTGCCCAAATCCAGCTTCCTTCCTGCTCCTTCCCATAGGGTTGATTCCCCGGCAGTCAATAAATAGCCTACATGCAGTTCAAACCCACCACTCACTCTCTGAAACCTTATAAAGGGTCTCAATGAGTCAGAACCGACTCAATGGCACACAACAACAACAACAATGCCAGACTCTGGAACCAAGAGAACCCAGCCTATGACTAGCCTAAAAGGGTTAAGAGATTTCCCCAAAAATCACATAGTAGCCAAGGAACAAAGCAAAGAGAAGCAGGGGAGGAAGGAAAGGGCTATAGGATCTAGACGGCTTTGTAACAGGAGGGCAAAGGTTATTCAGAAGGTCCTAGGATCCCAGAGATCCCTCAGGGCCATAATCCAGGGAGGTCTCCAGGGCCAGGTCTCCCTGCTCCCCTGACAGGTCTCCCTGCTCTACTCTCACCACCTAAGTGTCAGCACATCAGCCAGTCTTGATTCTTTTGGGCTGCCTTCTTGTAGGAGGTAGAATTTGAGCAAATATGGAGGCAGAAAAGATCTATCAGGCAGCAGAGACAGAGCAAACAAACTAGAGGAGATGGTAGGATGACATCACAGATGATGAGCAGCCTGGAAAACTAGGCGGGGAGGGCTCTAAATGCCTGTGATCTCATTCTGTATGCCTTGGGGACAGGCAAAGGCTCTCCGTGAGCCCCATCACATTCCACCCATTCATTTGCTGTCTGTGACTCCATCCTCCCCCAAATCTATTTCCTCTCAGGGGTTTGCCTGTACCATGGGGCTGGTCTGCACATGACTGATACTGCAGTTAACTATTTATAGCATTTGAGCACAGATGGAGTGACCAAGCCAGTTTCCATGATGCCAGGGCTCCTAGAGAGTGACTTCCTTTCTCTCTCTAGATGTGTCTTCTCTCCTATTACCTCCAACACTCCACATCCTTGTGCTCATTCACTGGATACCAGGAGGGCTGCAGTGGGATAAGAGCAGGGCAGGAGGCCAATTGATTCCAAGTACCACCATAGCCAGCACCCCACCACCCTGGAATGCCACATTGCAGGCTGGGGAAAGGTCTTCACCGTCACCACTGGGTCATAAGCATCTGAGTCCTGGTCTCCTACCTCCTGGTCCTGGCCTCAGCTTGTACCCACTGGTCACTTGAGGTTATGAACCCCAGAGAATAGGAAGAGGAGACACAGACTACAGAGGTACAGGCAAGTAAACAAAGGTACAAAAAAACAAAGTCAAGGACAAGACAGCAGCCATGAAGATAGCCTTTATCCTAAGTATAGACAGACTCTAGCTCCTATTTTGCAGTCCTGGTGTAGCACTGTAGACTGCTAACTAAAAGGTCGGCAGCTCAAATCCACCAGGTGCTGCTCAGAAACCCTATACGGGGTCGCTATGAGTTGGAACTGGCTAGGTGGCACTTAACAACAAGGAGTTCCAATTTTGAGTCTCTGTGTCCAGCATGGTAAAGAAAGTTATTTGTCAGCTGTGAAAATTTGGCCAATCACTTAGCTTATTGTCTTCTTGTCAACAAGTATTTATTTAACATTTACCATTTTCTATGCACTATTGTGGAATCCGGATTCCTGGTGTGGCACTGTGGGTTAATGTGCTGGACTGCAAAGTTCTTTAAACCACAAGGTTAGCGGTTCAAGCTCACCAGCCACTCCTCGGAAACCCTATGCAGGGTTGCTATGGGTCACAGCTGACTCAATGGTATTTCACAACAACGCAATTCTGGAGTCCTGGTGTGGTTCTGGATGGAAAGGTCAGTTTGAACTGTAAGTTCAGCAGTTGAAACCCACCAACCGCTCCTCGGAAACCCTGTTCAGTCAGGGTCGCTACGAATCGGAACCGACTCTATGGCACTTAACAACAACCACAACAATGCACTCTTCTATGCAAAAGAGACCACAGTTTTCACCCTTGTGGAGCTTACATTTTGGTTTAATCAACAAAAAATAAGTCTGTAAACGGTGCGATTCATTTTGTGCATATCTGCTTGTATCTGTGTGTTTTTATGTGAGTATCAGTATGTGTCTAGTTGCATGCATTTTTTTTTTTGCCAAAAGAACCTAGAAGCAAAGCTATGAGCAATGAGCAGTGAGCCAACCTAGTGCCCAGATCGCAATTTCTAGATACCGTGAAAGAAACAAGCAAGCATTCCTCTGAGACATTCCAGGGCTGTGGCTGGCTAGGAAGGAGCCTGGGACACAACTACTACCCAAAAGGCTGATCACTGCAAACCCACCAGTCACTCCGAGGGAGAAACAAGTGGAGCCTGTTGCTGTAATGTTTCAAAAAAGCATCAAACCACATTGCATTGAGGCTTAGTGACCTTGTAGGATAAGATAGAATGGTCTCATAGGGTTTCCGAGGCAGACATCTTTACGGAAGCAGAATGCCACATCTTTCTCCTGCTCAGAACTGCCAACCTTTCTGTTAGTAGCTGAAGCTTAACCACTGGGGCACCAGGGTTCTTTTCTGTAAAAATTTCATAATGATTGAAGCCTTGGGGACCCTATAGGGCCTATAGGACTCTACTGTGTCCTATAGAGTCGCTATGAGTCAGAATCGAGTTTGGTTGGTTTAATAGGTACAAGATGAGCCTGGAATGGTCTATAAAGCAGAAAGTAAAGAACTCAAGAGGTGAGGAGTATGTTACAAAGACACAAAGGCAGCTCAAAACACGGTCCCCACTGGCCAAATGTGGGACAATGTGAGCAATAAAATAATGAGAAATTATAACCCACTGGAAAAAAGAAGAATCTGCCAGTCTACACAGATAATAACTGGATAGATAAATAGGTGGATACAAAAAAAAAAGAAATGAAGGAGGAAAGAAGGATGGCTCTTACCATAGAATTCTGAAAGTCACCTGGCAAATATGGAGGTGTGAATGTGTAAAGGGAGAGCAATAGCAAGATGAAGCAAGCAGGGTAAAATGTTAACAGATGAATCTGAGTAAAGGGTATGTGAAGGACCCTGCCCCCTGATCAACAAAATGGCATTGCAGCTGCCCCCCAAGTGCTGTCTATTTCTTACAGTATGTGGGGAGGTGTTCTTTGTACACTCCACCACTTGTGTGTCAGTTTGTCGTACTGTGGTGGCTTGTGAGTTGCTGTGATTCTGAAAGCTATGCCACCAGTATTTTAAATACCAGCAGGGTCACCCATGGTGAACAGGTTTCAGATGAGCTTCCAGACAAAGACAGACTAGGAAGAAGGAGTGA
>NW_006408521.1:20717145-20864270 GCF_000296735.1 Chrysochloris asiatica
GACATATTGTCAGGAGGGACCAGTCACTGGAGAAGGATTCCATGTTTGGTAAGGTGGAGGGTCAGAGAAAAAGAGGAAGACCCCTAACAAGATGGACTGGTCAAGTGGCTGCATTGATGCATTCAAGGGTGGCAACAGTAGTGAGGTTGGCCCAGGATTGGGCAGCATTTCGTTCTGCTGTGCATAAGGTTGCTATGGGTAGGTACCGACTCAATGGCTCCTAACAAAAACAATTCTTGTAAGTTTTCTGTAAGTTTGAACTTGTTGTTGTTATTGTTAAGTGCTGTTGAGTCAGTTCTGACCCATAGTGACCCATAGTGACTGTATAGGGTTTCTGAGGAGTGGCTGGTGGGTTTGAACTGCCAACCTCACAGCAGTTCAAACAACCTTGCAATTCAGTGCTTATCCTACAGTGCTACACCAGGACTCCAAGCTTGAACTTACTTCCAAGAAAAAAGTTGTTTAAGAAGGAATTTATATATATATTGTTGTTGTTAGGTGCCATCAAGTCGGTTCTTACCCATAGCAATTCATGTACAAGAGGTTCCTGGGCCATCCTCACAATTGCTGCAATGCTTGAGACCATTGTTGCCCCACTGTGCCAATCCATCTCACTGGGGGTATCCCTCATTTTTGCTAACAATCCACTTTACCAACCATGATGCCCTTCTCCAGGGACTGGTCCCTCCTGATAATATGTCTGAAGTGTGAGACACGAAGTCTGGCCATCTTGGCTTCTAAGGAGCATTCTGGTTGTACTTCTTTTAATACTGATTTGTTCTTCTGGCTGTCCATTGTTGTTCTTAAGTGCCATCAAGTTGGTTCTGACTCATAGCAACCCAGTATAGGATTTCAAGGAGCAGCTGGTGAGCTTGAACTGCTGAACTTGGGGTTCAAACCAGCCTTGCAGTCCAGGGCATTAACCCACAGCACCACACCAGACTACTCTGGCAGTCCATAATACCTTTAATATTCTTCTCCAACACCATAACTCAGATGCGTCAATGCTTCTATGATCTTCCTTATTCATTGTCCAACTTTCACATGCATAGGAGGTGACTGAAAATACCAGGGCTTAGGTCAGGCACACCTTATTCCTAAAACTGGCATTTTTGCTCTTCAACACTTTAAAGAGGTCTATGCAGCAGATCTGCCAAATGCGATACGTCATTTGATTTCTTGACTGTTGGTTCTGAGTGTTGATGGTGGATCCAAGCGAAATGGAGTCTTTGACAACTTCAATCTTTTCTCCATTAATCATGTTGTTATTTAGTGGTCCAGTGATGAGGATTTTTGTTTTCTTTACATTAAAGTGCAACCCATACCAAAGGCTGTGGTCTTTGATCTTCATCCGTAAGTATTCAAGTCTTCTTCACTTTCAGCAAGCAAGGTGGTATCATCTATATAGCACAGGTTATTAATCAGTCTTCCTCCAATTCTGATGCCACATTCTTTTTCATATAATCCAGCTTCTCGGATTATCTGCTCAGCACACAGATTGAATAAGTATGGCAAAAGAATAAAACCCTGGTACACATCTTTCCTGATTTTAAACCATTCAGTGTCCCCTTGTTCTATTCGAATGATTGGCTTTTGGTCTATGTAAATACAGGCTCATGAGCACAATGAAGTGTTCTGGAATAGTCATTATCTGCAATGTTGTCCATAGCTTGTCATGATCCACACGGTCTTTGCACAGTCAATAAAGCACAAGTAAACATCTTTCTGGTATTCTCTGCTTTCAGCCAAGATCTATCTGATGTCAGCAATGATATCTCTTGTTCTATGCCCTGTTCTGAATCTGGCTTGAACATCTGGCAGCTGTCTTTAAATTATCCTTAGCAAAATTTTACTTGCATGTGATATTAATGATATCAATGTCTGCATTTTGTTGGGTCACCTCTCTTTGGAATGGAGACAAATATGGATCTCTTCCAATGATAAGCCAGGCAGCTGTCTGCCAACTTTCTTGGCATAGATGAGTGAGTGCCTCCAGTGCTGCATCAGTTTGCTGAACATTTTCAGGTTTTTTTCCATGAATTCCCGGAGCCTTGTTCTTTGTCAATGCCTTCAGTGCACCTTGGACTTCTTCCTTCAGTATCATTGACTCTTAATCATATGCTACTTCCTGAAATGGTTGAACACAGACTATTTCTTTTTGGTATAGTGATTCTGTGTATTCCTTCCATCTTCTTTTGATGCTTTCTACATCATTAAATATTTTACTGAAAGAATCCTTCAGGATTTCAAATAGAAGCTTGAATTTTTGCTTCAGTTCTTTCAGCTTGAAAAATGCTGAGCATGATCTTCCCTTTTGGTGTGTGTGTATATTGTTGTTGTGAAGTGCTGTTGTAAAGGGTTTTCGAGGAGTGACTGGTTATATATGTATGTATGTATATATCTCCTCTTTTGTCGTCCCTTGTTTGAACCCCACACCCTACAAAACCATTCCATCAGGACCTCCTAGTGACTTCCATCTCATTAAATCCTGCAATTTCTTCTCAACTATCAACTCACTGGCTTTTCAACTACATCTCCTCCCGTGGCTTTAAATATCATCTACATGCTGGTCTCTTGCCTGGTCTCCAGACTCCTATAGCTACCTGCACCACATCTTCACTTCAGTATCCATAATAAGTACCCCAGATTTAGGTGTGTCCAAAAGCACACCCCTAAAATCTGCTTCTATGGAGAAAATGAAGCAGAGTTGCAAACGTTATAATAGTAAGAGAGAAGGGTTCTCTGGGAAAGGGATTTGAGTAAAGACTTGCTCAAGGTGAGTGAGCAATTGGTCCAGTTCTCTGGGAGCAGAGGAAAGGAAACAAACCTGGAGGCTAGTGGATGGGGCTGGAGCTGAGTGGGGGTTGGGGAGTGGGGATGAGGTCAAGGAAACAGCAGAAAGCCAGGCTGGGCAGGGCCTCGTGAGGTATTCAGTCAGTGGGAAGGTCAGGGAAAGACCTTGAGCAGAGGAGTAAGTAATCTGATGGATGCTTTCAATACTGGGTGACTGTGTTGAAAGCAGAGACAAGCACAGAACAGGGGAGCAGTACATGGATTCAGGCAAGAGGTGATGATGGGCTGGGAAGCAGCGTGGAAGCGCCCTGTTGGTGAGCAGGGCTTGGATTGTGGCTAAATTTTAAACGGTTTGCTGATGGATATGAAGTGAGGTACAAGAGAGGATTTGAGAATGACCCAAGTTTCTCAAATTTTTTGGTCTGAATAGCAGCTACATGGAGGTATTACCATCAACTGAAAAGAGGATGTAAGAGAAACAAGAATCTCTGGCAATTCCGTGATTAACACTCAGTTACTAACCAAAAGGTTGGTGCTTAGAAGCTGCCAGCTGCACTGGTGAAGAAAGATGTAGTAGTTGGCTTCTGTAAACATTTGTTGCCTTGGAAACCCTATGGGGCACTTCTATTCTGCCCTATGAGTTGGAATTGATTTAAGGTCAATGAGTTTGGTTTGCTTTATGGGAGAAGCAGATTTTAGGGGTGTGCTTTTGGACACACCTAAATCTGGGGTACTTATGGATACTGAAGTGAAGATGTGGGGCAGGTAGCTATAGGAGTCTGGGGACCAGGCAAGAGACCAGCATGTAGATGATAATTAAAGTCACGAGATATATAAAAGCCAGTGAGTTGATAGCTGAGAAGAAATGGCAGGATTTAATGAGATGAAAGTCACTAGGGGGTCCTGATGGAATGGTTTTGTAGGGTGTGGGGTTCAAACAAGGGATGACAGAAAAGGAGTTGGAGACAGCAAATACAGGCAGCTCTTTAGAAAGAGTTCTGCTATAAGGGGAGAGGAAAACGAGCTGGAGGAGCAACAAGGATCAAAGGAAGTGTTTTAACTGAAAAATGGAACTAGACCTTCCTTGCAAGGTTGTTGGGAAGTTGCTGTCATTATATATGAGGGACTTCATTGTTTCTAGATAACAGGATCTATTGTCATTCTTATTCTATCTCTGGCCTGACCCTGCTCTGGGTTGACCTTTTAATAACCCCTGTATTAAAGCTTAATTTACCCTCTGCCAAGCTTCTTTATAAAGCTCTGATAGAAAACTCTCTTCCGGGGTTCCCCTCTTTTCACTATTGTTTGGATTTTTTTTCTCCCATAATTTCCAAAGGCTGCCTTCCTCCACTTTCAGTTCCCTAAATTAAGAAGCCCTTCTTTGATTCTTTGAACCTTAAAAACAAAACAAAAGCTCAGAACGAAATTTCAGACCTCTCGTCTACAACTGGACCCCCAAGCTGAAGTTGATGAAGGCATCTCTAACCCCACCATTATTTGGTGGGTCAGAAGAAGAAATTTCATTGCCATTAACTGAAGAGGGGTTATCAGGAAGCAGTATCAGTTGAGAGGAGAGTGGAAGATGATGAATTCTTAGAGACACAGAGGGGGGTACAAATTCAAGATAATTTTTAAGGATGAACTGACCAGTCTGGATGATATGATATGTATGTTTCTGAAATCTTAAATATGATATAAACTTCGTTACCAATCTATTTCTAAAAAACTATCTAGGAAAAATAAACAGCTATCTAAAAATACATGCAAGAGGATGTCAAAAATTCCTTGGAAAAATTAAAAGGTAGTGTAATTTCCCCACAAAGATTTTGAAGCCTTCTCATAAAAGTATGTGGTGGTGGCGGTGATTATGTGCTGTGGAGTCGGTTGTGACTCATAGCAACCCTGCATAGAGTTTCCAAGGCTGCGCATCTTTATGGGAGCAGAAATCCTCATCTTTCTCCAATTTAATGGCTGGTTGCTTTGAACTACTGCCCGTGAGATTAGCAGCCCGACTGGTAACCACTAAGTTACCAGCTCCTACATAAAAGTATGTAAAGGGATGTTTATCATAGAATAGAATTGTCCCTAATTGCAAAATGTTGGAAACATCTAAAGTGTTAACAATGGAGGGCTGACTGAACATTCACACTGTTGCCATCAAATCAGCTCTGCCTCAAGGCAACTCGCCTTGCCAGTGTAGGACTGTGCTCCACTGGGTCTTCAGTGACTTGAGTTTTCAGAAGTAGATAGCCGGGCCTCTCTTCCAAGGGGCCTGTTGTTGTTGTTGTTAAGTGCCATCAGGTCCATTCTGACCCATAGCAACCCTGCATAGTTTTTTTCTGAGGGGCAGCTGGTGGGTTTGAACCACTGACATTGTGGTTCGCCGCAGTCCAGTGCTGATCCTCCAGCACCACTCAAGGAGGACAAGGTGTCTCTGAGTGGACTCAAACTTCCAGCTTTCAGTTAGCAGCCAAGTTTGCTAACCACTTGTTCTGCCCAGGGTAGGGGGTCTGGCTAAACATACCATGCACATTTATACCACAGAATGCTATGTAATCATTAGAACGATGACAGAGAGAGGAGTATGTATTGCCAAGAAGGCGTATATGATATATAAAAACACTCGATTCTGACTCATAACAACCCCTAGGACAGAGTCGAACTGCTCCCTGAGGGTTCTGAGCCTGTAAATCCTTATGGGAATAAACAGCTTCATTTTCTCCCACAGAGCAGCTGGTGGCATCGAACTGTTAGCAGCTTACTGTTCAACCCACTGCTTCAAGTGAGAAAAAGCAGGTTAAGAGGTTATGTTTGGGTAGTAGTCTTCTGTTTGCTTATCTTTTTAAAGTTTAATAACTTTGTGTGTGCTGTTTCATTGCAAAGGTAGAAAAAAAGTCACTTGCAAAGGGGTGATAGAATAGATAAAATTGTCCAGGCAATGGATTATAGGGAGAAACTTGAGAGAACACCCATTTTCAGAAGATGAGGACAGGCTGAAACACCATGGGGAAAAAAAATTCAAAGAAACAGTGAAAGAAAATTCTGGAAGATCTCATGGAGACCAAAGAAACAGAGCTCTCAGAAAGATTCTGCTAATGATCCTTACAGTTGGTTGTTGTTGTTGTGTGCTGTGGAGTTGCGTTCTGACCCATAGCGACCCTATATAGAGTTTCCAAGAAGTGGCTGGTGAGTTTGAACCTCTGACTTCTTGGTTGAAACCGACTTTGCAGTCCAGTGCATTAACTCACAGTACCATACCAGGACCCCCAAACCATTCCTAACACAGTTTTGTTTTGCTCACCTCCCCAAAGGAATTTCTTCACAAGGAGGACTAGCCATATGAATAACTCTAGCCAATGGGATGCAGTGAATGCCTGCTGGTAGGTTCTGGGAAAGATTTTTTCTCTCCTGTTGAAGGAAGTGCACTCAGGGAACGGCCTCTTCCTGTTACTCCCTGCTTCTTCCCTTCAAATGCAGTTGTATGAGGATGTGAGGCTTGGCACTGTCATGGTAGTCACCTTGTAACCAGGAGAAGAAGGCGGCCAACAGAATCACAGTCCTGACATCATGACCCTCCAACCACCGCCTGCAGCTGTCGTCTTTTTCGGTGAGATACTGAGGAACATCTGTGTCACATCAGCTGCCTTTAGTCCAGCCATCTGTTATTGCAGATGAAGCCACTCTGATATAGAAAGCAGAGTTGTACAAAGCTCCTGGTGACCTTTGAGGTTTGCAGGTGTCTAACACGAAGAAGGAGAGTCATCATGCAGGCGTTAAAGGGGTTAGTGTGGTAGTGAGGTAGAGGGAGAAAGGTTGGACCATACTTCAGACAGGATTGTGGATTCTAAAGAAGAAGATGCCACGGACTCCACAGGGTTCTGTGAAGATTTCATCTACGCCGTTGCTGCTGTCTCTGCTCTCATGAACGACTTAGGAGGTACATAGATCTTTTATGTACATAGATCAGTGTCCAAGCAGAGCAGATGCTCCTCAAATGGAAGCCATCGTTACCATTATGCCATGAGATGCCTGCTCTGGGTGATGTTACAGTCTCTGGTAAACTTTAGATGTTTCGGAAGTGTTATTGGTTTGTGGACTTCTCCTTGGAGACCGTACAGAATGGAAAGGACATGGGCTTTGTCGACAGTCTGAATCCATTTATTTGCTGTGTGTCCTTAGGCTTAACCCTAAGGATGTTCAGGATTCTCACCTGTAAATGAAGTCAGAATGTCTACCTTATTAGGTTACTATGACAAGTCCCTGAGATAATGTACAAAAAGTACCTGGTACATAGTAGGCACTGGAATGACTGGAGAGTTGTGTGGTGGACACAGCAGCTTGCTTTCCATCTATCCCTCTTTCCTCCTTCCTAACAAAACCAGGTATCTGTTCCTTTCGGTTCCAGAGGTAGGCCCCATTTAGTCTAAGCCAGACACCACATGTATTCCCCTGGAGCATGTTACTGGTCTTCAGGGTGGGCAGGCGTCCCAAGCTCCTGTATCAGAATGGAGAACTATCATCCCAATGTTAGGAGAGTTTTCTGCGTGTCTCTCTTACCCTCATCTGGTTGTTGTTGTTGTTATGTGCCGTGGAGTCGGTTCCGACTCATAGCGACCCTTGTACAGGGTTTCCGAGGCTGTAAATCTTTACAGGAACAGAAAGCCTCATCTTTCTACCACGGAACAGCTGGTGGTTTCGAACTGTTGACCTTGTGGTTCGCAGCCCGATTCGTAACCACTACACTACCAGAGCTCCTTCTGGTTAGTGACTGTAAAAAGAATCATGCAACCCGGACTTCATCTGATGGCCGTGAAGAGGGTCACCCTCAGGTTCTTCAGTTGGAAAGAACTTGGGTTCTTAATGTCATTGCTGAGCCAGTGAACTCAGTCCATTTGAAATCTGCCCTACCTACCCTATTTCCACTCCCTTTAAGCAAAGCAATTACTCCAGGGAAGGGTACATATCCAAGCTAGGTTTGGCAGGCTCTGGAACTGTTTTCAGAAATGTCAAATAGGAAGTCCCTTATGACACCAGAATTGAGTCTCGAATCAGAGAGAACAGGAAGGATGAGGCTGGAGCTACCTGCAGCCATGCTTCCCATGACTCCAGTCAGTAATTGAAAATGTTGCCAAACGAGACTGACAAAGCCAAGAATAAAACAAACACAGAGAAAGTTTGAGTTCCTGGCCTCACTCCTGCCTAACGTTAGTTCCAATCCCATTCTGCCCAGTGACAGGAATCAACATATGGCCAACAGAGTTTGGTTTCTACCACTTAGCATTCAAAGGGCCCTCATGTGCCTAGTTCTTTCAGCCATCATTATATTGTGAGGGCTCTGCTCCTTGAAGGAACACGTGTTGAGAAAATAGCGAGGGCAGAGCTTACAGTGGAGAACTAGAAGGAAAACTGAGATGGGCTGATGAACCAAACAACAGGATTTTTGGAAGCTGACAATGGATAGTTTTAATCTGGTGGTGGGAAGACAGACACTCCCGTGGTCTTGGCAAGAGTATAAACTGGTACAATATTTTTTGGATGGTGGTTTGGCAATCTCTTTTAAAAAATTCTTCCTTGTTGAGCCAACAATTCCAGTCAATGTGGCCTTGTCTGGAGTGGTAAACAGCTGGCATTAACCTCCAAGATCTGTATCATCAATGCTGCTGTCATCTCATAGCGACCCTGTAGAGGGTTTCCGAGGCTGTACAATCTTTTTGGGAGCAGGAAGCCTCATCTTTCTCCCACAGAGTAGCTGGTGGATTTGATCTACTGACCTTGCGGTCAGTAGCCCAACTCATAACCCACTATGCTACCAAGGCTCCTTTGCATCATCAGTAGGGATTAGCTAATATGGTAACATACCAAGTTGTTAGTAAAAAATGTGCCTGACTATATAAAGCAGTTGTTTATGGGTATATGTGTATTGGGTATATGCAGCGCTCAGATGATCTTATATCCAAGGGTAAGCAGTGGTTTTCTCTGGCTGATAAGTGTAATTAGAGAACTTTCACTTTCTGTATTTGTACAAGAATAATTTGAGAAATTCATTTAGTCCTGTTTCTGCTGCTATAAGAAAATGTTGAGTCCCCCTTTCATTATTGTTGTTAAGTGTCATTGAGTCAATTCTGACTCATAGTGACTCTGTATAGAGTTGCTGAGAAGCAGCTGGTATGTTTGAACCACTGACCTTGTGGTTCAAACCAACCTTACGGTCCAGTGCTTATCCTACAGTGCTACACCAGGACTCTTTTCATTATTGTTGTTGTTGTGTGCTGTGGAGTTGGTTCTGATTCATAGCAACCCTGTACAGGGTTTCTGAGGCTGTATATCTTTATGGGAGCAGAAAGCCTCATCTTTCTCCTAGCCGCTCCGCGGGAGAAAGATGAGGCTTTCTACTCCCATAAAGATTTACACCCTCAGAAACCCTGTACAGGGTCGCTATGGGTCGGAACCGACTCGATGGCACTTAACAACAACAACAACAATACTGAGTTCTAAGGAGCTCTGGTAGCGTAGTGGTTACGAATCGGGCTGCGAACCTTAAGGTCAGCAGTTCGAAACTACCAGCCGCTCCGCGGGAGAAAGATGAGGCTTTCTACTCCCATAAAGATTTACACCCTCAGAAACCCTGTACAGGGTCGCTATGGGTCGGAACCGACTCGATGGCACTTAACAACAACAACATTCTGAGTTCTAGGCTCTCAAGCCTTAGGGATTCGTTATTTGTTCAATGGACATTGAGTGACTCTGTACCAACGTGATAGGCACTCATTTTGATACTGGGCATGTAAGAGCAATACCAAATCATTACCCTCATGGATTGTGGAAACAGATACATGTGCATTGTTGTTAAATGCCATTGAGTCGGCTCTGACTCATAGCAATCCTGTGTAGGGTTTCCAAGGAGCGGCTGTTGAGTTTGAACCATCAAACTTGCAGCCCAGTGCTTATCCTACAGCGCCACATTAGAGAGTAATAATTATAATAGAGAAACATGGAGGAGGAGGAAGAGACTATTGGATGGGGACAGTAGGTTTCTATTATAAAGTAGTAAAAGAAGGCCTACTGAGGTGACTTAAGACCTAAAGCCATGTGGCACTTGGGGAGAGGGTCTTCCAGAGGCCAGCAAAGAACATGTGACATGAAGGAACAATAAGAAATCAGTAGGAAAATGGGGAGGAGCTCTGGTGAAACAATAAAGAACTAGTAACTGAAGGTCGGCGGTTTGAATCCACCAGCTGCTCCATGCAAAGCAAGGATCTGCAGTCTTGGAAACCCTGTTTGGAATTGACTTGAGGGGGTGGATTGTAGGTCATTGTAGCAGAGTGACCTGGGAAGCCACTAAAGGGTTTTGGACCAACTTTAAAATGATCACTGTTTGCTGTGTTATGACAACCAGAAGTGGCAGGGAGTTCAGTTAGAATGTTACTGCAATGAGCCGGCTGAGAGAAGATGACTTGGACTATACCAAAGTGACTGAGTTCTAGATGCATTTTGAAAGGAGAATGGATGGATTTGCTGATGGATGGGATAGAGGGTCTGGGAGTTAACTTAAAAGCTCCTGTGGCAACTCATGGCCCAGTACTGAGGTGGTAAGATTGCTTGATGACAGTTCTTGGCCAGGTCTGTTTGGGGCTCAAGCTCACCGTGAGGCGGGGGCAGTCCACTGGGTCACCCCAAAGGTGAGACAGTGCACACAGGTGCTTTGAGTTGAAGTGGTGGAGGCTTTCTCTGAGGCACTGACCCATCATGGCCACGTGCAAGCCAACCCCACCCCACACTGAGGTGGGGTGATCATAACCGTGCGATACTAGTAGATGCTCGACTCCTAGGGCCATGACTTGGATAAACTTGCTCTGGGGGCATTTTGTCCACTCTAACAAGAGAAAACTCACATAAAGACTTAAACTGATTTAGACCAAGCAGGTGTTGTGTCATTGCCGGTACCCATGTCTGTTGGAACAAATCAAGACCCACTATGCCCACCCATTTTTTTAATGTTTCGCTTTTGTTTTTAAGATATGTATGATTTTTGTCATTGTTGTTGTTAAGTGCCATTGGATCAGTTCCGACTCAGAGCGACCCTGTATAGGGTTTCTGAGGAGCAGTCAGAGTGGATTTGAACCATCAACCTTGTGGTTCAAACTGACCTTGTAATCCAGTATTTATTTATCCTGGAGTGTCACTCCATTTTAGAAAGAATGGTGACGTGGGCAACAGAAATAAATTAAGGAAATAAATATAAAATAAATTAACGAAACAAGTTGGTATCTTCAGAGTCCAGTGGTAAGTGCTTTAGAAAAGAACAGTCTTAGAAATTGAAGCAGTAAATAGAGGCCTCATTTGAAAAGCGTGGCAAAAAAAACAAAAAAAAAAAAAGGAAGCAGCGAATCGTAAGAACAAACACGTGCCACGGTATTCTGAATAAAGTTTATTAAATAATATGTACAGCAAATGTAGTAGTAACTCAACATATCTATCAAATCAATCCACTGCAATAAAGAAAAATGAACAGAAAAACATCTCTCTGCACAGGACATGTTCTTGGTGTGTTACTGAAAACAGCAATGCTTTCAATTAACTGGCTAAACAGCTTGTCAGTTACTTCTTTCAGACTGTCTTAATATTTTTTGCAATAACCTGTTCTAGCCATAGGACTCAATACTACTGCAGATTAAAATGGATTGCAAAAAACAAACAAGAACTCAACAAAACTTAAAACCAAAACAAAACACCATAATTGAGATGACAGTTACCTATCTCTCAGAAAGAATGATTTAACATTCTAACACTTTACAATGGCTATTTTTGTGCTTAAAACCTGCAGGTGAGTTATTTGGAATTCCTTCATTTAAATAAAAAAGCAAAAAACCTCATGACTTCCTTATTTTATCCCCACCTCTGTTCAAACTTTTTAAAATCATTTTCCTATACAAGGTAGGTACATGGGCTATACAAAGTTAAATATACATATTTACAGTCCCACATCATAAGCATATGATTTTTCATTTACTGCAAAAGGTAAGTAATTTGGGGGATTCACCTTTATCTGGAAGTGTGACTGATATATCAAAATGTATTGCAAGGCATGCTGCCGGTTAGTTGCACTTGCCATTAATAAACCTGTATAAACACTTCAGCATAAAAATATGTATTTTATGTTACTAAATTTGAAGACAAAAGAGCAATCGGAATCCTCTGTCCTTTGCTTCATCATAGCTAGGAAGTTGAAGTTTGATGCAAATTTTTAACGTATGATTTTATTAAAGACGGACAAACTGGTGAGGCATACCTGGGTTTCTAGATAGACAAATGCGTGAGGCTGGCGTCATATGCAAAGGTGGTTTTACAAATTGGTTTTCTTTTCTAGCTGTATTTAAAGAGGTGTTCAAAATTACCTACTTAGTCAAGAAACACCTCACAAGAAACTATGAGATAAGATTGTGTTACTGATAGTTTGAGTCTAAGAAAGACCAGGAAACGTTAGCCATTATGAGTTACATTCCAAAATGGGTAAAATGTTGCCGTGCAAAATGCACGTACATGTACGCTTTTACTATACTTCCTCAGAGAGCAAGCGAGCCAGAGAAACGGGGCTCTTGACTAGTGGAGCAGACCTTCTAAAGCGATGGGTCTTTTTGTTACTAGATCCTAAAGGCCCTTTCTTTCCAGGAAACTCCCTTCCCCCCACCACAATTAGTTCCACAAACTACTCCCTTGGGATTAAGGTTCTGTTTTAGCGAAAAACAAATGTATCTGGGAAGAGGTAACACATAGCTCTTATCAGTCATTTACACTGTAGTATGAATGAGATGGTTTCTTTCCTGAGAGCTAGATTTGAAAGAAGGGACAGGGAGAGAGAGTCAGGGTACGGTGGTTCACTGGTGGGGGGTGGGAAGTTGGTGGGCTGCTAAGATGGGCACAGATGCCAAGGCAGAGGTACTGAAGACAAACTTCGTTATTACAAAGACTCCAAATTTTGGGACAACCATCCACGGGTAATTCTGAACAATGTGCAGAAAGCCAGGGGTTCCTATACACACCCCTTTCACCTTGAAATGTTACTGCTATTTGTGAACTTGGATGTGTGCTTGTGGGGAGGATGAAAGTATCGGAGATACTAGGGACAGCTCTGCACATCTCTAGCCACAAACTACCCTCAAACAAAGGCTCTTCTGTCATCCTACTTGCTCAAATGTTGAGCAAACGGAGCCAGGAACATGGCGGTGTTTTCCGGGCTCCCTCCAGGGCACATGCATCTCGTCCTTACTCATACCCTTCTTAGCACATATCACAGTCTCTCTAGATTTCCATGTTTTCTGTCTGTGTCTACCTCCCCAATCTCCTTTGAGTTCCCAGAGGGCAGGGAATGGGGTCTTTTATTTCTATCTTTGTCTCCACAAGGGCTGAGCAGAGAGATCCTGAATTGGCCAAAGCTCTGGCTGCCACAAAGAACAGGTAGTGGGAGAAACGCCTCCCAGCCTCACACTGGGGCCCCTGCACCTGTACCATCTGCTCTGAGGAGAAGCCTCATCAGGTTGCATTTGACTCTAGGCCCCAGGTGACTGCGTTTCAAGTTGACACATTGAGTCCCCTCTAAGGCCTGGACTATGTCTTGCTCACATGCATCCCCTGCATTTGGCATCCACCACGATGTGTTAATGACAGAACACTACTCTTAGCTTTCTCTGAGAATAGGCCTACCAACCCCAAACCCTGCCGACCAGAAAAGAAAGGTTAGAATCGTGTTCTGTCAAATGAGGTCATACTGCCCTGAAGGCCAGTGACATGAGAAAGAAACACACTACACTGCAGGTGACCTCAGGAGCTACAGGGCTTCTGAACAAAATCACCCAGAAATACAAATTTAGCTATCCGCCAGGCCTCCAGCCCCTCAGCTTTCTGGGACAAACCTTGTGTGCTTTTCTGCCTGAATGCGAAGGGAGCCCAGAGCAATGCTACACAGCTGGCTGAATGTGTTTCCTCCCCTTCTGTTGTGCATGGGGTCACTATGAGTTGGGGGCCCAACTACGGGGTATCAGCTGGCTCTCGGAAGCAGGGGCTAGAGGCTGATGAACCTCTGGAGAAGGACAGGGGAATCTGCCTGGCTCTCTGAGGACTGCTTCAGGCTAAAGGTCCCCTTTGAGCCAGGGCTGGTCAAGGCTGGGCAGCATGAGGTATTTATGGCCTAACTCTTCTCCCAGGCTGTGCTCCAGGTCAGATTACTCAAGAGGTGGAGGGGAGGGGAAAGCTGGAGCGGATCCAGAAGCAGCTAAGTAAATAGGGCTTTGCCTCATTCCTCTTTGCTCAGCACACAGTATGCTCAGACAAGCTTGGGTTCAAACACAGCACTTCTCTGTCCCTCTCTTTTGCTTCTTACGTTATCCACTGACTGCATTGATTATCCTATCGACTCAGTGTTTAAAGAACAAGCCTGGTTCAGGAATTATGCTTTGTCCTCCAATGAAAAAACAATCTCTGGTTTTCTGTCTTCTTATAGATACAAAGGTTTTACGTAGTTGCCTGGGAAAGTACCAAACTGTCTTGTCCTTCTTGAGGTACCTATGAAAAAACACACAGATAGGCAAAATGAGAAGACTCACTCATGTGAGTTCAGAGGGAGAGACTCCAGCTTCGGTGTCATTTGGTAAATATCCCTCAGGCTTTGAGCAGAGCATATGGTTTCCAAAGCACTTCCCCTCGTTTATCTCACTCAGGCTGCAAAATAATGCCGGGTGACAAGCAAGGTTGGCATTTCTAGTATTTCAGCTTTTCATCTGAAGAAGACCAGCAAGCTGAAGTGACAGTTCTAAAGTCCTCTAATGGTGCAATAGTTAAAGCTCTTGACTGCTAACTGAAAGGTTGGTTGGTCCATCCTGTCCAGGGGTTCACGGGAAAAAGACCCAGTGAACTGCTCCCGTATAGATTGTTGTTGTTAAGTGCTGTCCTGTCAGTTCCAACCCATAGCAACCCCATATAGAGTTTCTGAGGAGCAGCTGGTGAGCTTGAACCAACTACTCTGTGGTTCAAACTGACTTTGCAATCTAGCGCATTAACGCACAGCGCCACACCAGGAGTCCAGTATGGAGTACAGCCTAGGAAACCCTCAGAGGCAGTTTTACTCTGTTGCATGAGCTGAAACAACAACAAAGCCTTGTATCAGAGGCAGAACTTGAACCCAGGTCTTCCGACTCCTAGCCCATTGCTCTTTCAATACCTCTCATTTTTATTTTTGAGGAATTATTGCATTATGACAGCAAGATACCCAAGACTTAGAATTTCTAAATGATAGGATTTCTTAAAAGTCCACTCGGTGCCTCTCAGAAGCCTGTGCCTCAGACCCAAACTGACTCCCTGGCTTTGCTACTACTGACTCTATTTGGGTTGCTGGAGCCAAGAGCATTGAGCTCAGGCTACACCACCCCAGCTCCTTCCCTTAGCTATGTCTCTCTGAAGCGAGGGTAGCAGATACATGTTCCTCCTGGCAGACATCACAACCTGGTTGGTTTGGACATGGCCTCAGAATCCTTTTAAAACAGCATTTTGAGCAGCCATTGCCAAAGAATTGGAGTTTTTGTGTAAGGTGAGATTTCTAAGCTGAAAGAATATGTCAAAGCTAAAGACACCTACAACAGATCATGAGCAGTTGCCACTGAGAACCACATTCTAGTTGTTGTTGTTGTTGTTGTGTGCCGTGGAGTTGGTTCCGACTCATAGCGACCCTGCACGGGGTTTCCGAGGCTGTAAATCTTTACGGGAACAGAACGCCTCCTCTTTCTCCCGCGGAGCAGCTGGTAGTTTCGAACTGCTGACCTTGTGGTTCGCAGCCAGATTTGTAACCACTACGCTACCAGAGCTCCTTCTAGTATTAACCTCTAATAATAGAACTGGGCTATCTGAAAGTCACATGTGGCTCCTGGGGAATTTAAAATACCACTAGTCTGCATGGAGACGTGCGGAAATTATAAAATACACCGAGATTCTGAAGACAGTATGAAAAGAAGAGCGTAAAGCATCTCCTTAATAGCATATTATACTGATTGCATAGTCAAAAGAAAACAGATAGATTGACTGCATATTCAAAAGATAATATTTTGAATGCACTGAGTTTAATTAGATTGTCAAAATTAATTTAATCTATTTTCGCTTTTTCAGTGTGGCTTTTCCAAAACCAAATCCACTGCCACCTAATTGATTTTGAATTATAGTGACTCTACAGGACAGAGTCCTGGTGTGGCGCTGTGGGCTAATGTGTCAGACTGCAAAGCCATTTGAACTGTAAGGTCGGTGGTTCAAGCTCACCAGCTGCTCCTTGGAAACCCTATACAGGGTCGCTATGGGTTGGAATCGACTCGACGGCACTTGACAACAACAACAACAGGACAGAGTAGAACTCCCTAGAGTTTCCGAGGCTGTGAATCTTAGTGGAAGCAGCCTCATCTTTCTCCCTCAGAGCGACTGTTGGGTTTGAACAGCTGACCTTGTGTATAGCAGCCTAATGTGTAACCCACTATGCCACCAGGGCTCCAATGTGGCTTTGAGACAAGTTTAAATTGTAGATGCGACTTGCATATGTTTCTATGGCCTATAGTGCCCTAGAGTGTCACTCTCTAGTCTGGTTTTCTTCTACACAGACTGACCCAAGGCTACTGGGCAGTAGACTTTCTAAAGAAGCTGCTGGGGACAAGGCGACTCTTCTGGAGTCTCATTTATGCTTTGCTGTCCTCCACATTTGGCCCTGGCATGCCTTCTCTTTTACAAAGCTCTTCTAGAGAGCTGGGAAGAACTGGCCTTTGGAAAAAAGATAAAAGGTAAAGCTTTCTCTATGGGGAAACAGGAAGCAAAGAATGAGTCAGGAGCTCCCAACAGTATATTCATGTCTGAACAGCAATACAGACTTCAGGGAGCGATGAACCTGAGTTCAAATCCTGACTCCACCATTTACTCGCTGGTCACTTTGGGTTAGTTACTTAACCCACTCAGTTTCTGAATCTGCTAAAGAAAGATAACTGTTTTATAGGGCTGTTTACTGAGAGACACTCACTAAGAAAACATAGTCAGCACTGTTGTTGTTATGTACCATCAAGTTGGTTCTGACTCACAGCAGCCCTATGTAGGGTTTCCAAGGAGCAGCCTAGTGGGTTTGAAGGATTAATCTATGGTGAGCAGTCCAGTGCTAACCCTATAGCATCACACCAACAATCCATATCCAGCATAGCATCCGGTTTAGAACAGAATCTCAATAAATGTTGGTCTTTCTCTTCCCCTTCCTGTAAATGCAGATCTTTTGTTTCAATTAAGCCGATTGTTATGGTGAAAATGATCAGAAGCCAAGAGTAAAGGAGGTCTTTGGAATGACACATATGCCTGAGTCTGAGGCTGAGATCTAGGTGGAATTGAAATGTTCTGTCCTAAGAGTTTTAAAAAGTAAATGTTCCCTATGTAGAATAGACAGATGCACAATAGGAATGTGAACAGAACCTTAATTACTGAATCTGATCACTAACAGAGGTTGGCGTCTTTGGGGTTTGGACTTTAGCACAAGCATCCTTCACAGTGTCTTAAGGGTTAGCAGAAGGAGTGGCACACTTTCTCAACTGGCACAGAACTGAGAGGGCTCTTCTTCAGTGCAGAGAACAGTGCATGGCCCATTGTTCCTGGTCATTCCTGAAGTCACAACTGGGAAGACGAGCAAGGTGCTTACCAACAAACCATCCATCGTCACATCTTTCCATGACATCCACGATGTCTCCATCTCGGAGTTCCAGCTCATCATCGTTCTGTGGAATATAGCTATATAATGCTTGGTAGCTAAAGCTAAAGAAAACAACAATAACAGGGTTAAATTAAAACCCACTTCAATTCCATCAAGACTTAAGTAGTGTTTCCTGCTCATCATAGGGGATGAAAGTATTTTGTTGTGTATTTCTCTGATATCTCAGGATTTGGGGAGATTCTTCAGCACACATGAAGTATATCAAGACTGATGGGAATGGAAAACTCTGACTGAATCTTGCAGAATCCTCTTAATTAGTGTTATTTGGCTACTATAGTAAAGTGTTTTTGCCTAGATCCCTACACTTCTTAAAGCTAACCAAGCATTTTTCTTAACAGAGAGTACAATATGCAGATTGTCAAGACTAGCCAGACATTACTCAGGCCCAGAGGCATTAAGACAATCAAATGTAACAATATTTATGCCTTCTAGTCTTTTACTCTGGAGAACACTGGACAATTTTAAAAATAGATTACATATATATGGTATAAAAAAATGCCTTCCAGTTGCCTCACTGGTTTGCAAAACCACTTTCGATGTCTTCACATGCCTAAACACAGTCCATTAATTGCTTTTAAATGTGAATGTTATGTTTCAGAAACTCCTAAAAACTTTTTGCTTTTTAAAAAAACTTTCATTTACTTGCTAGGTGGCCTCAGACAATTTGGTCTGTGTTTCTCTGTCCTTGCAGCTGCCACCAAAGAAAGCTGCTGCTTCTGGTGAAAGTTGGCAGCAAGGAAAGGCTTTGTGTGTTTTCATCCCTTCCTTCAGTATTTAAGGAGTACCTAAGAACAGGCCAATTCTGCTACTTTATTCATTTGCAACACAATAGCAGCATATAAAGCTTTGTAAATGAGCCAATCATTTTCCATTTCCAGTAGATTTCAGTGGATTCCAATGTATGGGCAAGAAGACTGACTAGAAGCAAGGCAAGGAGTCAGTACCCAAAAATAAGAGGTTCATTCTGCTCTCAAATGGACCTTTTAACTTTACATATTTATCCAAATGTACTAAGCCTCCAGTGGAAGGTGTCTAATGAGGAATTAACAAATGCAGATAGATTTCCAGTTGGCATATGAGTGTATTTTTTGTCCCTTCGTTTTTTGATGTTTCTGTATTTCCCTGCTATCTCCTACCCAACCTGGATCCCTATGGCTGGCCTTTCAATGTATGCCCCCCTTTAACTCTCACTATGGTTGCTTTGTTAGCCTTGGCTTTGGGAAACAACTCCAGCATCTGCTTTTCCCACTACCAGGCCAACGAGATTGGCCAGAGAAAGGGCCAACAATTGGTTCTAATTTGGGGTGGGCCTCCAGCTGCTCCCACTGCTTTCTCATCAGTTCTCCTGCCCAGTCTCAGCAGACACGCTTCGTCTTCCTGCCCTTTACCTTCCCTCCAATTTCTGTTTCCATGTGGAACCCCTTTCCTGGACTTTTTGTTTTTTAGTGTTGTTGGTTTTTTTTTCCTTCTTTCTTGCATCTTTTGACTTTGAAAGCTCTTTTTCCTCTGGTACAAATGTGTTTTAAGTCTCCCCATCCTAAAAATACTGCCGCCTTCCCACTCCATCTATTCCCCATTGAATTTAGCCATAGCCCTTATCACTTCTGCTGTCTCCAAGGTCATCAATGATCTCCCAGTTGCTACATAGAATGCCTGGTGCACATTTTTCACATCCTCCCCCTCTTGGCCTAAGTAAGCGGCTTGCTTGAGCAAACACTGATTTCTCTGTTCTGTAGGTGTGATTCTCCCTCACCTTTTCCTGTATCTCTTCTCAGTCTCCTTTGTTGTCTGGAAAGCTGTTCCCCCAAGGATCTATCTAGCCTCTGCTCCTGTCTCCCTTTACCCTTGACCTCGAGTCATCTTCCACATTTCCATGGTTTCCAAGAATCCACTCTGTCCTAGCTGAGGCCCTCATTACTACGGAGCTGAATTAATGTCTCCTAACCAGTGTCTGTGTGGAGCTGTAAGGTAGACATTGGACTGCAAACTACAAGGTGGGTGGTTCAAATCCACCAGCCACTCTTCAGGAACCCTATACAAGGTCACTATGTGTCAGAACCAACTTATGGCACTTAACAACAACAGCAACTAGTGTCTTTGTCCAGCCCAACCCAACCCACTCCCCAAGTCTGAAACCCATCTTCTACCGTGCTGGCAGTTTTATCTCCCCAAAACAAAATACGATCAATATGTTTCTCACTTCAAAAGCTTGTAATGGTTCCTAGTGCCTGCAGAATGGGATCCAAACTTACTCAAGAGCATTCTGGATTCTACTATCTGGTCCCAACCTACCTCTTGACCATGTTCATCGCTAACATTTCCTCCATGAAGTATATACTGCAGCCACACAAGCCTTCTTGCAGTTTCCAAGCACATGACTTAGTCCAAGCCATTCTGTGCATGGTTTACTCATCTGGAAAGATCTTTCCTGTTCTAGCTTTCAAAATCCAATTTGTCTTTCATTGTTCCATACAAATCTCTCTTCCTCTGTGCTTGGCACACAGGAGGTACCCAATAATTCTTTTTTTAAAAAATGAATGTATGAAATCCGCTCATTGTCTTCCATTCAGTATTAACTGGCCCTTCCTCTACATTCCCACCACACTCAGCTTGACATCAGTCCAAGACCTTCTTATTTATCTGCCATCTGCTATCACGCTGGCTGGTGGGAAATAAGATTAACTGGAAATCCTCAGAGACTCTGACAGCCATTAGCTCATTCCCCCAAATGGCTGCTCCCATACCCGGCCAATGACCCGCTCTCTAAAGCCGAAAGTCCACCAAGAACTTGAGCACTCCAGTGTGCCAAGTGTACTTACACATCTTGTGAGGGTTGACTCCTATCTGGGGTGACTCTTCGCTGCTGGGCTGGAGGTTGCTGAGAAATGATTAAAGATGATTTACTGTCAAGAGGGGACACCTTGTGATGAAAGTCAAGGGGATGAGACACAGTGCTGCAGTAATGGACAGATTTTTCGGCAATGTTTATGATCTCATTGCAAACTGCTTCCTGTAAGGTGGCCCCGAGATATCCAGAAACCCCCATAAAACAGTCAACAAGGGGACCAAAAGAAAAAAGAGAGAGAGGAAGAGATGTGACATTCCAGATGAAGCACACAAGTCCAGGGAAACAACAGAGTTGAAGATCCAGGTTAAAATATACATATATTCCAGTAGTGGAGTGCAGGAGGGATCCAGGCGTAAGCATGGAAAAACAGGTAAGATACAGAAGAATTTGGGATTTAGTATAAATATTAAAAAAATAAATAAATAAATAAAAAGGTAGCAGCATAAAAGCCTGTAATTAGTGAGTAACTGTTACAAATGGAATAATTACAGAATAGAAATGCAAATATGTATCCCCCAATCATGCACTAATACATTCATTTAATCCCACATACAGGCAGGGTGGAAATACTGTCTCTAAATTTCTCTACTTTGGAGGGTTGGGGGTGGGCTACATCTCTTTCTACTAGAGTAGCCATATAACTCTTGAACTAATGGCAATGGGAATTAACCAGGGGTTACTCTAGTCTAGATTCTAGTCGTCAGCAAGGAAGTCTCTTTAGAAAAGCTGTAGTTTTATTCAACAGGCATCTTACCACATAGCTCTTTTCAGATTCTGTGAGATCAGGTCCTGCTCTCAATGAATGATGAGAAGGCTGTGATCACCAAGCAAATTATAAGGGAGACATTTTAGCAGATGTCACATTGGAAAGGATTCGAAATAAAAGCGTGTGCAAATACACGTACCACACCGTCACACTCGGATGACACCGGACACCCACGGCCTAGGGCCACAGAGTTTCCACAACACAGTGGGTGCACAGGAGAAAATGCAAATGGACAAAGTTAGAAGCAAGCATCCAGGCAGTGAAATGAGAAATGAGAAACATGGCTACGTGAGTGAGCCTGAACACAGGGTCATCAGGCTGGCAGGGAAGAGACACGAAGGACTGTCCTAAGAAGCGGTTACGGCTTGTCAAGAAGTGCACACGTGGCGCTCCCACTCTGAGCTCGCAACGATCTGCAGAGGCGGTGCTGTACCAGAAGCCAGCTCATTATTTCATTGGTTGGGCATCTCCTCTGACAGCACAGGCTCATGAAACTATTGCTCCGACTCACAATGACCCTGCATACAGTTTCCAAAGCTATAAATCGTTGCAGGAGCAGAGAGCCTCATCTTTTTCTTATGGAGCAGCCAGTGGACTTCTGACCTTGTGGTTCACAATCCAGTGTTTATCCTACCAAAGTCACTGCACTCCCATGAAACGATTCAGTCTATATTATTTCAGTATTGTAAAATGGGGAAACCCCACCACTTTTGAAGCTTCTTGGTAATATGTGAAGTATCAAATAGGACCTTCCTGCTGGAAAAATCTGCACGCTACACACTCCAGCCGGGAAGGACAGGGGTTCAGATACGTCATAGGGCAGAGTGTGTCCTGACCCAGCTGTAAAAATAAAACCAGTACTCCTGACTGGCCAGCTCAGGTACCTACCACATGCTGCCATGGAAACACAGGGGCCATCCGGGCCAAGTACATGCACCTTTCAGCAGGGTTTCCACAGCTGAGCCAGGGCTTAACTGGGAGAGGGGGGTTCCCTTAGAGGATTCGATCACAATGGGAACTAGGAAATCTCCCTAAATGAAGACTCTTAAGAGCCATCCTCAGAGAACCCCTCTACGCAATGTGCACTAATAGCTACAAGCCACAGCCACCCCTGGGCCTTCTAGAACAGGGCCTGAGACCTTTGTGTGTGATCCACTTGTTTCATAGGGATCCAGAGAAGGTGGGCTCTTCCCGAAGATCACACAGTGAGGTAGTAGTAGGTCTGCGTCCTGGCTCCATTTACTGTACCACAGAACCTCCTTTCTCTTGTCCTCTGACCATTTCCCACCTTACAAAGTCCCACGGGAGCCCTGGAGACAGGAAGCACAGCCTTCAGTAGTCCATTTTATAAACATCTGCAGAAGCTGGTGCTCAGAGAGATTTAGTATAGCCCCCAAAGTGACACTGCTAGTGAGAGGTCTGAGGTCTGGCTGCTTGGTTGCTTTTTGGTGCATCCCCACTGTAAGTGTCCTTGTTCTTAAGGGCCCTGCAGAAGCCATGTCCATACTCCTACCCAGCATAGGAGTGGACAGCTTCTAAAATCCCTTTCCAATGGCAACCACTCAACTCAGTGCCCTTGGACTCTGGCAGGCAGGAAGAGACAAAAGTGGAAAGGGCCACTTTATGTTCTGTAGACATTGTCTCAGCCCTCAGCACCGCCTTTGCCAGGTGACTAGGAGTTGACCCTACTCATCACCCATCTGCACTCTGGATCAAGATTTCTGTGAAACAAAGGAAAAGAATGGACATTTCCAAGTCCTGGTGTGGTGCTGTGGGCTGATGCGTCAGACTGCAAAGTCATTTGAACTGCAAGGACAGTGGTTCAAGCTCATCAGCTGCTCCTTGGAAACAGGGTCGCTATGGGTAGGAATCAACTCAATGGAACTTAACAACAACAACAACAACTCTGTGGGTGCCTTCATGTGGCAGAAGAAGGAAACTTGTTTTGGGAGCCTCAAGTGGGTGAGACTTACAGGCAGATTCTGACTTGCTAGAAACAAGAACCTTGTATCAGAGCTGCCCAGCAACTGAAGGAGCTGCCTCCAAAGGAAATGAGTTGCAGCGATCTGAGCTGGGGCTGAGCTCTTACTTGGGAGTATTATGGAGCAGTGAGTGCTTCCTGAACTTTAATGTTGTGTAGGTCTCATCTGGAATCTTAATGTTGTGTAGGTCTCACCTGGAATCTTGTGAAAAGGCAGATTCTGATTTGATGTACCCAAGACTCTGCATTTCTACTTGGGGTGCTGATGCCGATGGTCCACAGACCAACTTTTGATAGCAAGGTTGCAGAGGACCTCAGTTGTCCTGCACTGAGACTATCTACTGTGGGCTAGGATTAGTCTAGATCATTATCTCATGAAAACTAAAGTTCTCATTAAAAATAAATAAATAAATACAAACTCCAACGGGCGACCTCAAGATCTCAGGCAACTGCAGTTCAAAGAGGGAAGGCAGACAATGTCTTCGCATGATCTCCATGAGAGCTTGCAGAAGCCTCTAGAGTGTCATTCAATCAACTGAGTCCCAAGGTAGTGACTAGAACTTGTCTTCTAGTTAAGCATTTGGTGCCTAAAAGTGGTTTAGTGAACCAACTACAGAAAGAAGGACCTGATATTCTACTATCTCTTTCTTATTTAAAGCTCTCTTTTTTCCCTTTCCTTTTTTAAAAAAACCACATTCAAAGCACGTGTAGGTCTACAACCTCATGTTTTGTGTCATCTACCTCATGTTTGTTATCATCTGACTTTTATACTAAAACTTTTGTCTTGAAGAGGACAAGACAAACAGGACATTTTAAAGCTCAGAGAAGTCTGAAGGCTTGTGTGAGGTCCCGAGATCACTGAGGGGACCAGCTGAGTGCCTCTGAATGTCTAATCTCCACACATGACCTCCCGCTTGGACAATGAAGGGAGAGCTGGTGTAACTGTGGGAGAAACACTCAGCTTCTGCTGCTTCTGAAAACAGGCACAATGACTGCTTTTCTTGAATGATTTCTATCCCAAGTACTCAAAGACTCTTCCGATGTAAAAGGGATGGTGTACAGTTCTGGTGGCTTAGTGGTTACGAATCGGGCTGCGAACCTTAAGGTCAGCGGTTCGAAACTACCAGCTGCTCCGCGGGAGAAAGATGAGGCTTTCTACTCCCGTAAAGATTTACACCCTCAGAAACCCTATACAGGGTCGCTATGGGTCGGAACCGACTCGATGGCACATAACAACAACAACAACAACAGTTACAGATACTGTCTAGTCATTAACCCAAGGAACCACAGTCCTGGAAGGGATACTGACTGCCTGGCTAGAACCTCTCTTGGTCTCAGGCCATTTCCAAATAACCAGAGGATGATCATCATCAAAGCTCACATCTGGATGCTACAAACTCAGCCCCACCCTAGAGAGGTAGAGGTGACTGGCTCCTTGCTTAATGCTTGTTGAGTAAATGAAGGAGAAAGGTAAGATAAACATTTATCCTCTCAGTAAAGAGAAGGGATGATAAGACATCCTGTTAACTAAGATTCAATGTCTCTATATCTGAAACACATTCCTTAGATTTAAATGAAACTTTTTATTTAGCTGCAATGTGAGGAAGCTGTGGGGCGGGGGGGAGGTGGGGAGACTCTAAGTGGCAATGGAACCCTGTATTACCCATCACAAGGATTAGCCCTTCACTTCAAATGCTATTCACACCCTTTGACGTATCCCCTTCTCTAGGTACACGTTCTGTTCTTCCTTCCCTGACCCCACTTTCTAACCACTACACACCTTTATAGAACTCCTCCCCTGAACCTGTGCTGTCCAATACGGTATCCCACAAAGTCCACATGTGGCTCTTACTCACATGAGCTATGGCCAGTAGGAACTGAAATGTGCTGCCAGCATAAATACACACAGTACAAAATCAGGTAAACTATCCCATTACTATTATTGTTACACTGATTCCATGTTGACATGATATTGTTTTGGCTATATTATTAAGATGAATAATAACATACATTTATTTAGAGGTTACAATTCTATCTACCTGTTTAATTTAACTATGTTGTTGTTAAGTATCATTGAGTCTATTCCAACTCATAGTGAGCCTGTAGAGGGTTTCCGAGGAGCAGCTGGTGAGCGTGAACCTTGTGGTCTAGCTCATTAACCTGCAGCACCACACAGTGTAAAACTGAGTCTGTGGCTGCATTTTATTTCTCCTCAAAGCACTGCTATGAGCCCCCCACCCCCACCCCAGGTCTTCAGTGTCTGCCTTTATTTAAGCCTCAGAGTAGATACAAGTTCCAACCACGACCTCACCCAGGGTTAAAAATAAAAAGGGTATTTATTATCTCATGCTAAGTACATTGCAGACTCTTGGGGATGCATTCCAGTTTTTCATGTGTTTAGAAAAACAGCAACCAGACCAATATACACACACATGCAAGAGCTGTATTCCTGTCCCCAACCAACAGTAAGCAAGAGACATTGGCTGATCCAGAAACTACTTTTCTTTCTTGTTGGCACCCAAGCTACAGCCCACTCTTTGCCTGGAGCACTTGGCTTCTTCTCCCCCAGTAAGCGAAAGACATCGCGTGTCCTTACTCTGTGGTTCTGCTGTCCTTGTCTTCAGTTCCCAGAAGGCCCTCAGAAATCTGATCCCAGCTGCCTGGAGCTGTTAATCCCCCTGATCAAATACCTGGTGCTACTACTGAGGGGTCATTAAGCTTTCTCTTTGAACTTTGGGTGTGTTCCAAACCTTGAAGTCCAAAATAAATTATGGACAGCCTGTGGAACAGTAGGAAGTCCTGGAAAGGTGGACAGGGTAGAGAAACTCAACCTTCACATGGTTCCCAATTTCCTTCAGAATATCACCAGAGTTTCTCAGACGTGACCTTTGTCTAGCTGCCTCACATCTCGTATCTTCTCAAGATCCACCCCACCTTTCTGGTGACTCCACTATACAGGCCTTCCTGTAGTGGACACAAGAGTGAGAAAATCCAGGTTCTAGGCCAGACTCTGTTACTGTCTGCTAAGCAAGATACTTAACTTCTTTGGACTTCAAATTCTTAGTTTGTAAAATAAAAAGACTGAACATAATTTACCTAAGTGTCCTTTTTGACTCTAACATTCAAATGAATTCTGTGAACTGAATTAATTGAACCTATGAACCTATGACTTGGTACTGACTCGATGGCACCTAACAACAACAATGAACCTATAAACGGAGAATTAGGACTGGGTAGGGCTGATTTGGCTTCCTGGAACCTCTACTCATTATCTACTGAAGTCTGGATGAGGGAGGCTTTTGCTTGCAAACTCCAGATATGGAGAGATCACTGTTGGCAATGTGAAAAGTGAGGGTTTGTCCTGGTATGGTAATAGACAATTGCAGCTCCTGAGACACCATCAGGAAACGGTGTCAAGACACTGGAAGGTCTGACTGATTTGGGATTCTGATCTCCAGATCCAGGAAATCTCAAGAGGACCCTCAAAATAGCCTCGTGACTCCACAGACTTTTCCTCTTTAACTTACCAAGAAAAGGATCTCAGCTTAAAAATGAACTAATTACAACCAATCCTGGTGTGGCACTTCAGGATAATTCATTGGACCACAAGGTCAGTTTGAGCCACAAAGTTGATGCTTCAAACCCACCAGCTGCTCCTCAGAACTGACTCAAAAGCACGTAACAATAATAACAACAAACTGCTTAAACCTGGCCTTTCTCCTCGCACATCACTCAATAGATATATTAACTGCTGTAATTTGAACCTGACTGTAACACTGAATTCCTGATGTGGCATGATGGTAGGATCAGCACTGGACTGTGAACCACAAGGCTGGCAGTTCAAATCCACCAGCTGCTCCTCAGAAACCCTATGCAGGGTTGCTATGAGTCGGAGCCGACTCAATGGCACTTCACAACTCTAATGCTAAACGTAAATGCACAGCCTATCCTCATAGCGTGTAGTAGGATCTTCTGTTTCTTACATAAAACAATCAGGGGAGTAATGGTCCTCATGTATTAAAGTATAAAGAAATCAAAATCCTTCCAAGAGGAGCTAATGCCGTTATACTCAATATGGGCAAGCACACGGAGAACCATTAGTCTGAAGAGTGAAATTTCCAAATTATGGTTGTAACCTGAAGTAGGATGATTCTTTCACCTTCTACTTTTTCTCCACCACTATCCCCTACCCATCTTCCTCTATTAGATGGGAGAATAGAGAGAATATTGTAGACTAGTTTATGCTTCCCACCCCCCATCCCCCCACCTCAGTATCATGCAACAGGTATTTATTAAGTCCCAACTATGAGGGAGTCCTGGTGTGGGGCACTGTGGGTTAATGCACTGGATTGCAAAGTCAATTTGAACCACAAGATTGGCAGTTCAAGCTCACCAGCAGCCCCTTGGAAACCTTATACAGGGATGCTATGGGTGGAACAGACACAATGGCAACTTAACAACTATGTTGTTGCTGTTGTTAAGTGCTATCAAGTTGATTCTGACCCATAGCGACCCTGTATATGGTTTCCAAAGAGCAGCTGGTGAGCTTGAACCACTGACCTAGCAGTTCAAACCGACTTTGCAGTCTGGTGCATTAGCCCACAGCGCCACACCAGGACTCCTTAACAACTATGAGGGAGCTTCAAAAGGCTCATGGGAATGAAGAGGTAATGGCATTTTTATACAAACTTTTTGAAGTCCCTCACACATGCTCTGTATTAAATGCTATCCTGTTTCATATAAATGTCATAAATAACTAAATAAGATGATAAATATTCACCTCATTTTACAAATGAGAACTCTTCGACCCAACTTGTCTGAATCAGGAACTTGAAGAACCAAGATGTGAACCTGAGTCCAGGCTTTGCATTTTCCATTGTACCCTCATCTCGGTTTGTGCTTTTTGAGAGAGAATCTAAAGAGCTGGAGAGAATTGCTGATCAAGACGTCACATTAATTTCCCCAGGGCACTCTGGCTGCTATTTAGGGTTCTGCTGATAAGCTATAGCCTAACATCTTGTTGTTTTTGTTGTTAAGTACCCTTGAGTCAGTTCTGACTCATAATGACCCTGTGTAGCAAGGGTGGGGAACATCCGGCCCTCAAAAGCATTTGCTCTGGCCCTGCCAAAGCAACGGCAGTTTCAGCCACCACATTAAGTGTGAGTTAAGCAAATGTTTGATCAAGTATAGCAGGCTAATTTTCCAGTTGATAATTCTGCATGGTGCATAAAGTTAGAAATTTTATCAGAAAAAAGGTTTCCCACCCTGCTGTATAGGGTTTCCAAAGAGTGGACAGTGAGTTTGAACTGCCAACCTTCAGGTTCAAGCCAACCTTGTGGTCCAGTGCTTATCCTGCAGTGCCACGCTAGGACTCCAACATCTTCTTTGTTGTTGTTGTCAAGTGCCGTTGAGTCACTTCTAATTCATAGTGACTCATAGTTTAGCGTTTCCAAGGAGCGGCTGGTGGGTTTGAACTGTTGATCTCGAGGTCCTGCGCTTATTCTACAGCACCTCACCAGAATGCCAACATTTTTTTAGGGGTGCGCATTTCAGCTTTGAGTCTTGGTTTCTCACCTAAGGTGTGGCGAAAATACCCGTTGGTTGTTTTTTTAAGAATACCTTCTGTAGCAACTTAGAGATTTCCTTTCCTAGCGATAGGAGCGTAGTGGTTACGAATTGGGCTGCTAACGTCAATGCCAGCAGTTCAAAACTACCAGCTGTTCCATGGGAGAAAGATGAGGCTTTCTGCTCCTGTAAAGATTTACTGACTCGGAAACTCTACGCAGGAACACTATGAATCGGAACTGAATCCACGGCACACTACCACCGTGAGTAAAAGGAAAAAGTTTTCTACTTTTATTTGGGTTTCTAATTTCCTTTTTGTTCTTGCAAGTTGCTCCTCTGCTTTCCCTTCTATTCCTGACTTCCATGCTCAGCCCAGGTTTTGTTCTTCTTATCTTTCTGGGCAGCACCCTAGGTTCCTTGAGGTAAAGGATGTTTCCTGTGAGCTCAACCAAGCACATCTTTAGCTGAGCAGCTTTCCTTCCTCTCTTTTGCCTAAGGCTGATGAGTAATGTATCCTTATGTTTCTCACGAGCTTTGAGGGTACCTAGCTTTCCTGAATACTTTGATTTTATACTTTTCACCTTTAGATTTTACTTTTTTTGATTGGCTTTCTTTCCCTTATAGCCCAAATTGGCATCACAAAAGCTCCATCACGTCTCTAAGGCCTCAGTTTTCTGATCTCACTGTAAAAGTTGATGAAACTGAGGTCTTCAAATATGAATCTGTGAACTCCTAGAAACGGACTGAAATGCAAAACTCCTGAAACTTTATGTAAAGCCATGTTTGTCTTTATCCCCAACCCTATCCAAATACTGGCTGAGAGACCTCAGCTGACCCCAGATCATCAAATATTCCATGGTCTAGAAAAGGTTACAGATCATTGGAGTAGTTGACCTTAGAGATTCTTTTAAATTGAGAAATTCCATGATGCGAGCTTACAAGTTGTAGGATGTCTGAAAATCCAAGGTGAGATGCCAGTCAGCAAACACTGCTGTGTCTTGAAGCAGCTCAGGAAATTGTTGATGATGCTAATCATGAAGATTTTCAAGACGGACTTCCCTTTTGCTTTCTTGATTGTTTTAAACCTTCTTGGCCAAAATTATTCTTAACAAAATCCAAGAACTTGGCTGATAAATTTGAACTCTTTATGCATTTTGTATGTTTTTGTCAAATTAAATTGTCTTTCAAACAAATCAATAAAAGGGAAATTTTTCATTATTCAATTGTGAATGCCTGCTGGTCTTTAGTACACTCCCCTACTTAAATTTCTGTATTAACTTCTTTCTACTTTCAAATGAAATTCACACATTGATTTTAACTAATCATAGAACTTTAGTTCTCTTGTCTGAATCTTTTGATAATGGAAGGGGACTATGCCAGGATGGGGAAATGGGTTCACCCAAAGACATGTCTGACATAATGGCAGAGCTGCAGGTTGGGGTTACTGTTAGAGGTACCACTGAGTTGGTTCTGGCTCATAGCCAGCCTAGGCACAACAGAACGAAACACAGCCCAGTCCTCTGCCACCGTCCCAGTTGTTACACTTGAGCCCACTGCTGCTGCCACTGAGCCAATCCATCTCATTGGGGTCTTCCTCTTTTTCGATGATCTGCCACTTTATCAAACATGCTATCCTTCTCCAGGGACTGGTCCCTCTTGATAACAGGTCCAAAGTATGAGAGACAAAATCTTGCCATCCTGGCTCCTAAGAGGCATTTTGGCTGTTTCTCCTTATTTTGAGTTGTGCCCCATCAGCAAAAGGTCCTGGAAGCTTTATTCCAATCATGTCAACACAGTCAACTCTACTTTGAGGAGGCTGCTCATCCCCAGTCACACTTTGAGGGCCTTGCAACCTGAGGGGCTCGTCTTCTGGCACTGTGTTGTTGTGGGTGTTAAGTGCCTATATCTGATAATATTCTGGTGCTATCTGACAGTGTTTCTCTGTTATTCATAACGTTTTCAGTGGCTAAACATCCAGAAGTTGTCCCTTTCCTTCTTCCTAGTCTGCGTTAGTCTGGAAGCTCTGCTGGCACCTGTCCACCATGGGTGACCCTGCTGGTATTTAAAGTACTAGTGGTATAGCTTCCAGCATCACAGCCACATGCAAGCCAGCACAGTAGGACAAACTGACCAATCAGATGAGAGGTAGGGCTAGAACCAGGGAATCTCAGCCTTCCAGGGAGTTCTGTTCTTACCCTCACTTAGTTTCTCCTAGAGATCCCTGAACTTCAACTCCTCCTTCTGCGGTTCAAAGAAAACAAACACCTAAAAACAGGAGCAATCCACCCAAAGTGAACGTGATGTACGATCAGCACTGGACTGGTCAGAAACTCAAAACCACCAGCTGCTCCTCAGAAACCCTACACAGGATGGCTATGAGTGGGAACTGACTTGACGGCACTTAACAAAAACAATAAAAACACGAGCAATCCACCCTAAGTGAACCAACTTGGGAAGCCATAAAGTAGTAAAAACTCAAGCCATTTTACAACGAAGTGCTCACACATCTGCTTTTTGACGGGAACCAGCTGAGTAAGGGGAAGGAAAGCAGTAGAGCAGAGATTTAGTACCTCACAGGGAAGTTTAACAACTGAGTCTCAGTTGTCACCCTGACTGTGAGGAGGATAACTCAGTACGTTGTCAGGAAATGCTGATAAATATCAGAGGAGGCAGGGCCAAGCTCTGGTCCCAGCCCCTTTCCCACACTCCTCTTCTATTCACCTGCGTACATACACATTTTTCGCATTCCTCTCTGGCTTTGTCTTGAATGTGCCTCCCCATTACAAGTCTATTGCAAAACTCCCTATTCTTTCAGGTCCAGCTCAAATTTTTTTTTTTTTTTTTTTTTTTTTATGACGTATTTCCAAATGACCATCCAACAAACAAGAAAACTCCAAAACCTCTCCCCTCTTGCTGTTGATTCTTTCTCCTAATCTTGGTAGTGTTTGTGACTTTTTCATTTGCATTACAATTATCTATGACTCTCTTATTCCTCCAGTGGAAAGTGTAAACTTCTTTAGCTGCAGGGCTTTTTCTTCTTTTTTTTATTTCATTCAACAACTATTTACTGCACATCCTCACAGACCAGGTATCCCTGGCTATATAGGAAGACGGTTGTAATGGGGACATAGACAAGTAAAGGGGGCACATACAATAGAGCTAAGTGCTTCCATGGATCAAGTACAGGAGGGCTGTGGGTGGGAAGTGATTATCAGGGAAAGCTTCATGGAAAAGGTAACATCTAAGTGGAGTCCTGGTGTGGCGCTGCAGGTTAATGCACTGCACTGCAAAGGGGGTCGCTCCTCAGAAACCCTATACACAGTCACTACGGTCAGAACTGAACAAGTGGGGAAGTAGAGGCAGGAGTTATCCAGGCAAACAAGTTAGCACAGGTTGGAAGATGAGGCTGGTGAGGTAGACAAGAGTCAGCTCCCAAGGGGCCTAAGAAGAGATTTTCCTGAGAGCTACGGGAAGTTCCTAATGACGCTCATCCCGTCTGTCTTTGGAGCACTTAACCCAGGGCCAGGAACATCTTACATGCTCAAGGGAAAGTGTAAATAATCTTATTTCAGAAAGTCTATTTTACTTAAGGCTCTCAGGCAGAACTCACTCTATTGGTCAGATATGAAGGAGCTTCCAAAAGTTCATGGAATAATAGAATTAAAAGATAATGGAACTTTCTTCATGAAGCTTCCGAAACCCCTTCATACTCATCTTAGTTCTCCTGAAAGCACAATATTAAACTTCTTGGGTGGTAGTTTTCTTGATATAGAAACTGTTTTGCAATGCACTGATCCAAGTTACACAGCCTGAGTTCCCACCACCCTGATGGGGCCATCAGACATCAGATGTCATTTAACTCCTTTTGCTTTTTAGCTCTGTTAGTCACTCAAAGAGGAATCCAACAGGCAACGGGCTTCCTTCCAGAGGACCCCATTTCTGAAGTCGCTAGCTCCAGCTCTTGGTCATAGAGGGAGAAAGTGAAGGGTAAGAGGAAAGTGTGTGGGCAGAAGCCCCTTTATACAACCCAGCTCTCAAAGGAGAGGCCTAGGGACCAAGGCTTGGGCATATTCATGGAGAAGCGACATGTGCTGGGAAGAGAAGGAGGAAGGCAGAGACAAGGAATGGGACAACTGGGGTCTAAAGGCTCACCAGGGAAAGAAAACCAATTTTCAACAAGCTTGGCTTTCTAATGAGCGTAATTCCCCAGGGTCACCAGTCCTCTTGTAACCTCTGCTAGGAAGTGGGAAGTGTAAGGCAGCTTGGAGCTCTGGTACTGTGTGCACTTCCTGTATACACTAGATCCTGAAACTGGATGTTGACTCACCACTGCCCATAATGAGGTCTCCAGGCACCTTGATTTGAGTCAGAAAGTTTACAAAACTGTTCCTGTGTTACAGACACTCGATTCTCCTCACTCAACTGTCCCTTCCTTAACCAGACACACCCTTTTCTTCCTGGTGGTACCACGTAAACTCCAGCATTTCAAGAGCACCCGTTCCCCCGGCCAGGCAAAGCCTTCCCCAGCATCTCTAATGTCCCACAGCCTCACACTCGCAGCAATAGCAGCGGGATTTATGGAGCGTCACTCATGCACCATCCTATTGAATCTTTGTAACCATGAAGCGGGAGGACTGGCTTAAGCCTGGGGCCTTCTAGTATCTTCTATCGCTGCACTTAGGGTAGAGCAGTGTCTGCCAGCCTAGCTAGAACATGGATCTTCAAGGGCAGGGATGGGATGACTTCTGTATCCTGCTCAGAAGCTGGTACCTATAGGCCTTGAGTTAATGTTGTTGCGTGGAATCAGTGCAGCTCCAAAGGGAAAGTGGGACGTTAGGTGTGAGGACTAAGCACAGTTTAAAATGTACGGTGTGGCACTGCTGTTTAATGTGCTGTACTGCAAGGTCAGTTTGACCTGCAATGTCAATGGTTCAAGCTTACCAACTGCTCCTCAGAAACCCTATAAAGGGTGGCTATGGGCAGACCTGACTTCGACAGCATTTAATAATAATGTGTAACATACATACTATTGCTGCTGCTGCTGGGAAGTGCCACCGAGTTGGTTCGGACTCACAGTGACCCTGTGCACAGCAGAATAAAACACTGCCGGGGTCCTGTGCCATCCTCACCATTGTTCTGGTTGAGACCACTGTGGCAGCCACAGTATCAATCCATTTTATTGGAAGTCTTCCTCTTTTTCAGTGTTCTTCTACCAAGCACGATGTTCTTCTCTGGGCACTGGTCCTTCCTGATAGCATGTCCAAAGACAAGAGATGAAGTCTGGCCATTCTTGCTTTAAAGGAACTAACTTTCTGACTGTACTTCTTCCAACACAGATTTGTTTGTTTTCTAGCAGTCCATGGTATCCTCACTATTCTTCAATAACACCATAATTCAAATGCATCAGGGATTCTTCTCCTGTCTTCCTTATTCATGGTCCAGCTTTCAGATAAAAACCACTGAAAACACCAAGGGTTGGTTCTGGGGCATCTTAGTCCTTAAAATGACATCTTGGCTCCTTAACACTTTAAAGAGGTCTTGTGCAGTGGATTTGTCTAACACAAAACGTCATTCGATTCCTTGACTGCTGCTTTCAGAAGCACTGATTGTGGATCCAAGTAAAATGAAATCCTTGACGACTTTAATCTTTTCTCAGTTTATCATGGTGTTACTGACTGATCCAGTTGGAAGGATTTTTGTTTTCTTTACACTGAATTGTAATCCATACTGAAAACCGTATTCTTTGAGTTTCATCAAGTATTTCAAATTCTCTTCACTTTCAGCCAGCAAGATTGTGTGTTATCTGCATACTGAAAGCTGCTGATTTGTCTTCCTCCAATCCTGATGCCGAGTTCTTCATATAGTCCAGTTTCTTGGCTAATCTGCTCAGCATACAGATTGAAAAAATATGGTGAAAGGATATAACTCTGGCGTACACCTTTCCTGATCTGAAACCTTGTTCTGTCTGAATGACTGCCTCTTAATCTATGTGTAGGTTCTGTATGAGCACAATTTAGTATTCTGGAACTCCCTTTTTTAAAAAAACAAAACAATATTATCCACAGTTTGGTGTGATTCACATCATTGAATGCCTTTGCATAGTCAAGAAAGCACAAGTAAACAGCTTTCTGGTATCCTCTGCTTTCAGTCAAGATCCATCTGATGATAGCAATGATATTATCCCTCATTCCACTTTATCCATACTAGACACTCAATAAATAGCTTGGAAATATCTTCAGGAATTCCATCTGGTTCTAAAGAGGTTCTAGAATGTTTTAGAAGCAACCTTGTACATGGCACTTCACATACATTATTTGATGGGATTTTCTCAACCAGTCCATGAGGTAGGTGGTATCTCCATTTCACAGATGATGAGACTGAGGCTTTGGAGAGGGAAATAACTCCCAAGTCACCAGTTAGAAAGAGGTGGAACAAGCATTCAAACCAGTTCTGTGTGACTCCAAAGTCAGCATTCACCTAAACCCCATATTGTACTTTGGAGGAGATACCCTAAGCCATTTGGGTTATTAAAGGACACAACCAAGATCAGAATCATGACTAGTCTAGTCACCAAGTTAATTTTTTCCTAAAAATTTTCACTCATCAGAAAATCCTAAAGCCACCTTGGTCTAAACCCTGAAATCTTTGTGGCTTTACTCAGAGAGAAGATGGGGCATGGCCACTGGTTAACACTGTGTCTGCCAGATCCCCAGGGAATCTGGGCCTACATGCCCCTCCCCAGAACCATAACACACTGTTTATCATAAATCCAGGCCCTCTGTTCCACACAGAGACAAAGGACAGGACACCAAGACCTGATGGGACAGAGCACTTGCAGCACACTGTGGGTTACGGAAACAAAGTGCATCGCAAACCAAACCAAACCAAACCACATCACACCAAACAAAAGCCTGGTGTTCTCAGCTATGTTAGAGCAAAGCGAGGATAATCTCTAAGGTATAGAAGGGCATGAAGAAGGCTTTCCTACAAATGGGCTTTTATGTCAGGTCTAATGGGGCTACCTCTGGATCTCCTCAAGATGCCAGAATCCAACTATCTTGGCTTCCAGCTGTGCCTAGCCCTGACCTTAATTCAATGACCCCTCCACTCCCCCTTGGACCATATCTTTGCTCCCAAGATGAGCAAATAGGGTTCCACACCCACTTGACTTTGGTGGATGGGGTCAAACGCAATGCTGAGGGAACACACGTCATGCGGCAGGCCTACCTGGCTCACACCACTCAGGGTAGCTTTCCTTTCAGCCTGCTCGCCACCTCTACGCAGCTCTGTCTGCTCAGTCTCCCTTCCTGGAAAAGGGCTAGCCCGGAGCTTGCGGGGCTGGCCTTCCTCAGGGATGTGGAGATCTGAGAGTCTCTGTTCAGTGCTCAGGCACCTGACCACGTCTGAAGGTTTCAAGCAGCTCTTCTGAGAGATCTTGGGTCCACCAGGGCACCTCTCACCTGCCTCCTTCTCTGCTGGCCTCTCACATTGTCTGCTCTCATCCCTCCATTGCTGCCACTTGCTCTGGTTGCTAAAGGCATCGCTGAGCTCTGAGATGACTTTCTCAGAGCTCCCAAGTGGCAGCTGGGAGAAACTATCCTGGCTGATGCCGGAAGGCAGTAAGTGGATACCACTGTCTCCATTGATGTGAAGGGAGGTCTGGGTACTGGGCACCAGTGAGTATAGTTTGTGGGGGTGAGACACAGCTAGTGGGGAGACTACTGAGTGTGGGGTGGAACCATCTGACCAACTAGAACGAGGGAGGCTGAGGGGCAGGGAGTGCCTGGACCTCCGAGACAGGGCGAGGGGATCAGTGTTATACACAGAAGCCTCGGGCAGAGGTGGCAAGGGTGGGGTCAGGGCCAGAGGACGCCTGCCTGGGACTCCCATAGTCAACGAGATCCACTCAGAAGTGATGGCGTGCATCTCAGGGGACACGGTTTGACAAGGGTGGGGTAGAGGTGAGAGGGCTGGCGTGATGAGCTTGCTATGACTGGGAAACTTAAAAAGAGAAAGGAGAGAGAAAAAACGAAAGAGGCAAAAGATATAAACGTCAGCATAAAGAAGTAAAATAATCGTAAGGGGGTAATAAAGAGGAATGAAATGGAAGAGATGAGCAGGACACGCTGGTGTCCCCGAAACAGAAATCACTGAGTTAGGTTTGGAGGAGAGCCAGGATGTGGGGGCCATGGCCATGTGTGAGCCTGTGTGTGTGTGAGTGTGCAGCCCTGGGGATGATGGGAGAAGCGCGCACTGTGGAGAAAGGGTCCTCAGCAGACTGTCTGCCTGGTTTGCAGAATCTGATTTTCAAAGGGGCATACTGGAAGCTCCATCCTCCTCACCCCTCCCAAGTCACCCCTGCAGCGGAAGCCCTGACCCAGAACCACAGGAAAAAACGTGGCCCATTACCCTGGGCCTTCCCTACGTCTTTATTCTCTCTAAAGGAGGCACAGCACAAAGAGTTTTCCAGAAGGGAATAAAAATAGTGCATTCATTATGTTTCTACCATTGTGCTTGGCTCTGGTCAAGTGAAAAATCTAGCTGAATTGCCCCTATCACCACAAAGCAGAAAGTCCTGCTCCAATGTCATCCCCCTGTGAGATCACAGGATGGGGGTCTTACTAGGCAGGAGACCAGGTGGGAGAAGAGGAGATGGCTCTCCCTCCCCATGAGATCACAGGCTAGGAGTCTTGCTCTGGGGGTCAGCTCTGAGCAGGTGGGGGGGGGAGGGGGAAGGCTAGAGAATGAGAGAAAAGAGGCACTTTCTGAGTTTCATCCTGGATACTCCCTACAGTGCAGCATGGGAGCTCAGCCTATTTCACATAATGTCACCCTTGTGCCTCTGCTGAACCCCAGATTCTCATTTTATCTTGGCTTTGGGAAAGTGGGGATGCCTTTGGAATAACTTCTATTTTAAAACAAGTTTACTCATAATCAAAGTGTAGTAAAGCAAAGATCTTATTTTACGTCTATACCAAACTCCTGGTAGGTCACTGCGGAGTGAGCTACTGTGAGTCATTCCCAGCCTCATCCCAGTGAATGCTTGCAAAGAATACTCTGGAACTTTCTACAAGTTTGAGAATGAGAACGTAACATTCTCTCTTTCAACCTTTGCCTGGCCAACAAGATGACTGAGAAAACTAGGGGCCATGGCATTCGTGATACGTGGTGGTACTAGACCACCGGCTGCTCTACGATGGGAGGTTTGTACCAACCTTTCCCTAGTCACCTTATCCCCAGAGCACTTCCTCCCCGAGTTCACAGCTCTCTTACCAAGTGCTTGAAAAATGCCATTTGTAGGCATGAAAACAAACCCCAGTGCATACGCTGCATCGTTGCAGACAGATGGGGATCATGATGCCATCAGCACTGGTGGTTTGTCGTGCTGAGGGTGATGGGAAGCGTAGATACCTGTGGGCTCGCAGTGGCACTGCGGCTTGAGGAGGAGGAGAAAGGCAGGTCAATGTAGTCCACGGGGGTTTTCACCAGTGGCCGCTTGATCACGTCCACATAGGTGATGGGGAAGATGCCTTGCCGGGACGTTCCCGGGATCCTCCCTTCATACCAGTTCTCGTCCACCTGTCGAAGCAGCATGATCCTCTCTCCCTGCAAGACATAGCAAGGCTGCTGTCACACCAAGCTTCAGTAGCCAGAAGGCCGGGGCTGAACCTGTGTGATCTAAGGTATTTATTGGATTCTTGGCTCAGAAAAACCTTCCCTGTTATAGTTGCATGGAATAAGTATCACTGGGCTGGGAATGTTAGCAGCAGTCATGCTACATGGATAATGCAGAATGAAGCTCAGTCATTACATACTGCAGTAAGGGAGAAGGTCAGATTCATTACTGTTAACTTGAAGACAAATGTAGATTTTGTTTTTTACCTCTATTTTTTCAAATAATTCGTTTAATATAAAATCGACAGCTATCCAGTATTCTTCTCTAAGGCAAAATTTTGAAGGAGTTTTTTTTTTTTTTGGTAACTTTATTTTTTTATGTTCCATCATAGAAAAATTAGAACACAAATAAACGTAAAGAAGGAAATAATAACCACTCATAATACCATCACTTAGAGATAACCATTAACATTTTGATATAGTCATATATCAGATATCAAAACATTAAGAAGGGTTATCCCTAAGTAATAAATATTCTCGGGTTTATTTCTACTCATGTGTATTAGATGTGCACACCTTTTTACTTATGAAAACGGTACACTCATATTTCTCCTTTGAAATTAGCTTTTCAAAAATAAGTTAAGTCCTGGTGTGGCACCATAGGATAAACACTTGACTTGACCTCAAGGTTGGTTTGAAACACAAGGTCGGTGGTTCAAACTCACCAGCTACTCCTGCACATGGTCACTATGAGTACGACTTGATGGCACTTAACGACAACATTTATTAGGGATGGCGCCATACAGCATGATGGACCAGTAGTGGTCCTCTACTATGTGAACATGATGGCTGGTGGTTATGTGCCGTGGAGTCTGTTCCAAGTCACAGTGGCCCTGCAGAGGGCAGCCGAGGCTGTAAATCTCATCTTTCTCACAAGGAGCAGCTGGTACATTTGAACTGCTGACCTTGTGGTTAGTAGTTCAGCTTGCGATCCACTATGCTACTGGAGATCCATCCACTCTATGAACATGATCATGATCTAATTACTGACTTCCCCGCTAGTAGGAATTTAAGTGACTCATCTTTTTTGAAGGTACTGCTTCACTTCCCCCAATCCTTAACAAAATGAGTAACTTTAATAATTTTATCAAGCACAGAATTTTGGCATGCCAAGTATTTGAATTCCTAGGAAGAAGAGTTTCTTTACACAACTCAAATTATGCTCAAAATAAACATCCTGGATTTACTCGCAGGTGATAAGGACTTAGTAACACTGCCGTCTCCTGTTTACTGAACACTGATAAGAAGCCATGTGTCATGCTGGGGGCTTTACATAGGCTGTCTCATTCCTTCCTCTTACAATGATGCAAGGAGAGGGCCATGTAGCTTCATTTCAGATACCACAAAACTGTGGCTTGGAACGATGATTTAACTCCCCAAAAGCGGTACAGTTGATAACCTGGGACTTTCAGCCTCAAGGTTTTTTAAAATCTTCTCCTGGTATGAAGACAATTTGTTTTTTTCTACTAGGCTATATCAGTACACTGTAAAACCTGTCCCATCACCGATTTATCACATCACCAGGTGCTCAATGGAGTCCTGGTGTGGTGCTGTGGGCTAATGCGTCAGACTGCAAAGTCATTTGAATTGCAAGGTCAGTGGTTCAAGCTCACCACCTGCTCCTTGGAAACCCTATACAAGGTCGCTGTGGGTTGGAATTGACTCAATGGCACTGAAACAACAACAGGTGCTCAATAAATGTTGGTTGGATACAGTTCATGAAAGATGCCTTGTTATTGCCAGCTGCCACTGAGTTGGCTCTGACCCATGGTGACTCCACATATAAGAGAATGAAGCATTGTTTGAGTCCATTGTTAAGGCCAGCACTAGAGCAGACAATATTTTAAGACTAGAAATACCAAATGCAATATGGTTAAACCCGACGCCTGCCAATGGCTTATTTTTTTGTGCATCTCTTGGGGGCACAATGGGCACTACCACACTGGCCCACCATCCTACAGAGCCCAAAGCCCCTGAGATGAGAGGGAACATGGCTTACCTTTCTGAAGGACATTTCAACTTGCGTATCACCGTTGAAGTTAAACTTAGCAAGAGCTTCGCCATATTCCAAAATCTGCACTGGTGTTAACTTTTTGGGCTGAGCCTTCTCAGCAGGAGGCAGAAGCTGGTGAAGGAAAAAAGGCAGCGGCAAAGGGCAGAGAGAAGAAGGAGAGAGAAAGGGGGAAACAAAACACAAGAGTCCTTGGTGAACGGATGATGCTCTCGGCACGAGTGGGCTTTTCCTTAGAAAGAAAAGGAGCTGTGGTACCTCGATGTAGGTGCGTGGGAAGATCCCCACCCGGCCGTGGTGTTCGCCTTCATACCAGTTCTGATCAATCTGCTTATAAATGTAAACAATATCTCCCTTCTGCAGAGGAAGCTCCCTGCCAACACAGAGGGTCATGACATTTTAGCAGAGGTTTCTTTTATGTGGAAGATAAAGACACTTGAATATATTTTAGCAAAATGAGGCTCAAAGTGGGGCCAAAGAGGTCAGATTACAGAAGAGTGAGCTCCATATTTGGAAGTGAGAACTCCACTACTGAAGGAAATGATGCCACACTTGGCATCTTCCCAGTTTTTTACGGGGTGGATGTCAATGTTCAAACTGACTAGCACTTGAAAAGTGCTCAGAGGTCTTACTCATTTCTATCTGCTGTGGTTTTCTCAACATATTTGTGTCGCAACTGCTGTTTTTTATGTTCAGAACATTCACCTGAGAGATAGTGTTTATTAAAAGATTTTTTTTTAAAGTCTCTTTCTAAGACACCTGCCTTCACTATCCTCTTTTATACCTCACCAAATCACAACTTCATTTAAATTATCCTCTACTCATGATAAATTCATATCCTTCTATCAGCCTATCCATTTAGCCCTGAACCCCATTATCTATCCATTACCATGCAGTAGAAAGGCTCTGAAGTGAGACAGATCTAGGTTCAAAACCTAGTTCTAGCCTGTGTTTGCTCTTGAGCCTTGGACACGATACTGAACCTTTCTTGAGACCCTGTCTTGATCTCAAAGAGGAGCTAGCTTAGAGCAGTTAGGAGACTGTAGTGACATGCTGTCTGCAGCAATGTTAACGCCTCTCTTTTCAAACTGGAAAAGGGATCTTGGAAAGAAAAGTGGATTTTCCTTCATGACGTCTTCATGTCTTTTAAAACGATTCCATATCCAACTCTGTTTGCCTCAATAATAATGCCCACATCTAACCAGGACTTCTTTTTTTAAAAAATGAAACAAAAATACATTATAAACAAAACAAAAACTTTAAAGATGAGCAAACAATTTAACTTGATTTTTTTTAATTACAAAGAAAAATGACCTAGATTTTTTCCATTTGCATCAAACCAAGATCATGGGAAGCAAGGCTTCTGATTACACTTTGGAGGAACACGCCTGCCTCTCAGTATACCCGGAAGTCCCACGGTATGTGAGGGACACTGGCGAAACAATGGGGCACATCTGGAAAACTTTACACAAAGTCAGCATTGTGTGGCCTCAAAGAACGAGGCCGTCTTTGTGGGTCTGCACTGATAGACAGGATTCTGATCCTAAAGAGGCCTGTGATGGGGATATACTTGTCTCTGGAAGAAAAAAATGTCTTTGGTCAAATTCTTACAGAGCCTTTGCTGGGGTTGTTCTGAATCCTGCCTCCTTGCCCCCAGTTATAGACATACAGATGAGTACTGGTAGCATAGTGGTTACGAATTGGGCTGCGAACCGCAAGGTCAGCAGTTCGAAACTACCAGCTGCTCTGCAGAAGAAAGATGAGACTTTCTGCTCCTATAAAGATTTACAGCCTCGGAAACCCTGTACAGGGTCACTATGAGTCGGAACCAACTCCATGGCACATAACAACAACAACCCCACTCAGAATATCACCCCCTGCTGGAGATCTGAAGGCTGAAGGCTCCCCTCCAGGGGGCCTCACAGCTGCAGAGGTGAGTGGGGGCTTTGATGGCTTCTGTCAGGCAAGGGAGGCGGGCACTTGGCGTGAGAGGCAAACACAGAAGTCAGTCATCATGGCCAGAGATATACCACTGGGTATCTGGGGCTGCCACCCTTCCTCCATCTCCCAAAATACCACATGACAAGGTCTGGTGGGAACATGGGAGAGCTTTGGAAACAGTGGCATGACGGACTTTAGAGCTTTCCTGGGCATCGTGTGGACACTAGGACAGTGAAGGCTCTGAGCGGTCCTTTGGATAGCCGCCTGGTCAACTTTAAAGAATCAAGTGTTCCCATAACACTCTTCTGAGTAACGTATCATGAGGAAAGGAGAACCAAGTGACTGTGAGGGCCTCAAAGACCCAGTGTTTACAGCTCTGACATTCACTGTTTAAAACACTTTCATGAAATTTCTCTTTTGGTTTTTTGGAAGCAGCATGGCATGATGAAAACACGCTGAGCCAGAGGATGGAACACTTGTTTTAGCATTGTTGGTTGTCATGGAGTTGGTTTTGACCCACAGCGACCCTGTACAGGTATCCGAGGAGCAGCTGATGGGTTTGGATCACTGACCTTGCGGTTAGCAGTCTAGTGCTTATCTTACAACACCATACTAGAAGTCCCTCTCTAGCATTAGCAATATTGATAAATGGTGCCGACTATGGTGAAGTTCAGCGTGTTTCCTATTCTGTTTGATAGGGTTGCTCTAGAGATACAAATTATTCTTAAGACTTCTTAAAATGCAATCAAGGTAGATGTAATATCATCACCACACTATTCAATGAATTTTACACACAGAACTTTCCCAATTCAAATTAAAAAACAAAACAAAACTGGTATTGACTTGAATAAACTGAAAATGATGCCTCTCTATTATCTGCTCCCTGGTTGACAGAAGGGCTGGGGAGAGGACAGTAAAATGCTTGGCAATGAATTATGCCATTTATTTCTCCAGCTGCTCTGTAAGGGCCATTTTTATCTCCCCATTATACAGATAAGGAAACGGAGTGGGGGAGATTGAGCAACTTGTCCACGGTCACAGAGACTGTTAAGTGGCACAGTCAGGATCTGAACCCAGGACTTTCCGACTCTAAAAGCACATAACTTTTCCATTATAATAACCCACCTTCTATGGAGTCCTGGTGCGGTGCCGTGGGATAATGCACTGGACCGCAAGGTCAGTTTGAAGTGCAAGGTGGGCAGTTCAAATTCACCAGCTGCTCCTAGGAAACACTATTTAGGGTCGCTATGAGTTACAACCGACTTGAAGGCACTTAACAACAACATGGAGTCCTGGTGTGGTACGGTAGGGTAAGCAATGGATGGCATCAGTAGCCACTCCTTGGAAACCCTATACAGGGTCTCTTGTGAGCTGGGAGTCCTGGCGTGACCTTGTAAAATAACACTGGAGTGCTAGCCACAAGGCCTGCATTTTCAAACCCACCAGCTGCTCCTTGGAAACCCAATTCTGGGTCTCTATGAGTTAGAACCCACAGGATGGCCCTTAAGAACAACAACATTCTTAGTTGATGATTCAAAGGAGTAATTACAAACACTCAAGTGCGCTGGCTCACCCTTAGGTTCTAGAAATCATGGCTTGCTCCCGCACTGTGTTGGAGGTTACCAGGACGAGGTCTGCTCAGACCCCCACACAGTGTTTCCCAGCTTCTGAGGATGGGGAGCTCTCCCTCTCATCTTCAGACATGGAGCCCCCTACTGGCAGGATAACAGGATGGCTACTGGATGCTTCATTTTCAACTGCCAATGGAAACTGGGAGTCCTGGTGTGGTGCTGTAGGATAAGCACTGGACTGCTTGCTAACTGCAAGGTCAGCAATTCAAACCCACCAGTCGCTCCTTGGAAACCCTATACAGGGTGGTCATGAATCAGAACTGACTTGAATGCACTTAACAACAACAATGGGAAGCTATGGCTCATGTTCACTCAAGTAAAGTTAAAGTGAACAGGTTCCTTTTGGAACTTAGTCTGTGGTCACATTACCTAACAGCATCCCATGGAAATATAAAAGCTCCCTGCTCACCCAAATTTAGAGAACACTAGGTGAAATGAGTTAGTCAGCTTTCTTCATTGCAGAACTAAAGCTGTGAATAGTCCAATAAGCAAGAATGTATCTCTTTAAGGGGGTGGGAAGTCCAAATATAGTTCATGTTTATTGTTGTTGTTGTTACGACTCATAGCGACCCTGTACAGGGTTTCCGAGGCCATAAATCTTTAAGGGAGCAGAAAGCCTCATCTTTCTCCCGTGGAGCAGCTGGTAGTTTTGAACTGCTGACCTTAAGGTTCGCAGCCCGATTCGTAACCACTACGCTGAGGAACAGATTTTAGCACTCTGAGAAATGCTGGTGTCTTGGGGGTTCCCACAAGCCTTCCATCTCCCGGGAGGAGCCGGCAGGGCTGGTAAAGTTATCTTCCTGGTGACTAGCTCTGGTTCTTTCCATAGAAAAGGCTTGTGTCAAATATGCTACTGTTTAATCAGGCTGAGTCCCTCCACAGGAGGACGCAGGCTGGCCCAGTGGGTGAGAGGGTAGGCTCTGGCTCCAGGCTGCGTGGCTTTAACTCCTCCACTTGAGCAAGCTGCTTTCTCTGAGAACATTTCATGATGTTTTAGGTCAAAGTTACACAGCAAACTCCTTTCCCATTCAACAACTTAGTCACAATTTGTAACACTGTAGGCCAGCAGTCTCCCCCGTTCTACTCTCCTTTCTGTTTCTGCCCTTCCTAACTTTCTCATGTTTGCTTTTGGGCAAGTGGTGCCAATTTGGTTTCTCGTATAGTTGATTGTTCTAAGAAGCACATTCTTCATAGGTATTATGGTTGACTTTATAGGTTAATCTATTATTTGGCTGAAAGGTGACCTTCAGTTCTGTGTTGATGGTTGCTCCAGTTCCTATCAGTACAGTGGTTGTGGTTGTTGGTAAGTGTCATCGAGTTGGTTCTGGCTCATGGTGACCCTGTATAGGGTTTCTGAGGAATAAGTCTAGTCTTGTTTAAGAATTTGAATTTGGTTCTACATTTTCCTCACATTCTATCTGGGAACTTCTATTGTGTTTGGGCAAGTTCCTTCATCTCCCAGTTCATCAGCTTCCTGAGTTGAATCTAGGGATAATGATAGTATCCATCCTACAGGTGGGGTTAGAGTGAAGGTTAAATGAGTTAACACATGATGAAGTCTGAATCAGCTCAGTATTTTAAATACTGCTTCTGACAAAGAAAACTCTATTTAAATTGCTTTTTCAAATTATTATTCTCCAACTCTTTTCTAATCGTACATGCTGTGTTTCAAAGAGGCAGTTAAGATAACAAATAAATACAACAATGCACTTACTTCAGTGTCTGAGCTTTAAAGTCAAATTTGGCTCTGGCCGGTCTCATCTAAACACAAGAAAAAAGGACACGTTAAAGTCACAGCTCAAGTACAATGAAGGACATGCTTTTACAAGTTTCTTGAAAGCAAAGCAGGAAAATTCACTTGAACCATATTGTTTTGGCGTAGGAACGTGAGCAAAATTGCAGTTGCTTGGCCTGAGAACAATAGATGCATGTTCAGTCAACTGCGTCATGCATGAGAAGGCTCCTCAGCATGGCCAGATTTGGGTAGGAGATGGTTAGAAAGGACCCAAAGCTGACCATGGCTATTAACAACATGATCCTGTGGTGATTACACTCAGTGATGCAGAAGTCCCGAGATGTCCCTATCTCTGTCTCACTCTTCAGAAGATGTCCTCTGTTTGCTGGACTTAAATCATGACTTACAGTAGATGAAACCTGATTCACCTCACTTCATGCTTCTCATTGCCAATAAATTACTCAAAAACCCAGATAAAGGCAGCCCAGAATCCATTCTTTCTGCCAAGACATTCCCATTCCTATTGGGGACAGTGCTCTCCTTCCAGACCTCAAGCCTGCAAGTTCTATCCAGCCTCAGTCTCCACTTCCTCTCAAGTTGGGTTACCAAGTCACACCAACTCTCCCTCCATGGCTCCGCTATCTGCTCAGGTCTCAACTCTTGTTCCTATACAGGCACAAAGCTTCCTTTCACTTGACATCCTGTTCACTCTAGCCCACTTCCACTCAGGACCTCAAGAACACTCCCCAAATGCTTGCAGCTTATCACTTCCTTGCTTTGAAGTCAGCTGAGGTGCTCAACTGTCCTTCAGATCAAATCTCAATTTGTGACATGAGATCGGGCCTTTGAACAATGACTGTTCCCTCTTACCTAACTGCCTTTATCTCTTATTACACCTGGGTGTTTTCCTGTTCCACTCAGGCAAATGAATTTCTGCATTGCCAATTCTATCAAGAAGCATGCTGCTACTTACCATATTTATTTGCATAATTTCCTCACCTTTCTTTTTTTTAATTTAAAAGGTACTGTTGAATGCCATTGAGTCAATTCTGACTTATAGCGATCTTGTATAGGGTTTCCAAGAAGTAGCTGGTGGGTTTGAACCACCAACCTTGTGGTTAGTAGTCCAGTGCTAAACCTACAGTGTTACATCCGAACTCCAATCACGTGAGCGAGCTGTTTCTGGTGGCCAGGATAATTCTCTCTCCCAGACCTGAGGAACCCCCAAAGTCAGTAAAAATAGCTAATATCTGCTGCTGCCTAAACACTGAATTTTCCTGACAACAAATGGGGTGTTCCAACTTCAAATACTATATATAACCTTCTGGTCTGGGGAAACAACGTGATGAAAATTAAATTATATATTTCCTCCTCAATACTGGAAAGCATGAACCAAGTGGAGGAAAAAATATCAAAGACTCTATGTGAGAAAACACAATATTCAAAAGCTTTATCAGCCTTAGTTTCTGATCCTAATCTCTCAGTAACATGCCTGTTATTCCAGGAGCCTTAAACTCGGGTCTTACAGGAATATTCCTAAAGACCATGAGTTTGCCTCAAGAAATGTTTTCACTTTCGCATTTTCATTTTAATCTTTCCATCTCTCTATATACATGTACCAGGAGCTCAGGTTATGAGTCAGGCTGCTAACCTCAAGGTCAGTAGTTTGAAACTACCAGCTGTTCCATGGGAGAAAGATGAGGCTTTCTGCTCCTGTAAAGATTTACAGCCTTGGAAATCCTATGCAGGGTTTGCTATGAGTCGAAACCTACCCCACGGCACACCACCACCACCATATGCATGTACATATTAGAGACCAAATTGAGTGCCTTATAATAAAGTTATTGCCAATACCAATTTTAACACCTGCATCTGTGATCAAATAACATAATTTAATAGTTGTAAATTAATGAGAAAAGAACACATTGTGAAGTTAATGATAAACGACAAGTTTGCAGAGAAGGGCAAATGACCAAAAGCTGCGTTGTAAGGACAGAGTTTCAGTGATTCCAACAGAAAAAAGTGGTGGGAAAAGGAAGTGACCACATGGTATTCAGAGCTATATGACCTTCAAGGAATTTATACCAACACAGTCCTGGGGTGGCGCTGTAGAAACACCGAACTGCTACTCACAAGGTCAGTGGTTCAAATCCACTAGCCACACCTCAGAAACCCTATACACAGTGCCACTATGAGTTGAAACCAACTCGATGGCACGTAATAACAGGATCATATTTCTACTTTTAGTGGCAAGTGGGCTGGGCAAAACATCACTTATCAATGAACTGAATAAGCTACATAAGTGTATAGTTTGTTTAATAGTTACTTTGTAAATTGGTTTGGCTCAATCGACTGGGAGCTGGTAGGATTATTATATTCTTTCATTAAAGGGAATACTGGACTGCTAACTATAAGGTTGGTGATTCAAACTCACCAGCTGCTCCTTGGAAATCCTATACAGGCTGATTATGAGTTGGAACCAACTCAACAGCACTTAACAACAACAAGACATGGCTCACGGTTTACAGATACTGACTCCACTGAATTACTTAAGGTACCTGTGGGTCATCGTTATTTGTATAAAAAAATCTCCTTTCTCATCTTCCTGAAGCTGACTTCATCCTTCCCTCCCCTGGGCCCAACAGCACTGTGGTACTACTATGGGGCAGATACAGGTGGGGGTATGAGGGTGCCTTTCCCATTAAACTACCAGAGACTCCCGGTGTGGGCTGCCGGATAAGCACTGGACTGCTTACCACAAGGTTCATGGTTCAAGCCTACCAGCTGCTCCTCAGAACCCTATATGGGGTCACTATGAGTCTGAACTGACTCAATGGCACTTAATACCCCCACCACCCTTGAGGGCATGGTCTACTTCCCTATGGGGTCTTACACAGAAGGCCACCACCACAGCATGGGATACTGGAGACTTAACGGTCTCTACTTTCTCATGTCTGAGAGTCAACTTCTAGGACAGCGATCCTCAAAGTTGTTGTTGCTGTTAAGTGCCGTCAAGTCGGTTCCCACTCATAGCGACCCTGTATAGGGTTTCTGAGGAGTTGCTGGTGAGCTTGAATTGAGGACTGAGCGGTTCAAAAAGAACTTGTGGTCCAGCACATTAATCCACAGTACCACACCAGGATCCTCAAAGTGTGGCCCCTCAAAAACGCCATCATCATTAGCAACTGGAAACTTGCTAGAAATGTAAACTTTCAGGTCCCACCTCAGAACTAGCTACCTGCATTTTAACAAGCCCTCTGGGGATGCTGATGCTAGCTCAAGTTGAGAACCACTGCTTTAGAAGGGAGGTAGTGTAGGTTGGGCAGAGATTGCCTCCACCCATGATTTTCATTTGTGGGTGTCATCTATATGTGCAAATGTACAGCCCTTGGGAGGCTTTGCAAGTTCCCATCTTTTCCTTCATCACGCACATGCACGTAGGTCTGGGAATGGGGAGAAGCCATCAGCAGAGCCGTGAAAACAGCTGGTTTGAGGAGCACCAAACTGGAGCACCTTCCTTGGCAGGTGGGTAATGTTTGCGAGCTTTTGCCCCTTCCCTGTTACAATTCCTTTCCCTCCATCACTTCAGACTCTCCCTCCTCCTCAGCACTCCATCCTTTAGCCAGGTCCCCACTTTTTTCTATCTCATCTTCCAGGTACCTTTCATATCCTTCTTTTATAAAAAACTATTTGATGCCTCCGCCGTTCAAAACATGCAAAGAGAAATACTAACCAACTGTTCTATCGAAAGGTCACAAAACCTGTGTACACTTCGGGTGTCACTCTCTGACTCCCCTCCCTTCCAAGCCCCCCATACACAACTTCCTGAAACCAGATCATCTTTGGCAAGACTACTTAAGGTCATGTGGTAAAACACACACTCTTACGCAAGATGCAGCATCTGGCCAGCACAAGAATTCCAACATTAGTGCAGGAGGCCAAGACACTTCAAAGGTTTGTCATTCTTTGCTCCTTTTACTAGATTAAGCTTTTGTAAGCTGAGTTTAGAAATGTCAGAATTAAGGGAACAGATGCAACATCTCTTGGAGTTCTCTTACTTGCTGCAGGCTTCCCTACGCCTGCTACTCTAACATGCTCAACAGTGCAGCACTGCCCATTGCAAAACTCCTTGGGTTTCCGAATTCATCAGTGAAATGTCTCAGACCCCGCTAAAGACTTTATATAGTTAATTCACCCATGTGAACAGCAGTATTAGTCTTTGATACTTCAATATTAGTGTCACTATATTTCAGGGCTCTTGTAATGGTGTAAAGCAAGCCTTGCGAGCTAACTGTAAATATCTCTTCAAAGAAGACTGTAAAACCTCTATCCTGGTGTGTTAGTCCAGGATCAGCACTGAACTAGCCATAAGATTGGCAGTTCAAATCCACAAGCCACCCCTTGGAAACCCTATGCAGGATCACTATGAGTCAGAACTGACTTGATGGCACTTAACAACCACAACAATGGACTAAGGTATAGGGTTCTATGTAAGATGCACAGGCGGCAAAATGCAGGATGTAGGGGGCTGGGCTCATGGAGACAGCCGACACGCTAAAGGCATGCATGAAGGGTGCACCAGAGATCCCGGTCCCACAGCTAGGCATGCTTGAACATACAGAGCACAGGGCACAATGGGGATCACATCCTTTACCAGCCACAAAAGAGCCAAAGCAAGCCTAAGTGCAGCCAGGATGACAGATGCCGCATGGAGAACTACTTCGGCCTACAGCAAGGCAATGCTGCGGGGGAGCAAATATGCTTTGGGTCCAAGCAGCAGATCAATGCGACCAAAACAGACCTCTGACCCAGATTTCCTTTTTGCAGTATCGTCTATATTGAGGAGGTCCCCAAAGCGCTCATTAGTGATAAACTGGTGATGCGTCGGAATGACGCCCGTGTGGCGTCGAGCAGCAATATCGGCTTCTTCTTGCTCACGCTTAAGTCGTCTCTGGTCCGCTAAAAGTTTCTGCCATGAAATTGCATAAAATGGGGAGTGAATCATCTGGTCCAGGGTACTGGGGAACTGCCAACAAAAGCAACGGAGGAAAAAGGTGCTGGGGCAACAGGGAGGAAACATTAATAGAGTCAGATGTTGGAGGGGCTTTCTGGTACCACAATGGTGATATTCCCATGTGACCACCTCTCTTGCCCAGCACAGGAAAGACCCGGGGGGAAGCTGGGATTCTGGGAAGGGTGAATTCCATACAATTAGACTGCCTGTAAATCATCCCCTGGCTCAGCCGAGGCCCTCCTGCCTCCTAATGCCTGGGCACCGAGGGCCAGGTGAGCCAGGGAGTAAGTCCAGAGCATTTGCGAGCATGATGGGCTGCAGTGGGAGGCTGCAAGTGCTAGCCTTACCTCACCTCGCAGAGCAGTGAGGATGTCCACAGGGATTCCCATGCTGGGGCCAGGGTACACTGCTTCCCCTGCCCATATCAGGCCAGCTGAACCTGCTATGGGCTTTTACCATGTAAGTCTGATGACAACGGCATTGTTTTGTGCTTCCCCACTCAATAGAGCAGTACTGTCCATTGCAGAAAACATGCCACCCTTCTCCCAGGCCAGCCAACCCTTCCCTTAGGAGGTCTTAGCACATGCACAAAAGGCCACTTATGTGCCTGAGAGGGCACGTCGGTTACTTTCTAACTTCCTTACTTCCTAACTATTTCTTCATTAGGTGAAATGTAGTCAAGGTGAAGTGAATGAGGTACAGTACATAAAATAAGAATAAGGGTACTTGGGTTAGAGCAGATATTCGCTCCCATATTATTTTTTTTTAAGTCTTTTTTACAAAATTAAACAATGTTGCATTTTATCAAATGCTCTCTTGCTATGTATGGAAATGATGCCATGAAATAGAATTTTAATGTGTTGGCTTATACTATACCAACCTAAAGGTGCCCTGGGGGCAACAGTGGGTTAAGCTTTGGGCTGCTAACCATGAGGTCAGTGGTTCAAACCCATCAACCGCTCCATGGGAGAAAGAGCTATCGATTTAGAAACCCTAGGAGTAGTTCTTCTACTCTATCCTACATGTGGTGGCTATGAGCTGGAATCGACCCAATGGCAGTGGGTATGTATGTATACCAACCTAACTTTTCTGGGTTAACGTTCCTTATCAAAAAGCACTAATCAGAACTTTGAAGATCATTCTTAGCATGCACAATAAAAGCATCACTATTCTTCCAGCAGGTAATTCTATGTTTCAGGTGGCATTAGACCCAAAGGATGGTAGGCCTGATTTTCCTTCACAGCCCACAAATAATCAAGTGACAATTTCATCCAATGGCTGAAGGACTTCCAATGCTCAGGCTGCTTGTTGTAAAGACCAGAAAAGAAGCAACAAGACAGTGCTGTATAAAGTACAGGACTGTGTAAAGAGCAGTGGTCCTGGTGTTCAGTTCTGCCTCTGGTATCAGGTAACTTGCTCTGTGGCTTTGGGCAAGCCATTATTTTGCCGTGGTCCTTTCTTGGAGAAAACAAGGGTTTAGATAGATGATCACTCATGTTAGCAGGGCTGACGTGTTCTTATTTTCTGAAATGCTATTACATCAATGTTAAGAATGAAGTGTGCATATGGAAAAGTGCCATGCCGAATACTCTATCAGTTAGGCATTCCCAGTTGTTTCTATAGCAGCGGGGATGGACTGATGCTTGAGGCTGCCATATACCCATTTTCAATACTTCTGGTGCTGTTGTTGTTAGCTACCATCAAGCTGGTTCTGACTCACAGCAACGTTAAGCATAACAGAACTCTGCCTGATCCTGCGCCAACCTCAAAATCGTCGTTAAGCTTGAGCCCACTACTGCTGCTGCCATTGTGCCAATCCATCTCGTTGGGGATCTTTCTCTTTTTCACTGACTCTCCACTTTACCTAGCATGATGTCCTTCTCCAGGGACTGGTCCCTCCTGATAGTATGTCTGAAGTATGAGAGGCAGTCTTACCATCCTGGCTTCATTCTTGCGGTACATCTTCCATCACAGATTTGTTTGATCTTCTGGCAGTCTATGGTACTTTTAATATTTTTCTTCAACATCATAACTCAAATGAATCAATTCTTCTACTGTCTTCTTTATTCACTGTCTGAATTTCACATGCTTATGAAGCCACTAAAAATATCAAGGTTTAGGTAGATGCACCTAGTCCACGAACTGGCATCTTTGCTCTTAAACACTTTAAAAGAGGTCTTGTGTGGCAGATTTGTCTAATGCAATATATCATTTGATTTCTTGACTGCTGCTACCGTGAATATTGATAGTGGATCCAAGCAAAATGAAGTCCTTGGAAACTTCACATCTTTTCTCCATTGATAAGAATGTTGTTTATTGGTCCAGTAATGAGGATTTTTGTTTTCTTTACATTGAGGTACAACCCACACTGAAGGTTGTGGTCTTTGATCTTCATCAGTAAGTATTTTAAGTCCTCTTTGCTTTCAGCAGGCCAGGTTGTATCATCTGCGTATCACAGGTTGTTAATGAGTCTTCGATTATGTGCTCAGCATATAGATTGAGTAGGTATGGTAAAAGAATACAACCCTGGCACATATCTTGGACTTCTTCCTTCAATACCACTGGTTCTTGATCATATGCTAACTCTTCAAATGGATGAAATCGTCCATTTATTTTTGGTACATCTGTGTATTCTTTCTATGCTTTCTGCATCATTCAGTATTTTGCCCATAGAATCCTTCAATATTGCAAGCTCAGGCTTGAAGTTTTTCTTCAGTTCTTTCAGCTTGAGAAATGCTGAGCATGTTCTTCCCTTTTGGTTTTCTAACCATGGTTAAATATAATTATAGAACATCAAATGGTGCAAAACTCCCAACCTAGTACTTGGATCTGACCCTTAGTAAATTCATCAGCCAGTTTAACCATGTAAATGCAAAACCATGGATAAGAACATAAACCTTTAAGGATCTGTGAGTCCGTGTTGCTCAGGGAACAAGCAACTCACCTTCTATGTCAAACTTTTATTACGGCAACTGTTACGCCAAGTAAGTAAAATATGCCTCCCACCTGACAGGCAATAATTCTACTACATAGCCTTCCACGTTGGATACTAGAGTTTTTGGCCTTATTACCACAAATAATCCTGTATGTACGTCATTGTTTCTTTCCACAGATAGGTATATAGGTGTCTTACTGAATACTGTTTGGATTATGTGGCTGGTGAGGGAGAAAGATAATGGCCATTTGTTTTTTAAATTTTGTCTCACCATCTGGCAGCAACGATCACTATTACTCAGCTTACCTTAGAGTCAGTATCCCCCCCTAGATACCTTAAGGGTGTGGCGCTGTGGGTTAATGCGCTAGACTGCAAAGCCATCTGAACTGCAAGGTTGGCTGTTCAAACTCACCAGCTGCTCCTTGGAAACCCTATACAGGATCGCTATAGGTAGGAATCAACTCAGTGGCACTTAACAACAACTTAACACAAAAAGGACTTCAGACTTCTAAGGAGCATGAGCACCCTGCCCCGGCTGCTACTGGTGGAAAGCTACTCTTCCATCTCTATCGATTACAGGGAAATGAACATCAGAGCTCAGGTTTTGCTATGGGACTGTTCCCCTGGGAAAGCAAAATCCACAAAGCATTTATCGTATATCATCGTGACTGTTAACAGAGCTTGTGACCTTGCTCATTTTCACATAGAACTATGCCTTCCTACGTCCTTTAGAGCATGCACTCCACTTCCTGCACTGTTGTAACTACACCACTGCCACACTGACATTTCAGTAGCTTCGAGAAAGGTGTGCACTTTGAAGTTCTTAGTTGGCACTTAGCAATGTTTACTGAAATACCTTCCATCTCTTACGTTAAAAACAGTAACGTTAAAGACAACCTTTTGAAACTCTTATAAAACATATCACGTTCATTATTTCTTTTCCTCTTTTCCTTCCACATCTGAACTATGCCTTGTATCAATAGAGGGGTGAGAAGTATTGAAGAAATGTGTGGATGGACTTCCCTAGACAACATTAAGGCTGGGGATGGAGGGAATGAAAGACTGAAGTAAATTCCAGTTTTCCACCTACAAGGCACTGAATGCAGTAGGGGAAACCTCCTCCTGAACCCCTCATGCAGGAGTGCTGGCTGGGCTTTGCATTCCTTACCCAGTACCTGCCGGGAACTCAATCTGACATTCTGGCTAAGGAGACTACAAGAGGAGTGACTGAGCTTGCGCCAGACAAGGAGTCCTACTGAAGACCCAATCTCTGCTTCTAATCTCGAGGTCATGTCCCCTCTTAAAACAGATGCCTAGAACATTTACTTCTTTCATCTTTTTAGCCAAGGAAGAGCTCAGAGGTTTGAAAGATGGGATTTACCTCTTTATCATCGTGACGTCTTCGAATAAATTCTTCTGTGGATTCCAAGTAATCAGCTGGTATAAAATGCCTTGGTGATTCTGAATCTTCAAAATAACAAAGCAAAGTTAAAATCGGAAGCGATTTAGTTCAGGAAAGCAGGTCGGGAAATGGATTCCAGCTATTAACCTTTTGCCAATTACAATGATGTTTTTTTTTTTTTTTACAGCCACTATTGATCAGGAATCAAGTTCTAAAGAAAACATACCACCTCCTCCCCTTTTGGACCCACTTGTGAACTAGTTTAATACAAAGAAGGCAAAAGATGTGTAAAAAGAGAGGGTTTTCTGTCACAGTGTCCCTATGACGAGACGTGCAGGATTACAGGGACACACCGTGCACTCACACACACACAGGACCACCAAGAGAGGCTGCCTCTCAAAAAATCACGGGCTAAGTAGGGGATTGGTGCAAACAGCAGGGGCTCAAGGGTTCAACAACCGAATTTCTCAGTTGCGCTAAATGGCCAATTTTTCTTTCGAAACAAGAGTTTGGTGATTAGTCTAAACCAGGGACTTTGTTTTTTAAAGAAGTGCAGCCACTAGGAGCCATGATTAATTGCCAAGCAAAACAAACAAAAAACAAAGGACGGACCAGAAAATGAGCACCAAGGGCACAGGGAGGGGAGGAGGCAAGCAAAGTGGAGAGACGGATGAGGTGAGACTGGTCAAATACACAAAACGCCACCTCCGCGGGCCGTTCCCAGTTCACTCTGTGGGTTGTTGTTTCTGTCCAGGCTGTGGTCTGAGAACAGCCCAGCATTCCCATTACTAACGGCCCTCGGGCAGTCCTCTGGCTGGGGCTCTGAGATCCGGCTAAGCCTTTCCATGGTGTGTAGGGAAGACAGGCGCTTGGGAACAGAGGGCTTCCCCCCAGCAGAGGGCTTGTGCTGAAGGGGCTGACTGGGGTGGTCGAGCTTCTGGCCTGCCAAGAGGCCTGCGGAGTCACCAGGGGAAGGCTGTCGGAGGGAGTGCTGGAGGGGCTTTTTCAACCGAAAGGGGAGAGGGCTCATTAGGTAGATGTTCCTGAGGAGAATGCTCTTGTCCCCTCTGGTGTCCGGGCGCCAGTCGGGCTGTCTGGAGGTGTACTGTTGCTCATGCTTGCGGATGGTGGTGAAGCGGGTGTAGGAGGCTGGGCAGGTGCCCTTGCACTTGTTGAGGCGGTGTCTGGGGAAGTCCCCGTGGACACCGCTGCTGCTGCCCTCCCGGCTGTCACTGGAGACGCTAGAACAGTGATCTAGCTCATCGGAGCAGACTGAGAGGGGGTGAGAGGGCACAAGGCCCCGGAAGCCCAGTGTGGGATCTGCCACATTGTTACAGGTCGGGGAGGCGTAGACCCTGCGGGGGCTCATCACATCCACCTCCCTGGGTCGGAGCTTGGTTGACTCCAGGAGGGACTCGGCTGAGCGGGCAGAGGTCAGGCCGCTCCGGGACAGCACAGGTGTGGGGGACTTGCTCAGTCTGCCTGACAGGTCCAGAGACGGCATGGATCGGGATCGCTGAATCAGCTGCTCAAAAGCTGTGATGCGGGAGGAGACCGTGTGCTTGGGAATGTGCTCGGAGCCCTCCTGACTGGGGCCAAGCTCGCCCCTGGACAATGGCAGGCTGCTCTTTTCAAAGTGGGAGGCCAGATCGCGCACACTCGAGGATGAGCCGGAGCCCAGGAGGAGACTGGCTCGGTTAATCTGATGCATGTCACGGTAGAACATGGAGAAGTGCATCCCAGCCTTTCTAGAGAGAGGACAGGGCTTTCTGGAGCTGGAGCTATACTCCTGGAGGCTCAGCGTGCTGCTGGACTTGCTGTCGTAATCCCGTCGGGAGCGCGTGAGCAGGTTCTCGATGCTTCCCCCCACGTGCCGGGGGAGGCCTCTTCTGGACTCACTCAAAGAAGCTGAAATGCAGAGGTTCTCGCAGCTCTGTGCCTTCTCCGAAGGCAGCAGGATGCTCTTCTCTTCCTGCAAAAGAGCGCTGGGAGCAGAGAGCCTGGGTTTGAATTTGGAAGGAAGGATTTCCGAAATGCAGGCTTTCGCAGCAGACAGGGGCTTCTTGTGTTGACACATGAAGCCTAAAGCATTGCCAGTATTAAAGGTTCGGCTAGGAACTGAAGATGAAATCATGTGAGCATTCCCACCTTTACGGTCCACTGGTAAGCATGCAGAATAAAATAAACAGACCCATTAGGTTAAAGCTGAAAGCTGCTCAAAAAAAAAAAAAAAAGGTGGGGGTAACATGCTCATTTTTCATAAGGGCTTTAAATTTTTTATTTCCAGTCCATGTCTGGAAGCAAAATAACTGGTGCTGCAAAGCAGGTGCAAAGATGCAACGAAGGGAAAGGAAGAAGAAAAAAAAAGGCCACTACTAGTCAGGAAAGACTGAAGCTCAGCTAATTTCTAAGAAAAAGGAATCAGAACACAAAAAAAAAAAGAGAGAGAGAGATGCTTCAGGGAAAGCAAGGGCTGGGATTTAAAGGAAGGGAAACTATTCAAACCAGAAAGAAAATTGGCCAGTGAGAAAACAGGAGAGGGAACGTTGAGCACTCAAAGGCCCAAGTCTGGATCCAAACAAGTCCGAACCCATCCTGGTTGCTGGCAGCATCCCTACCACTGCCACCACCCGCTCTGCCAAGGTGATGGGCATGTTCGGGAGAGAGAGGCCTGCAGGCATCACTCAATTACCTTTTGTGGAAGCCGAGCTGGATGGTCGCTTGAGCCCACTAAGGCCCTGAAGAGGGATGTCGCCACCTTCCAAGACACTTTTATAAATCTGCCTCTCATTTTCCAAGCTAGCGAGGTCCCCGGGGGCCCCATCTGACTCCCTCTTCACTGCATGGAAGTTGGAAGAATATATACTAAGAACAATGTAATTTCAAAAAAGAAAGAGAGAAAAGAAAAAATAAAGGTAAGAATAAGAGTTAGCATCTGTTTCAAAAGCACATGACCCACTGAAGACTTCTTGGTTTCTAATCAAGCCCTGCCCTTTCTAACAGACATTCCTACGTAGATGTAGATTTCCACAGACAAAACAAGCCTACTGGTACCTTGAGTGCTCATGCATGTTGTCCAAACAGGAAACTGTTCTAACCGACATGACTGTATTGGGGCTTGTAACTCTGAACAATGCCAGGGGGAGGGCAGCGGGAGGCAGGAGGGCAGGCTGGGGCCGCAGACAAGACAGCCCAGCCCATGCTGACGATCTCAAGTCCACTTTGTGGACTATTCTCCTGGGTTGTTCTTCTGAAGTGAGTTGGTTGATCGAGTATTAAAATCATCTGCCAATCTGCAGTGAAATGAAGAGGCCCAGCTGCCCTTGGCTTCCTGGAATATCAGAGACCAAGAGAAACCAGAACCTTCCATTCTGTGTTCTCTTAGAAACACAGAGAAATTTTGTACCCACTTCTTTCAAAATGTGTGTTCAGAATCTTATGGCGTGCATTATGAGTATAGACTACAACTCATTTATAGCTTTCCTTTATTTTTATCTTGATGTAATCTAGGCAATTTTTGCAAGTTACCACAAATCCTTTTTGGAATGAGGTGGGGCATGGAAAAAAATGAAGAGTACTTGTTGAACCCCTCCTTTCCTCTAACCCCTGTTTTCTATGCCCTCGGCCACTGACACATTGAGACATGCACACACAAGTGCACACACTCACTTCTCAGGTAAAACAATGGCCCCTTTCCCACTCCAGCACTTTTGCTTCTGCTAGGCGGCATTTCAGTCCTATAGTAACCTTCATTTATTGGTTACCAATGCTGTGTTTCCATCTCTGAAGAGCCACAGGTTGAGGGAATTCCTCCCTCCCAATATTTTATTATGAATATGTTCAAATAGATAGAAAAGTTTTAAAATTTTTATAATAGTCAACACCCATCTATCCACCACCACGATTCTGTGAGGAACACTGGGCTGCATTTGTTCCATTACACGGCTCCTTCTTTCTCTCTACTCGCCCATCCAAGATGGAAGGATCCTGCATGTCACACAGCTGGCCTTTCCTTCTGCACATTATTACCCCAGTTCCTGAGTCTCCGTAGCAAGAGCTACCCCACACACCACTTGGCACGATGTCCTACGGGAGGCACAGGACTAAGCATTTGACAATCACATCTTTTCTTTAATCCTCACACACACACAGATGGTAGTGTTTCCATCACTTGTCAAAGCACAGTTGGTAAAATAGCAGAGCTGGGACCTGAACCATCAGATACCACACAGATACTCAGTGGTCATTTCCCTATGACCGAGTGCAAATGGTTAACATATTTGACTGCTAACTAAAAGGTTGAGGGTTTCAAACAGAGACTCCTCACAAGAAAGGCTTGATGATCTACTGGCAGAAGATCAGCCACTGAAAACCCAATGGAGTACAGTTCTGCTCTGACACATGTGGGGTCGCCATGAGCCGGGGATGACCTGATGACAACTGGTTTTTCTACAGATGTCTTTTCCACTTGCTGACTAACAGCTGTGGGGGACTGAGGGCACGGAACTCCCTGTGGTCATTAGCTGCTGTTGAGTCAACTCCAACTTAAGGCGACCGAGGTGTGCAGAGCACACCTGCGCAGCAAGGTTCTCAAGGCTGGGTCCTTTGGGACCGTTTGGAATTGGTTTGCCAGGTCTTTCTCTGAGGCACCTCTTGGTGGGTTTGAACCACCAACTTATAAGTTAGTAGCTGAGTGTGTAACAGTCTGTGCTATCCAGGAACTCACCCCCCACATCTTCTCTTTTTGTTTTTAGGTGTTGTTGAGTGGATTTTTGACTCATAGCAATCTCTGGTGCCAAAGAAGAACTGCTCCATAGGGTTTGGTGTGGGTTTTTTTTTGCTGTCATCTTTACAGAAGCAGATGGTCAGGTCTTCCTCCTGCAGAGCCACTGGGTGGGTTCCAATTGCCAAACTTTCTGTTAGCAGAATGTGCCACAAGGATACCTGTCCACCTCCCTAGCTCCTCTTCTCCTTCTAGGTCATGTCTGACTGCCTGACCTCATAGCTCTTCTACTTTGCCAGCTGCCAGAACTTGCCTCCTCTTCCCTGGCTCCACTCTTGGGCTTTATTCCATTATCGTCTTTTTCCCTGCTTCCCCACCAGAACAACAAACCAACACAAAGGAAATCTCTCAGCAAGGATTTGCTACAGTCAACTGTTTTCTTTCTGATATAAAAGCCAGCATGCTTTTTCCAGATGTGAACACTTTGCAAACTTATTTAGAATCTATAGAAGCTCTGGAATAATATTTTTTAATTGAGCATCTCCATCAGATCTCTGTATGTTGGAAATACGGGCATCATTTGCCTCAGGGAACAAAAGAGGAAACCGAGGACCAGAGTGGTAAAGATATTTGCCCAGGGTCACAGGGCTGTGTCCAAGTAGGTCAGAGAAGAAATGAGAAGCAAACTGATACCAGGCTGGACGAGGAGAACCCAGTCAGAATTAGCAGCCACTGATTACTTAACAAAACAAATTACAGTTCAGAAGATCAACCCTGAGCAGTCCGGGTTGTATCAGCTCTCAGTTCAGGAAGAAAGAGCAAGCCAAGAGGAGCCAAGACAAAGAATTTAGCCTCAGGTGAATATGCAGAGCTGGGACTGCTGAATTTCCAGGGGACCCAATGAATACACACTCACTGGCAGCCTAAAGAGACAACTGAGTAACCAGGTAAGGGCCCATTGTTTCCGACTGTGCTCACAGACAGGCTCTGGAGGTGGGATGCCGCTTTGACTCCAGCAAGGAATGTGGAGCAGCTGAGGCAAACCCTCGCTCTTTAAAAATGTGGAAACAACCTTTTTCTCTCAGCCTGAATTTCGTTCATATGTACAAATAGCGGAGACTGTCCAAGAAACCTACCTTCAAATCTGTTTTCTATACAGACTTGTCTTTTGAGCCCTAGACACATACATTCAACGACACCACCTTCTAGATTTCTCCACTTAGATACTCCCCAGACACTTTAAATTCAACTGTCAGGAATTGTATATCGTCATTCCATCCCTCTCTCGTGGACAGAGCACACATGATGTCTCCCTCTTTACCCGCACAGTCTCTCTGTTCCTCTGCAGTAAGCCCACCATCACTCCTCCAGCCTCCCTCCTGGACTCCCTCCAACCAGTTCTGCCAAGCACTGACAGCACTGTTTCTAGAAAGGATCTGCCCATGTCATTCCACTGTTCCTGTACTCACTCAACCAATAGTCACCAGCAGCACCTCTCATATGAAGAGGAGGTTCAGTGTAAACACAACAGACACACAAGTCTGCTCGCAGGGAACCACTATGTCAAAACCACCATGTCAAAACCACTATGTGAGTTCAGGGGGTGGGATGGGGTAACTTGTTCATTGTGGCTTTGAGAGGACAAGTGCAGACAATATGAAGAGAAGGCTCACCATTAGCCTTTTGTTTTGCACACAAAAATTAAAATTACATCCATGCTTTATTTGCTTCTCCTATAAAGTCTTCCTTAACCTTTACTCCTCATAAGACAGAGGTACTCATTTCTTCCTGGGTCCCACCAAAGCATCTACACTTGATTTCAGTGGTTATTTGCAAACTAGCCACCCCTTTTGTTCACTCTGGACACTTGAGGGCAGGCAGTGTATTGTATTAATCTTGGCATGTCTCATGTATAATACTCTGGCTTAATATATTAGTTGAATAAATGATTGTTGTTAGGTGCCATCAAGTCAGTACCGACTCATAGCGACCTTATGCACAGCATAACGATCCTGGGCCAATAAATGATACTGTATATTAAATAAGGAGCTCTGGTAACATAGTGGTTACGAGTCAGGCTGCTAATCTCAAGGTCAGCAGTTCAAACCTACCAGCAGTTCCACGGAGAAAGATGAGGCTTTCTCCCCGTAAAGATTTACAGCCTCGAAAACCCTATTCAGGGTTGCTATGAGTCAGAACCGACTCCCCAGCATACCACCATATGTTAAATGGCTATGGGCACACAGATTTCTGACACATCTGCCCAGGAGGGTCTCTAATGTTTCCTATTGTTCTTCAAGTTTTGTTCTTAGGTCAGGGGTGGGGATGGGGGAAGGTGTTCTCTCGAGTTGTACCTCCTGCTAACTCAAAGGTGAGCTCTGCAGGAGAGGGACGTGGCAGTCTGCTTCAGTTCTACTCTGTCCTCTGGTTCCTAGGAGCTGGAATTGACTCAGTGGCAGTGGGTTTTTGGTAGTCAAGTCTAGCTCACTTTCTGAAAGTAGACTATTCCCCTGAAACCTCTCCTAAGCAGAAATGGTGTCAAGTGAAGAAGCAATCGCCATTAATTTTATGGGAATTGTTTTTGAGCATTCCCAGACCCCCAAAATAACCTCCGAAATCAAACCAGACCTGAACTAACACTAACTTCTGGTGTTCACGGACACAGTTCAAAGCTGTGGCAGCTTGATGCTGATGGTAGCTCCAGGCAAGGAGATTGGTGATGTTACTCTCACTACTTGGGGTGTGCCCTGCCTTTTGCTTTTCGCCTTTTTAAGTGAAATCGAAAATCCTCTTCAGATTTCTTTTGGTTAGTTAGCGAAAACCGGTATTAACAATATAAGTCTTTCCTAAAATTAAATGGTGTTAACGTGAACTTTCAAAAAGTGGGGGAGACCTGCAGTTTTTGTATCATTTTAGGAAAGAGCAGGTTGTTTTTGACTGCCACCTGCTGGACAAATACAGTAAAGCTCTTTGGTTGGACAAAGATTACAACTCCCCTCCGGCACTTCACAACAACACCTAACTCATCAATGTGCTGAGCGGTGAGGACTTAAAGGCTGATTCATAGAGCTCATACCTCTTGGGAAATAACATGCAAAATTGCACTTACACTTTGATGGCAACTAAAACAAACCAAATGTTTGAGGGCAAGGAGTAGTAGCTGTATTGGGATACTGAGACAATAGGTGAATTTCTTCCTTTCTGTTTCCTGATTTCTTCATGTTAATTAACAAGATTCTAGATTAAAGTTTGTCTAATAGATGAAAGTGGATTTAAACCAACATCATCACTTCTCCAGTTCCCACATGTTCTGGACCTGGGCCCCCTGGGATTCCTCTTTCTTCATTCCTTGGATGAAGTCAAGTTCTCCCAACACATCATCACTTGTGTTCAAGCTGCTGCCTGTTCTAAGTGAGGTGGGTCTAGTGAATTCAACTGCGTAGCTCCGTTCACCCATCCACAACAGTCTTCTGTATCAGACACTGCACTAAAGCTGGCTCCTCACTCAACTTTCCAAATATGGACAAATCTTACTCATTTCAACAAACTGGGGAAAAACCAAGCCTGAATTGCTGAAAAACTCCTCAAGTGGTAGAACTGCAGAAGGACAAAACTCATCTATTTCTAGTTAAGTATTTCATGAGAGGTAGGCTAAGGCTGAAAACCAGAGGTTCTTTAGAGATCCAGCTCAAAGATGTAAATAAAAGTCAAAGTGCGAGAAAATGAACACATCAAACATCTTTGTGTACATAAATGCTCAGAATGACTAAAACAACTTCCTCTTTTTAGTGGTCTGCATGAGCCCGTTTCAGGTCTGTTCAAACAATATTACAAATGGATGCTAAATTGTTTTCTTAAAGCTCAAAACCAGGAGACCTTAGCAGGGTCTCTGTAAATTTATTACCAAATGAGCAATGGTATGGTATAGATGGGAATTTACTGCCCACATCAGTCCCCTGGCTGAGAATGTCATTGTCCCTACTCTGGGTCTTGCTCTCCCCATGTGGGAGCACGTTTACGACATGGCCTCTACATGCCTGTCTCCTCACCAATCAAATGGGGATTAATCCTAGGCTGCTAAGAGGATTCTAGGACGTAAGGTGGATGGAGCGCTAAGTAGAGGGCCTGCCACGTGGCAAATGCTCAATAATTAAGATTATTATTTCATTGAAGACATGTACTCCCAACTCTTAACAGTCAGTGGCAGCTGCTTCCTCTTCTGACCTTTCTCCCTTGATCATTTTATTGTGATAAAACATAAACAACGTTTGCCGTTTTAACCATTGTTAAGTGTACAATTCTGTGGCATTAATTACATTCACCATGTATGTGACCATCACCGCAATTCATTTTCAGAAGTTTTTCTGGACTCTTTTGACCATAATAGTTTACGTCATCCATTTGCCATTTTGCCTTTTGATTTTCTTCTACTTATTTTTGACATGTTATAACTTATTTTACAAACTAAGAGACTATAGCTTATGCTATAACTGGGTGCTGGGCAGTGAGGACAGTCAGAATGACAAAGCAAGCCTTTGGGAACAAGGAGTTTGCTGGGAGCTGTGGCTCTGTGAAGGCCCTCTAGCCTCAGGAAGGATACTGTTAACTGGGTTGGCTTCACCTCTGAGAACATTATTTCTGGGTCCTAAAGCGCAGGTGATTGCATTCCTGCTTTGAGCTGAAGGACAGCGCTCAGTCTGAAGCTCTTCAAGAGAGTGAGCTCAGCAAGGAATGAGATTCTGTTATGGGTGGTGGGAATGGATAGCAGTGTGACTGCACAACATGAGGAATGGGATCAATGTCATGGAATTATAAGTGCAAAAAGTGCTGAGAGATACCACTTGAAAAAATGACCTGCAGGAAAAATGGAGGCAGATGGACTGTTACTACAAGAACAAACAAATCGTTTCCCTAGAAAACAGCAAGGCAAGTGGCCAGGTCCTCTCAATGCAAATCCCCTTCCAAGACTAAGACTCAATGGAAATGCACGCTCTGATTGGTGACCACACACATCACCGATCGGGGGAAGTGGGGTAAAAGCAGCAATGAAGCGGCAAGATAAGCCCAACAATGTTCAGTGGACTTCTGTGGACCCAGTAGGGGGCCTGGTTGGCAAGCAGTGTGAAGAGGCCTGGGGACTCTTGGGCCCAGAGTTAGTGGCGTGGCCACGGAGGACTCGAAAGGACCGGCTGACGGGAAGAGAGGACATATACACAGGAGCACCCACACTTGCAGATGATACCCACGTGACCTGGACCGGATGACTGGATGATCGGAGCTCAACCAGGAGAGGAAAGAAGAGGTGAAAAAAAAAAAAAGAGTGAGCTGATCCAGTCTGATGAACTTGATCTATACCTATGGAGCAACGACTCAAATGAGTGAACAAATCCTCACAGCAAGAAACATTCACACACACACACACACAGAGTGGACAGAGAAGGGCAGCTTGGACACTGGATACTCAAATGGGGAGCAGGGGACTACAAAGGCAAGAAATGACTGGCTTACAAGCTTTCAAGAGGGAACCTGGTGCTAGGGAGCATGGTGGAAGGCAGAATCTCCAGTAGGTACTATTCAATCTGTCTGGGTGGAGCTGATGAAAGGAGATACAGATGGGTAACTCGTGATACTGTAGTGAATAATGCTTATCAGGATGGACTATGAGGGTTGGAAAAGCAAAGGTGGAAGTTTTGTAACAAGGAAGGGAGTGATTAATTCTCCAGGATAGGAGCGGAGGCCTCTGGGACCATCAACGGAGAAGAGCCAAGAGCGGGACCCTACCCAGAGAAACAGAGATGCCTGAGATAGAGACAGAGATGATGACATGGAGTGATGAAGCGACTGGGGACCTTGGACCCAGAGAGGGAAAGGGACTGTGGGCCGAAAACTCGGGGGAGGAAGGGGAAGTGTAGGGGGCGAGTTTCTATGATATACCCTTTGGGTGGTTGATGATGCATGGAGGGGACTGGAACCATGGCAGTGAGATGATATAAGATGGAATGAATGTAAAACTAAAGTTCTCCCATGTAAACTATCATATAATTAATAATAAAACATTAAAAAAAAAAAGTGCTGAGAAAGCAAACGCTTTGTTACAAACACATTTACTACAACTTAGAGAGAGAGAAAGCCAGTACCAGTGAGCCTCAGAGCCCAGAGTGGAAGAGAGGGGAGGAGGTCCTGATGCCGTATCTGAGCTCTGATACTGCTATTTGTATCAAGGGTCTGACCACCAAAACCAAGGTAGGAGCAAAAGACTTTATACCTGGCCTTCTCAGGTAGAAACTGCCCTATAAAGGCAGGGAACTTGCTTTACTTGCTGCCCTAATATATCCCCTCATCATCTTTGGCTGTTCTGGAGTACATTAATGATACAGCAAATATATTTACAGAAGAAAATTAACATAATGAATCTAGCTAGAGTTTTTCATTACTACCCTAAAAGGATTAAGGTTCTTCCATTCTCTCACTGAAATACTTACATCTTAACTGATTGACTTTCAAATGAAACTCGTTTTTGCAAAGTACCTTCTTTGGCAAGGTAGATAGGGACTCGCCCAAGTAACAAAGGCGATGGTGGTGGTGGGGTGCTGGGGAGCCGGTTCCGACTCTTGGCCCACCCTGTAGAGGGTTTTTGAGGCTGTACATCTTTACGGGAGCAGAAAGCGTCATCTTTCTCTTGTGAACAGCTGGTAGTTTCGAACTGCTGACCTATTAGCAGCCTGACTTGTAACCACTATGCTACCAGAGATCCTTCAAGTGACCATGTTGTTGTTGTTAAGTGCCATCGAGTCAGTTCCGACCCACAGTGACCCTGTATTAGGGTTTCCAAGGAGCGACTGGTGAGCTGGAACCACCAAACTTGAGGTTCAAACTGACTTTGCAGTCCAGTGCATTAACCCACAGTGCCACAAGGGGACTCCAAGTGACCACTGTTGTTATTGTTGTTAAGTGCCGTTGAGTCGGTTCCGATCCATAGAGACCCTGTACAGGATTTTCTAGGCTGTAAATCTTTACGGGAGCAGAAAGCCTCATCTTTCTCCCATGGAATAGCTGGTAGTTTAGAACTGCTGACCTTAAGGTTTGCAGCCCGATTTGTAACCACAACACTACCAGAGCTCCTTTATGCTTGTCAAAAAACTCATAAACTCAGCATTCAGACCAAACTAGGTCTTCTTATCTGAACTGATGAACTCTGTTCATTTTGTATTTATGGGTAACAGTTATGCCTTTCCTCCCTGACACAGCTCAAAGAACGAGATATGATATGGTGGCACGACCCGCAGATGTTCCTATCAGAGCAAGCTCCTTTAGAATCTACTGGATGTGTGTTGTCTGTAAGATTGGGCCAGGCACTGTGGAGACACAATCCTTGCCTTCGAATTGTTTATATCAGCAATTTTTAAGAACACTAGAGTATATAATTGAGGTAAGTAGCAATAGATGTGTGTGCCAGGGGAGGGGCTAACTGGGCACAGGAAAGGTCAGTTGGGAACTATTTGTACAAACCAAATTGTTTGCTTTTTACCATGCATAAAAATGGTAAACTGGAGCAATCACTGCATGGCAAAGGACTAAGAAAAGTAATCTGATGGAGGGATCAGAGTGAATGGAGAGGGAGAGAAGAGTGAGGGAGGGGGCTGGTGGTTATCCCATGAAAATGTGGAGTCCTGGTGTGGCACTGTGAGTTAATGTGCTGGGTTGCACGGTTGGTTTCAAGGTCAGTGGTTCGAGCTCACTAGTCACTCTTTGGAAACCTTATACAGGGTCGCTATGAGTCGGTACCGACTCCACAACACTTAACAACAGCAACAAGATTTAGTAGAAGGAAATCCATCCATACCTCTGTACAAGATAGACAGGTCAGCCTCCCTTCTGGGCACCATCTTTCCCATGAAAGGTCCAGCCCTGGGACCCAACCCCATCCTCCCCAACCTTTACATCACAGTCCATCTACCTCAGTCATCCACCCCCACCAAGCCTCCACAAATGATGACAGTTTCAATTCCAAATTCAACCAATCCACTCACATTCTAAAGGTAAAGGTATCAACATGGGAAGAAGGTATCAAAGGTAATATAAACCACCACAAAATTCCTTTATAGGAAGAGAGGACAAAAGAAAAATCATTTGATGACTATAATTAGATTGCTGTTTGTCATCTAACCGCATATCATTTGAAGCCAGTAATTCTACTGTTTCCAAGAACACACACTTTGGGTCTAAAACATATAACGCTTTCTATTTTAGACATTTTACACATGAAATTGTATAAACAAAGTGGCTACTTACTATCCAGGAGGCTCTAAGGAAGTTTCCGGACTGGGGCTGACTGCTGAGCTCTGTAAATGTAAAAATAAAGTACCAATGATTTCTAGGTATTTCACACCAGGGGGAACAAGAGAGAACTCACTTTCCTGTTGGAGTTCAGACAAGGAGCCTGGATGGACAGGTTCTCAGTACTATTGGAAGCTGGTGATCTCTCTTTCTTTGGGAGGAAATTTCTGGGCAGGTAGGCTCACCTACTCTCTGACCAGTTTCCTCCAGTGAATGCAACCAAGGCCCTCAGGGTGGGTCAGGAGACAACTTCTTGGCTTTACATTGATCTCAGGCCGAAGTCCTACTGGGTGGATGGCCTACTACTTGGTCAACATGAATTTGTGTTCCCACAACAGCACACCTGTCATCAGCTTCTCCTCAGCTCTCAGTCCCTGCTGCCAAGTCCATCACAGGTGCATCTCTACAGTGAGTCACCCAGCTCTTTAGGTACAGCAGGTACCAAAGGAATTTTTAAACAGCACACAAGGTCTTTAATTTGTTTATACCCGCAGATTCAGAAGCATGGAAATGAGGAGAAACGCAGTCTCACAAAATCTGTTAATGACCATTTCTGCATGAGTGGGGAAAGGTTTTACAAAATGATGAGCCCAAACAGAATGAAACGAATAACCAGGTGGTACATACAGAGGGAAAACAACATAACACATGAGAATGTCCATTCTTGCCTGGGAAGGAAAAATGCAATGGGCTCAATGTATTGGTTTTTTTTAAAAAAATCATATGGAAGTTGAATAAAACAATGAAAAAGTTAACTTAAAAAAATACTTGTATCTCTAACAATGATCATTTAAAGGAAAGAGGCTAATGAAGGAAAAGAGGTATTTGGGGAAAGGAGAGATACAGAAACACCTGGAGGAAAAAAGCAGGGGAGGAGATTGTAAGAGGAAAAGCAAGATGATGGGGGTGGGGGATGGGGAAATGACTCACTTCATCAGGGCCTTCTGCCTGCTGAAACAGCCACACTCGGCCTGTTGGGGCCTCCTTTTGGAGAGCACCTTTGCCCTAGGATGAGGATTCTACCCCTTGTCCACAATTCCTCAGAGAGGGCATCCCTTCTTCCTTCCATATCACTCTCCCAGCCCTTTGGGTTATAATGGTTTTGCAGCCTCTCCTTTCTTGAGTCTCCCACCCCTTGGCATCTGCCCCATTCTGGCTCTTCTGCTACCTTAGATGACCATGTTTTGATAGTAGATGCCATTGAGTCAGGTCCAACTCATGGCGACGTTATGCACGGCAGAGCCAAACACTGGCCGGTGCTACACCATCCTCACAATCATTCCGATGTCTGAGTCCACTGCTGCAGGCATGGTGTCCATCCATTTTATTGAGGAGCTTCCTCTTTCACTCATCCTCTACTTCACCAACCATGATGTCCTTCTCCAGGGACTGGATCCTCCTGATGACATGCCCAAAATATGTATGAAAAAGTCTTTCCATCTTCGCTTCTAAGGAGTTGTCTGGCTGCACTTCTTCATGACAGATTTGTTCATTCTTTTGGCATACCATGATATATATAGTCCACATTATTCACCAATACCATAATACAAATGTGTCAACTCTTCTTCCGTCTTCCTTATTCAGTGTCCAGCTTTCACATGCAGGACGTGACTGAAATACCAGGGCTTGGTCCATGCCCTGGTGCATCTTGAAGAAACTTGCATGACCTTGCTGAGTCCTCTAGGAACTCTTCCTTCCTTCCTTGATGACATTCAACATTTCCATCAGTGCTGTATTCGCTGATGTACTCACCCAGCAACTTCCAAAGGCTTCAAAAAACCTCTTAAACGTCCAATCTACTCACCTTCCCTTGGAGTCAGCTTTTCTGGAATACTGGATACTTCTCATGCTTTCTCTGCTTGCTCCGTCACTCACTTTCCCCTAACCTCTCTAACTGCTGTTCCATGTCAGCACACTCCAAAGGCAACTGTTAGTCTCTCCTCCTTTCTCATCACAATTCCCCTGGAGGCATCAATTCAGCTGTTCCCAGACCTTCAACCATTTCCTCTCGGAAGATGACTCCAACCTGCTTCTCAAGTCCTTGCCCATTGCATGAGATTTTACATTCCCTACTGTCTGCTGAATACTCCCTACATGATATCTGACCTACACTTCAAAAGCAAATGACCAAAACTAACTTACCCCGCACCGATTTTCCCACTATCTCTCTTATGTCACATACTGATGCCTCCACAGCTCCAGCAGCCAGGCCCAAACCAGAGTAGTCTTGTCTCCATGGCAGCTCCCCAATGCAGTGTTTTCCACACCAATTAGCTAAAGTGTGCCATTTCTCTCTCACGTCTACCTTTCCTCTCCCCTCATGCTAGGTTCCCACCATTAATGCCTGGACTACCATAGTAGTCCCCATCACCAGCCTCTCACACTCCAAGGTCTTTTTCCTTTAAATCAACACCATCTCCTTAGCCTTGCTTCATGAGTAGCTATAATCCAGGATCAACCCTCTTCACCAAACTTACCTCCCACTATTCCCACCCAAAACTTTCCAGTTCAACTGACCTTGTCTACTTTATCCCTTGAATATATCTTCAACAAGGTCACTTTTGTACTCTAATGCTTTTACCATGCCCTATCTGGATAATCCTTATCTACACCACATACCTAAATTCTAGCCATCTTTTGAAACTGCTGCTTTGTTGTATTTAGCGCCCATCCCACTGACATGTACTACTAAAGCTCTTTTACTGACAAGTGTCTGACTAGCCTGAAATTCCAGAGAACAAAGTCCATGTCTTATACTGACTTAGAACCCTCCACAACATGCCTTATTCACATTTGGGACTAATGTGAAGATGACTTATTAATGCCCCAGCCACTTCCTTCCACCCACTGTGCCCCCTTCACAACAGTTTCTACCCTCAGGGAAGATGCAGTTCAGACATTCTCTAGTGCCTTCATCCTTACACGTGTTACAGAACTTTGTATCACTTTGGACTTTTCGAGAAGTGCCCCCATTTCCCCTTTTGGGTAGAAAAGTGCCCCCATTTCCCCTTTTGGGCAGAGCTCCCATCATGCCCAACCTCCCGCTAAAACTAGCTGTGATTACTTTCCACCTAAGGTGTTCAATCCCATAGTAGCTGCACCTAGTTCTCGTTGTCACGCCATTGGAAAGAAAGGATGCCTTCCTGCCTCACCTTGATCATGGGCACTGTGGCTCACCTCAGCTGCTTCCTTCGAATTCTGATTCCTGGGCCTAACCATCTGTCTCCTTCAGCCTCCGGAGACTCTCCAGATCCCGAATTCTAACAGCCCACGCTGACTGCAGTCACATCCCCTGGTTTCTCCATCCGATCTGGTTTGAGTTGCTGACACGTACATTACTTTTCACGTCCAACTCAGTCATGTTGATGGCCTGCCCCTTCTTGTGTTAGTCCTCTGGGCTCAGCAGTGTACGCTTGTCCTGCACTAGCTGTGGACTCCTTGGCCTCTTCAGCAGTGTGCACAAGCCTTTTTAAATTTTCTATAAAGGTATCTTTTCCTCCTAAGTCTTCTTTGTTGTGACAGGGACCCCTGAGGGCAATTCTCTAAACCTTTGGTATTTCCCTGCTTCTTCTGGGAGCCTTCACCTTGAACCATTCCGACAGAGCTCCCTTTAAAAACATCAGTGCGGCCTGAGCTTCAGACCCTTGTTTGTGATCAGGAGTGCATTTTTCATGGAACACTTTCTGACCTTTAAAATGACAAACAATGCTACTCTGACAGAACCAGGCGCACAAGAGGCTCGCAGAGCGCTGCTGCTGCTTTTGAAAATCATCTCTGAAGGTAGATATATCTCTCAGGGCTGCAAAAAAAAGTCAAGGAAATGGCCACAATTGGCTCCCTGAAAATTTAGAGAAGGCATGCATAGGAGAAGGAAGGGAATTTCAGAGGGCCGGTTTCCAAAGCAGCAAAGACAATGACAGACGAGACAGTGAGTGTTGTTAAGTTACCAGCCATGCTTCACAAATGGGTATCTGAAAAACCCCCTTTTAAGGAAGATGCCAAGCTCAAAAGACATCCAAGCAAAAATTAAACTTTGGGGAAAAAAAATCTAAAACAGGAGTCAGAAAGCCATGCAGCTTAAAATAACCAGCTTAGCCAGCCATCACCTCAACTACATCAAAAACTGCAGAGCAAAGAAGAAAACAGAAAGCTTGAAAGGAACTGGTGGCATAAGAAAAACCTGGGAAATACCTGTGACAGGTTTGCACTGGGTGTTTTATTAAGCGTCTCCATTGTTTGTAAATCTGCCTCTAACTCTGCTGGGCAGAGGCTGAGATCTGTGTCTAGATTAGTCTGGTTCAAGAAAGAAAAGACAGGAAAGCAGGTTTTAGTTTACAGGAAAGGGAGAAGAGAATGGACAGTTAAGTTTGAAAAATTTAAAAAAAAAATTTAAAGCGTTATATATTTTTAAAGGCAAGAAAAGAGTTCACTAGGAATCAGTTCAAGGCATGAAAGCAGAGAATGCAATATTAGGCATATACAGTTTAAATCCTGAGGTGAGCAGAGCCTCTAAACTCTATTCTACTTGCTACAGAGAAGAACTAGGCACCGTAAGACCTACCTTTAAGGAAAGACCTACATCCAAAGCATGGTAAAGGTGACAATTGTTTTACACCAGAAGAAATCATTTCTTACAAAACCTTTAAACATTAGTATAGGTTCTTAGAGACTATTAAATAGTTTTATCACCAAGCCAAAAAAACAAAAACAAAAACAAAAAGTTAGCACTAAGTTAAAAAGCAAAACCAAACAGATGATTTTTTAAAAAGAACGAAAACAAAGAAAACCACCACAACATACTCCCACTAACCAAGGCTAGAGAGCACACCCCCCCAGAGGAGGCACAGCGGATTTACCTTTCTAGCCTCTCTAGGAAGGATAGAGCAGTCTCCAGGAGTATAATCCCATATCTTTTTGGGAGGCTGACGGGAAGCAGAGGAGGAAATGAAGAAATGAGCATAAAGACAAAAAGACAAACACAGAGACTTGTTCAAACAGAGGGATGGGGTACACTCGAGGAGGAGGACTGTATCAACACAAAGAGGTGAACTCAAAAGCAAACAGGTGGGTTGTTCTAAGGAGGCCACCTAAGGTGACAAGGAGGGGCCTTGGAGAACTATGGGAGCTGGAGACATTATGTAAAGAGGAGCCTGTTTCTACGACTATGTCTCAGGATAAATAACCGTTGGAACCGAAATATCAAAAACTTTAACAAAGAAAATAAAATAGAAAAAAAAAATAAAAGCAACAATTTAAACACAAATAAACACGTTTCAATTCCTCATTGTTCTTTTCCAACTCAGGAGGACACTGGAGAAGGTCCATTTCTATACAATTCCTTATGCTTGAACACATGTGTGAATTTAGGGATTTGGCCCACATAGTTACGTAAACTGAATTAAATGTGTTTTTTGTGGCTTTCCTCCTCTCTTGTGGCAATAAAATCCAATTATAAAAGGGGTGCTAAATATGGCACTGTGTAAATTCACAATTTCACACCAGTCCTTTAAAAATCTCATTCTGCAGCTTAGGTAGCATTGACTGCACTGTTATTGATACAGACATACCTTCCATCCCCTTTAGAGAACAGAGATTAAAAACAAATTGGATATTGTGAGTTTATTTCTGTTTTCTTTTTGAATCTCTTATTTCAGGATTCCAGGTGGCTTTTTGTAACTGGTATCTGCTGGGAGATGGTGTAAAGTTAATCTAATGAGGAAGGGGTTGAGAGGGTGGGACATTCAGAAGCGGTGGGTCAGTTGTAACTCTGGAACCTGGCATTACACATAAAGACATAAAAATGCTCACCCCTACTACCAGCAGCTGTTCTTTAAACTTGGCACTGCTCAGCAGATGACCTCTGGGGAGATGAGAAAAGAGTCCTGGTGGTGTGGTGGGTTAAGCACCAGACTACTAACCAAAGGTTAGTCTTTTGAACCACCAGTAGCTCTACAGAAGAGGCAATCTGTTTCCCAAAGACTTAGAGCCTCGGAAACCCCATGGGGCAGTCTGACTCTGCCTATCAGGGCTGTTCCGAGTTGGAATCGGTTCCATGGCAGTGGGTTGCGGACATGAGAAAAAGGTTGGAAGCTGGAGTTGTGATATGATCTACTCTATGGATGCATTCAAATTGGCTTACATTGTGAGATTTTGCCTTGAGCTTACTGATGAAATCATTTCTGTAGAAACTAGGGAGTAAGAAGAAGAAATAGCTGATATCCAACCGTTTTAATGAATCTGCAAAAGAAAAATAATCTGAATCTAAGGTGTTTACAGCTGACATCAACAGGGTCAGCAAAGTCATCTCTGTAGATGCAGACTTTTGTAAAGTAACCAGTATTAACAAGTATTAGTCGTTTTAGGCACTTAACACCCTTGGACTGGTCGACCTTGGAAGCAGACTGTTTTTTAAAAAAACAACTTTTTATTGTGAATGGAGTGAAGGTTTATAAGTAGATGGTTAGTTTTACTTCCAACAAAGTTTACACTGTTTCATCTGGATTGTAATCAACACTTATTCCACTTATATTCCCTGCAATTCTTGTTTCTGTTTCTCCTCCTTTCCCCACTCTTCTGAATTTTGTCCTTACACTTGGATCTAGAATGGTTGATCATTCTATGGTATGTGTACCTCACCAGTCAGTTGTTGTTACCCCTATATTCCTATCTACAAAAATTGAGTCACAGGGTGAGTTCAGTTTCGGACCTAAAGGGTGACCAAGGGCCACAGTCTCAGGGGTCCACCAATTACTCTCTGACCAGTAAGCCTGGTCTTTTTTTATGATTTTGCATTTTGTTCCACATTTTCTCTTACTCGATCCAGGATCTTCTAACGTGATTCCTTTCAGAGCAGTAGCCAGGTGCTATCTAGTTCTTCTGGTCACATGGTTGGGGAGACTGATTGATGTTCATGTGGTCGGTTAGTTCGTTGGTCTAATTGTTGGAAGCAGACTTTTAAGCCACATAAGGCACCTGTTAATGTTGTTGTTAAGTGCTGTCGAGTTGGTTCCAACTCATAGCAACCGTGTATAGTGTTTCCAAGGAGTGGCTGGTGAGCTTGAACCACAGACCCTGCCGTTCAAACTGACTTTGTAGTCCAGTGCATTAACCTACAGTGCCATACCAGGTACCCCTAGAGTTTCGTCACTTCAAACTAACCAAATCCACTCCTGTCCAATTATATGTGACCGATAACAACCCTACAGGTGGAAATAGAACTGGTCCATAGGATTTCCGAGGCTGTGAATCTTTACGTAAGCAGACGGCCTCATCTTTCTCCTGTGGAGAAGCTAGTGTGTTTGAACTGCTAACCTTTTGGGTAGTAGCCTGTGCTTAATCCACCACACCACTAGGGATTCTCTAAGAGTCACTTATTTACTGCAAAAAAAAAAAAAAAAAAAGAAGAAGAAGACAGCATTTACAAATTAAATTGGTTTTAAATACTCCTAAAAATGGTCTCCTGCAGTCTTGAAATACTTTATGCTCTATAACAATTTGTTAGAGGTAAAAGATACTATGGGGCTTATAAAATTTATGGAAAAATGGAATGAAAGAAAATGGAATTTTTCCATGAAATTTTTGAAGCCCCCTCATATATAATCAGGATCTTGCTGAAATCTCAGCTCGGTTCTTGCTTGAAGGTAAATGTCTAGTATCCGAGTTATGTACGGCAGGCTCTACCTGATCCAAGGAAGGCTGACCTGAGTAGGTGTAAAACAAGCCCAGTAATGATCCCCATACTCTGGTTAGAGTTTTCACGTCACTTTCATTTTGGATTACACGTACAAATGGTTAAGGGGCTTGGCTGCTATTTGAAAGGCATCTTGGAAGAAAGGTCTGATGGTTACTTATGAAAACAGCAGCCACTGAATACCCACGGAGCACAGTTTTGTTGACACACCCGGGGTCAGAGTAGGATCTGTGGCACCGGGTGTGGTGGCCTGAAGGGCTAAAACCTTTCAACAATGGCTGTGGTTTACAACACTGCAGTCCATGGTTTACAACACTGCAGTCTGTATCACAGCAGTTGGAGTAGACAGAAAAGAGAAGAGAAGAGGGCATTTCTCCTCAACCCACCTGATTTCCAAGCACTGAAAGTAATCCAGTCAAGTTAGAACCATCCATCTCAGTGTAATTTTGTGACCAATGGGCAAGCAGCTATTCTGGCAAGTCTCCAGGAATGCTGTCTTGAGTTGTGGTTGTTGTTAAGTGTCGTTGAGTCAGTTCTGACTCATAGCAACCCTATATAGGGTTTCCAAGGAGGAACTAGTGGGTTTGAACTGCCGACCATGTGGTTCACAGTCCAGTGCTGATCCTACAACGCCACACCAGTAGTAAGAAAGACCTTCATAAAAGGAGCAGTTCCTTTAAGAAGGGCTTTCAGGTCTGTGTAAGGAATGCAGCTGCCTTTAGAGAAAATGTCATGTTGGAAAAGCATCTCTAAGTCTTTAAATGATTAAGAGGCAGTTACATCAGTGGGGTGGGAGGTATAAATTAGAGGAAGAACTCAGTATACAAATGCACTGTGTTCCTAACATTTGTTTGAATTGATTGTTTGATGGTCAGACCACATTTTTCAGTAGAAGCAATATTAACTGGCCAAGCTATTTACAGAAGCCCAAGAGACAGAAATACTTGTCCATTGTTAACAAAAACAAGAATAAAATTATTCGTAGTGATGGATTTAGTAAACCAATCAGTCACACAGTTAACTAGAAAAAAAATGGTTTCATAATTTCTCCTAAAAGCTAGTATTTCAGGTAAAACTAGTTTTATTTTTAGATTTCATAAGGATGTAGCTATAAATTTGTTGATTCTGAAAGGGACAAAAAAATTAATAGTATGGACTTTTGTTCTAAATTTAACTTAAAAACTAGTAGAGTTTTATTTACTTGGCGATGGTATAACATGATTGTTATACATACCAATCATGATTTTATTTTTTCTTATGGAAGCACATATAATATTAAAATTTTTTCTTTGCTTATTTAAAGGAAAAAAAGAATTATAATACTGTTAAATTGACACAGAAAGGGTTGCATAAGATAGACTTCACTGATGTCTGAATGGTGCACAGCAGAGAAAAAAGGTAGAGAACAAAGAAATGGGGAAGAGAAAGAAGGTGTAGGTTTTGGTGAGACGCTTTTCTCTTCTCTGGTCACTAGGGGGTGCTGTTCACTCGCAACTACTTGGCTGCTCTATGCAGCTGGAGCCTAGGAGGGAACCAGCTGGGAGAAAGTGATTCCTACTAGCAGGAAGTTTTTGCAAGCTAGGTGCTTTTAACTCAAAAGATGTCTCAGCTTTCAAATGAAGTTCAGCACTGCTAACTCAAATTATACTTCCAGGATACCTGCTCAATATCTCTTTGTCTTAGTCGTAATGACAAATACATAGGATGGAGTTTAATATTTTACTGAAGTGTACAGTTAATTCCTGTCTGCAAATAAAAACTATCATGCTAAGCCACAGTAATGCAGATGCAGGATTCAATGTTTTAAGTCTTCAACATCTACTAGAAACATCTCATTTTTATACAGTGTATAGACTGGTGGTGGTGTGTGTGTGCCGGGGGGTGGGGGAAGTTGTAATTATAGTATGTTTGTAATTATAGTATGTGAGCTGGAGTTTTTTAAAGTCAGCTTCCAATCATCTCCAATGGAAGAATGAGCTCCAATCTCCCTTCTGGCTTTGATACTCCTTTTGGGTGCAGGGTTAAGAACATCTGTTATGATGCCACCTAAGAGGCATTACCAGGAAGCTGCCAAACAGTATACTAGAATTCCTAACACCCATTTCAAACTTGGGGAAACATTATCCTAATTTATGGAAATCATTCTCAAAAAGTCACTTAGAATGGGGTTTTGTTGGAGGTCACACCTGCATAGAGAGGCCCTTCCCTTGCATATGTGCTGCTAAAAATGCCGTTCACACCAGACACAGTGCTGGTCTTTTCTGTATGTAATGCTGACCCCGCCTGTCTTCCGCCTGCCATAAAAACTAGTGTAGGAAGTGAAATATGGCTGAACTAATGGTACCCTCAGGCTCTTGGTCTGTGTTATCAGCGGTGGGCGGTCTTAGGAGAAGAAATGACTTCATAGTACTTCTCTTGGGTATTTTGGCAGAAATACTTGTGGGGCTCACAGCCCTTTCGGGGTGAAGGAAAGCAATGGAAACCTCATAGCCCCACTGATGATGCCTGATGGGCTCCTCCCCACTTCCGGAATGCCTCACAAATCGCTCTGAGTCTTTTGCAGTGACAGCGCATCAACAGCATCATTTTAAAAGGTGTCGAGAACCACTGAAGCTATTAAACTTACCGGTTTCCCAAACTCCAATTCCGAAAAGAATTTATACCAAGGTTCATTCTTTAAATCTATCTCTTCTGGGCTTATATCCCGACTCTATAGGGGTTGGTGACAGGGAAATGGAAGAAAGAGAAGGATAACATTATGCAAAGATTACATAGGAAAAGGCCAGTAGAGATGCAGCGGTTTCCAGTGGCATATAGCAACTGCACTGAACAGCAGTTATCACCAGATACCAAAAACTGGAGGAAACTAAGAGTTTATAAGAAAACAGGGAAACTGAGGTAGTCCTATGGCAGAAGGCAAATGGACTGCAGATACAGACTTGGGACCATTCTGCTGCCCTCAACACAAACCTGGTACAGCAGTATTCCCCCGTAGTTTTCCATAGGGGAGCAAAACCCCAGAACCAAACCCACTGTCATCGAATTGCTATAGGACAGCGTAGAACTGCCCCTTGGGGTTTCCAAGACTGTAATCTTTAGAGAATCAGACAGCCTCATCTTTTCCCCTTGGAGTGGCTGGTGGGTTTTGAACTGCAAACCTTGTGGTTAGTAGACACTTAACCCAAAGTGCCACCAGGACTTTTTTCATGGGAGTGAAGAATGTCCTTTCTTACTCTTTACAACAAACTATTAGTTACAAACGAATAGCCTGGTGAGTACACCAAACAATTAGCCGTCTACGCCAGATGAGTAGAGCCAACAATGTTTATGGGCTAGATTAGAACAGGTTTAGTACTTGTTTGCAAGGCTGCCTTACGGATTTCAAAATAAGCACAAAAATGGACATTTTAGAAAGGCCAATCTGTTAACACTGCATCTTTAATAGCACATGAGTAGGTGAGAAACCAAGTCCTGTGCACAGTCAAGTGAAAGATGATATAAGTAAAAACAGAGGACACAAGTGGGAAAAAAGCACATTTGAAACGAGCATCTGTAGGGATGAGAACAGACAGACTATTGTGTGATCTAACAACTGTATGTTAAAGAACTGGAGAAAAAAATGAAGTGAGGAAAAGCTGGACAAGACAGGTTAACAGAACAACAGGAGGAAAAACATTTTTGGGTTATGGTACAAAATTAAATTAGATTTCTCACTTTACATATAGCTCAAAGAGGTTATTTCTATAGACCGATCCTTTGGTTTCATGGGATTTAATATTTGATGATATATTCGTAAAATTCTTATACCTTACAGTGCAGAAAAACAAGTGTTTCTGGAAAGAATTAATTGGGAAGTGAGTGCCTGGAACACAAACCAGGATTTCCCCTTAATAAATGAGAGAGAAATTCGCTTGAAGCAAGACAGTTTGAGGCTTGTGGCATGACTAAATTCATAGATACAAATACTAAAAAACTGTGTAAGTCAACAAAAAAATAAGAAAATGGTGGATTTTGGGCACCAATAATATGAGAGGGCTTCAAAAAGTTGGTAGAAAACATGGGATTAAAAGACAATTAAATTTCTCCACAAACTTTATGAAGCCTCCTTGAATCAGTGATATGTACACATTGTCTACTGAGGTTGAAAACCTGTGGAGAAACTTCCTTCCGGTGGGATCCAGCACAGGCAGAAGGGAAGTAAGTATCTGCAGGACAGGTCTTGTGCCCGTCTTCAATGCTACTGCTTCACAAGAGGTTCCTCCTGAAAGTCATCAGTCATCTTTCTTAGCAGTTTAATCAGCAGTGTTTTACTTCAGCTGCTGATCGGAAGGTTGGAGGCTCGAGTCCAACCAGAGGCGCTTCGAAAGGCCCGGTGACCTACTTCTGAAAAAACCCTCTGGCCAATGAAACCCTTGTGTGTCAGGGGCCACATGAATAGTATGGATAGTAAAGAACTTGATGGCAACTGGAGTTTTGGCCTGCAGTTTATTGACACTTCCTTTGTGACATTTAATAACTCCTTTAAGGGTCTTGGAGAAAATCTTTACGATTACTTGTCCTTGCTGTAAAAAAAGTATCGAAAGATATGGACCTATGGTAGAGAACCTTACTTTGTCTCAAATGGAATGAATGTAAGTTAGTTGAAATCAGAGGCAAATGTACACTGAACTCTAGTTTGTTCTCTGGCATGCAGGCAAAGCATATGCTGATGGTCTTCAACCTATAGTTAATATCTCAAACCTATAGATTACATCTTGTGGGACAGGGCTCACTGCACTAAATTAATTCTAAGTTACTTATTCAGTTCAATGAGGCAACATACCTTCAAGGATGTAAGTATTCAGGGGAGACAATTTAGACATTGGGACATACTAGATTCTTTCATGATGGGGTTTCATGGAAACATTATTTTATGTTGATTATTTTTATAAAGACTATTTATAAACTACTCTCTGGGAAAAGGTTAGGCTTAAAAAAAAAAAAAAAAAAAAATGTACCAACTCTTTCAGGACACTGCTTGGAAGGTCTGGGCTCATGGTCCTGAGAGAATTAACCCATTTTATTCCCAAGGGTGGTCTGCAGATTGTCTTCAAGAAACTTGTGGAAAAATTCTATTTTCTTTTAATTTCATTTTCTACAAGCTTTCTGAAGTCCACTGGCATGTCACCCAGCTTGGGTCCACAGCAGCCTGCCCCAGACCTCTGAGTTGCTCAGAGATAAAGGTAAGGCCACGTAGCACTGACATTTGCATTTGACTTTGCCATTTAGAACCTAGCTGTAGATCCAATAATGAACAGAAAATGTCCTTTGGATGCAAAGCAGGATGCAGTCCTGGCAGGCAGGCAGGCAGGCAAATGCCCCAATGCTGGGCAAAGTTCTTGGGAGCTGCAGGCTACTTTTTTCCCAATGTGACAAGATTCTTGGAAAAGGGAGGTGACTCTCCCAGGAAAATGTGTGATTTCTCTTCAGGGACAGTTTTGCTGCTGGAATAGGACCTGGAGAACAGCTTAACATTTTAATTAAATACTCTGAATGGGCCACGGTCACTTGCTCAGTTTATAGTATTCATAGTTAGTTATTTTACCCACATTACTGCAGAGGATCCTCTCACTCAGTGTTTCAGTAAGGTTGGCAAGCTGGGTAACATTTCTATTTTATAGGCAGGTCAGAGAGGTAAATTTAGATTTAGAACTTGACCCTAGAACTCAGACCTTCCGATTCCTCGTCCAGTGCTTTCCACTAGACTGATGAGATGGGGACAGAGCCACTAAGTCTGCAGATCAAGGTACTGAGTTAAAGCAGTGTTAAGTGATGAACTTGAGAGACCAAGGGAGGAATTCCAATGTAGTCTTCATGAACTGAGAAGAAATCAGCCTGCGTAAAACTCTGTGTTTTACACCTTCAAACGAGAAACAAACCATGTCAGCTATGACTACTTTTAATGTCCTTTCCACTACGGGAGCAAGGGCCCGCCACCTAACCCAGGGTTTGGTACCTAAAAGTTATTCTATATGTATTCGTTTAATTGAACTGAAGTTCCAGAATGGACTTTGGAGGAAAGTACCAAGGAATAAAGTACAAAAAAGGTTGCTTCTGACAAAGTAGGGACCGCCCAACTAAGCTCTACTTTGAAGGCCTGTAGCAAACAGATGCAGACCCAGCTGAACAGGTCATGGAAGTTGTACAATTTTCTGTAGGTGGTTCTGAAGGTGCTTCATTGACTGAGGTGGTCTGGGTGTGTTCCAAAGACAAGATGAGCCCTAGGGCAATCTTTCAGAGTCTGCCATCCAACACTTCCTGTGGATCGCTTACAGATGTGCCTCTGAGGTCATGGTTCAAATTGTCAGGCTGAAGCAGACATGAGGAGGATCTCAAACTGAAGAAGAAAACTTTTTTCTCCCCCTTAAAAGGAACTGTACATATCTGAGAGAAAACTTAGATTCTATATCTGCCACTAGTTAGCATACTTATCCATGGTTAACAACAACAAACAACTTGGAGAGACTCAAAATTCCAGCAATCCTGATGCTGGGTATCAAAAGGTAAGTCCCACACACTGTAACTCAGAAAATTCAAAAGTCAAAGACTAATTCCACTACTGAGAACAGTGGACTACCAAAAGATCCAGATTGGACTGAAATGTCTCTCTCAGATGCAAAATGTCTCTTTGGAAGAACAGTGAGTGCCAAATTGGGTGAAAGGCACTAAACGAGTGAAGGTCATGTTCAACCTTGGCCCTCCGCCATGTTGACGTCTCATTCCTGGGTGCACCCAGGGGTTTGGCGTCACACAGAAGAGCTTCTTGTGCAATCAATTTAGATGGTCACCACCACCCTCCAAAAGGATACCTCCAAGGGTTTTCCAAGTTTGTAAGAGTTAATACAAACGATTCTCAAAACGACCATATGGAAGAGATTTGTGACCTTAGTTCTGAGTGAGCACTGGTTAAATTGCTAAGAAGTAAGAAAGGAAGGGGAACAAAGAAAAAATTAAGAAAAGGGACAAGTCGTCAGTCAAAGCATGACAATGACAAACTATCGACAGTAATGTTATTAAAACAAAAACACACAAAGGCCCACAGAGTCCCTGATTGTACGGGACTTGGAAAACTTCATGGAAAAAAATTACATTATCTTTTCATAACATTTCCCCATGGACTTTCTGAAGCCCACTCCTATGTTTTGGAGGGGTTCCAGACTTATTATGACATGTCAGGAATACAGCCAAATTCTAGGAACACCTGTGTGGAAGGTATCACGTTTATTATGTTCCAGGGAGCTTGTAATGGGGAGAAAAACCTCCAACCCAGTGTGAACCAAGGTCACTGAACTTTTTGCTTAAAACAACTGCAGGGCACAGTAAAAGCAGAAGAATGATGACTCTAAAGCTTTTCTGTGAATTGCTGACCTTTTTTCCTTATTAAAATGATGTATACTTTTGTGTTTCTAAAGCTGTCACATTTACATTTTAGAAGCTGCATTAATTATTCCTTAAAAGCAAGTAAGACAGAAGAGGTAAAGGGGAAACCTTGGAACCGCATTCTGGGTCCTGCTTTTCTCATACACAGTGTGGTTAAGAGCAGCATTCAAATAAAAACCGATTCCCAGCATGCTCATTCTATCTGCTGTCATGGGTTGAAGGGCTACAATGTTCACTGAGCTGATGAGAATCTTTGTCACTATACTCAAAGTCATCAACCAGCTTTTTCTAGTGACAGACTAATAAAAGGAAGCATGATTGGCAGATGTGAGAGACTAATGGGTTTGTAAACATTGTTTCCTTTTGCTCAGGATGATCTCTGAGCTCCAACAGGCCATTCCCTCCACTCATAACTGCTTGGAGAAGTGAATGTATGTGGAGAACCAGAAATTAGTCTTTAACACTGCTCATGTCTGAAAAGGAATACCCAAAAGACATATTTCTAACAGCCTGGGGTTTTTTTCTTCTTCCCATCATAACATCATATTAATTATTTAGCATATGGTGTACTAGCAACTACCAAATGGATCACTTAAAAAACAAAAAACATCAACTTCAGCCCAGTTAATAATCAGCTTGATAAATTGACCGTTAGAGGTTTACAACAAGGCAGTAGCAAAATCAATCACGACATTAGTATAAAAATGAACGTAAGTTAAAACGATGCACAAAAAGAGCCACAGTTAAGAGGGTTCTTTAGAAGCAAACTCTCGGTACTTCTTTTTATGAACACCTGCAAAAATGAAAAGGGTAAAAATACTTTACTTTTTCATTGTCTTCTAAATAAAGCCAGTCTATCTCCAGGGGGAAAGAATGCAGTCCAACTGCACAATGCATCCGGGTTAAAGAACGCGGGCAGGGCAGTGTGAGACAAAGAAGGTTAACAGGCACATTACCATCTTTTCGTTGGTCAGAACGGAGGACTTGCCCGGCTGATACTCGTAAATGCTTTTGGGCTCGGCACGGTATTTTCTTGTGTCTACTTTCTTATCTGGAGGCTCCCAGTCGTTTCTGCAGAAAAGAAAATCCCATTAAAGCTGTTTTCATGAAAACTGGCATCAGCTTTTGTTCAACATGATCTGACTTTGGATGACTATGGTCTCATTAAGGAATTTTTATAGATAAAGCATAAAATCAGACTCGGGGAACAATTCCATGGTGCTAGAAATGAAGCAACGACCCTCAGAGCAAGCCGCTCAGTCACCAGTGTGTTCACCACACCAAACCAGGGACCAGGCAGGAAAGGAGGAGGAAGAAACAGCAAAGCTTGCTGTGGAAGTAGCTTCACTTTGTTCTGCTCCCATGAGTTTGTTGTTGTTAAGTGCTATGGAATCAGTGCTGAATCACAGCGACCCCTATATAGGGTTTCCAAGGAGCAGCTGGTGGGTTTGAACCATCACCCTTGCGATTGGCAGTCCAGTGCTGATCCTACAGCACCACACCAGGACTCCATGATTCATCACTCCCCAAACAGGCCTGTACTTCCCGCTCACTCGAGTGCAGCCAGCGAGAACGCACTTGCCAGCTAGGTGATCTCAGCCAAGCCCGTTACCCGCAGTTTGCTCAGCTAAGGCTGTTGTGAGAACAGAAGAGGCCGGGTGGTGCAAACAGCTAATACGGTTGGTTTCTAACTAAAACACCTGAGGTCTGAGGCCACCCAGAGGCATCTCAGAATAAAGTTGTAGTAAAAAAGTCCTGGTATGGCTCTGGGATAATGCACTGGACCTCTGGGTTGGTTTGAACCACAAGGTCAGCGGTTCAAATTCACCCATCACGCCTCGAAAACCCTATACAGGGTTGCTATGAGTCGGAACCAACTTAACAACAACAATCTACTTCTGAAAAATCAGTCATTACAACTGTATGAAACACAGTTCTACTCGGACACTTGTGGGCTCACCATGAGTCCGGATTGATTCAGCAGTAAATGATGATGAGTCTTATAAGCGATGGTGTGTAAATGACTTACCACAGCTGCAGCCCTCAGCAGTCACTTGTTACATGGGATTACATACTTTACTAAGTATGTCCTTGTCTGTTCTGTACCCTACACCTCACTATCCACCCATCTCAGTCATGGGCAGAGATACTTAACTTGGGTTCTGGGGATGGATTTCAGAGGACAGCATGCATCCATTGGAGATGGCATGCAAATTTTGTATGTAGGTGCATTTCTGAATTTTGCAATTTGATTATACATGCATTTAGTTTTTCCTTGGTGATGGATGGTGATTGTAAGCTGTGGAGTCAATTTTGACTCATGTTATTCTGTGCTGTCGAGTCTGTATAGGGTTTCTGAGGAGCAGCTGGTAGGTCTGAATTGCTGACCCTGTGGTTCTCAGTCCAAAGCTGATGCTACTGTGCCACACCAGGAGTCCAGAGCAACCCTGTATAGAGTTTCTGAGACTATAAATCTTTATGGGAGCACAAAGCCTCATCTCTCTCCTGTGTGGAGGGCCTGGTGAACTCGAACTGCTGACCTAGTGGTTAGCCGTCCAATGTGCAACCCACTATACTACATAGGGCTCGTTAAGTTTTCCCTTGCAAGGTTATAAATATATATATATATATATATTTTTTTTTTTTTGGAAATAAGTCCACAACAAAATGTACACAGCAAAACATAAACCAATTCAACAATTTCTACATGCGTAATTTAGGGACAGTGATTACATTCTTTACACGTCACAACCATTCTCACCCCCTTTTCCCAAACTGTTCTTCCCCCATTCAGAGAAACTCACTGTCCCCTAAGTTTCTCCTCTACCTTTCAGATTGCTGCTGTCCATTTGATCCCGTGTAGACAACTCTGTAAAAGAGCGCGATGCACACGGCAGACAGTCTTTACTAGTGAAGTTAGGTTACTATTTGATTTAAGAAACCCTGGTAGTGTGGGTTACACGTTGGGCTGCTAACCGCAAGGTCAGCAATTCAAGTCCATCAGTCACTCAGTAAGAGAAAGATGACACTTTCTGCTCCCATAAAGATGGTTTTTTTCCCCATAAAGATTTACAGCCTCAGAAACCTTTATACAAAATGGCTATAAGTCAGAACCAACTTGACAGCACTTAACAGCAATAGAGGGGGAATCTACCTGATTCAAGGCTTGGACACTGCCTGAGCCAACACAGAGAGAGAGATCACACTGCACTGGTAGACTGTATTGTTGCTGTTATTGTTAAGTGCCATAGAGTTGGTTCTGACCCATAGTAACCCTGCATAGGGTTTCCATGGAGCAGCTGGTGAGCTTGAACCATCGACTTTGCAGTCCAGCGTATTAACTCACAGCATCACACCAGGACTCCTGGTAGACTGTATACAAAAACTGACTGTGTTCCTGTAACAGAAAAGGGATAGAGAAAGCTCTGTTTCCATTTTCCTGGGAAAGGACGATGCTAGAGCTCCACGGACACTGACAAGGTCCTGGCTGGTAACAATAAAGAACCAGTGAGGGTACTTACCTTTCTGGGCTCGACTTCAGGGAGGAAGAACGGGCTGGGAGTGGTAGTGTGGCCGACCTCTTAACTACCTTCTCACCATCAATGTAGTTCATCTCACTTTTTGAGCGAGGCACAGAAATGGGAGACTTTGCTAGAGAAAGAAAGTGCACACACAAGACTTAAGAAAGAATGGCTTCCCAAGAAAACTGAAAACAAGAGACATCTTCCCTCCTCCACCACCCTCCCTTCCTCCCCCACAATCAGGAATTTGAAGTCACTTACTGTCTTCAGAAAAAGAATATCGAGGAGAGTACAAATCTGAATCATCATCTGCTGAACAAAACAAAGTATGATCAGAAGAACTAGCTCTAAGGTAAGAGAACCAAGTTCTCTATTCCCCACCTCCATGGTTTTCCACTGGCGTCCTACTACATTGGGAGTCCAGTGCTGGACGCTATACCACAGTGAACCAGAGGAGCAATGTTTGGAGACTTCACTCAACCAAACTGGACTCAACGTCTTGAGTACTCAATGTCCTGGGGAATGACTGAGTTCAACAACCAAGATAGCATGGTGACAACCAAAGGTCCTCCCCAAGAGCATCTCACAACCAAAATCAGAACACAGCGCTCAGACAGAGGTGGGGTTGAGATGTGTCTGTATAGGGCCACGCTGGAGACTTTTGGTTTAGCTGCCTAAATTCCATGGAGCCCTTTCCATGGAGGTTCAGAGGGTGTGGCTTCTGGCTCCTCACCTTAGCTTTGACCTATTCTATGTTAAATTTCCATTAAAAAAAAATCTGTAATGGAGAAAACACCACATCAGTCCTACCCGATTATAATTTTGGTTTGATTCCAACATGACTCGGTTCCTTGAGTGGATTTCTTTCCTTGAAACAGAACACACCTGTTTGCTCAGGTACGTGTCTAAATTGTGACTCTGGAGAAAAATCAAACTCACATGAGTTTCTGTGGCGAAAGATGCCTCTGAGGGCGTTAAGAAACTTTCCCTATAAGAAGCTAAACACTGGGGTGGGGTGGGGATAGGAGTGTCTCAGACATAGAGAATCAAACAAGATCTGAACTAAAAATGGGCCCCAGGTACACTCATGGGACTGCCCTGAAAATGTAGGATAGTTTGTCACTATAGCCCAAGGCCGTCTCCACATCTCCACAACATTACTGCAACAAGAGTTCTGGAATTAGTTGGCTTCTTCCATTTCCTATTATCTTTTCACGCTGGAATTCAGAATTCATGATTATGAAATGAAGACCCAACACAACTCTATCCTTAAAATCCATAATAGTTTCATAGAAGACCATGAATTAACCTATACAGGCAGGTCAAAGAATCCAACGTAATATGCTAATGACTAAGTCCTTTTCTCTATGCAAAATCATTTTAACTTTCAGAGCAGAAAAGAGCAGACTACATCATGAGATATAAATAAAACTAACTCTGCCAATATTCTAAGCACTGTTGGAAAATAGTCTAACTACTGCCCCTTCCTTCCCCTCTCCTCTCTCCATTTTTATCTGTCCCAGTTTCCCCTTGGCCAATAAGAGAAAGGCACTAGCTACCAAGGTATCTTTTTTTCCTCTTTTTACTTTAAGGATAATTAGTTAACATCAAGGTTACCAGGGCTCAAGGTTCTAGCAACATAGTCCAGTTTTTTTCCTAATATAAACCACATGTACAAGTTTATTTATGTTAACTTCTCAAAAAGGGAGAAAGGAAGGTGTTAGATAAAATGGATCCAGGACTAAGTCTTTTGAAAGGCTGTTTTACATAATTTTGTACTGCCAGTTTTTGTTTTGCTATTAACAGAACTTCTGATGATGTACCAACAAAAGGCCATGGTGTCAGAGAACTAAAAATCAGCTTTGGCTGAAGAAATTTGATTTGAAAAATGGTGCCTCCCTCAAATGAAAATCAGTTTAGTTAGAAACTAGTGTTGTTGTTAAATACTGTCGAGTTCATTCAGACTCATAGCGACCATTTATAGGATTTCAGAGGAGCAGCTGGTGGGTCTGAACTGCCGAACTTGTGGTTTGCAGTCCAGTGATGATCCTACAGCATCATACCAGGAGTCCACTAGTGTATGAACTGCTAAAAATCCAGTCCAGGATTTTAGTTGAAAATCCTGTATTCTCTAAGTCACAGTACAGTCCATCAGTGGCTGGAACAAGGAGAGTTAATCTACAGTGAAAAATGTGAGCGCCAAATTTCAAGGGACTGCCTTGTTTTTCTAGGTCTCACAGTTTTTTGTCTTTGATGGTAGTCTCATCACTTCTATATCTCTGTTGGTGGTGGTGATGATGCTTGTATGCCATCAAGCTGGTTCTGACTCATCATGATCCTGTGTAAAGTTCCTGAGGCTGTAAATGTTTACGGGAGCAGAAATTCTCATCTTTCTCCCTCGGAGCAGCTAGTAGATTTGAACTGCTAACTTTGTGGTTAGCAGCCCAACTTATAACCCACTACTCTTCCAGGGTTCTTTATCACTCTCTATTAGTGGAACACATTTGAGTGTTCCATCTGACAGGTTTCTGCCTTACCCAGGTTCCAGCTTTCACAGGTTTTGCTGTATAACTATGACTTGGTTCTTAATGCAAGAAGCAAAGTTTTCCTGGGGAAAAAATGGCATTTAAATATTCAAAGATTTTTCTCTTAATGCTCAAGCTCTTTAAAAAAAAAAAAGAAAAGAAAGAATTTTTCTCCCTAGAGCTTTCTAATGTAAAATTCTAGAAAGTTTGTTAGAAGAAAATGATGACGGAAAAAACCAGTCCCACTTAGGGAATTAAACAATTTATGCACTTTGAAAAGAAATAGGAAGAATGATGAATGAAGGCAGCAGAGGCAGTCTGAACAAGGGGATGCTCATAAAGCGGATTCTTATTTGGGGATGGGAGAAAAAGGTATCCCACCCCCACAGGGCTGACACAGGACAGGCATAACTGCGTGAACCCTCGTTTCTCACAGTGTCCACAGGATCTGAGTCAGACAGCTGGATTCCAGTTCTTTTGTGTTTAAAAAGGCACACTGAAGCTGTACCAATTCATCTGAGCAACTAACAGCACAATTCCTGCATACATGATATATTCTTTTAATTTTTGATGTTTGTCTTGTAAATCTAATGAAAGGAATTTCTATCTCAGCTTATAAATAAAAATGGCAACCACAGCCCTCATTAAGTGACTATCAGGAGCTGATAACTTACTAATGTCATCTCACTAATTCTTGGAAAAAGACTCTCTGAGGCAAGTCATAAAATTACTTCATTTTACAAATGAGGAGACTAAGAAAGACCCAGAGAAGTTAAAAAACTGGTCTTCAGCTGCACCGTGAGACAGAGACAAAGCAGAGATGCATTCAAGGTCTTTCTAACTCCACCCACTAGCTCTGTTCTTTCACCCCAAGTCTCATCTGCCCAGTCTTGGGAAAGGTGAAAAGCTGTGGTTATTCCATTACAATATTTCTTACGGAAGAGGCACAGGAGGGCGTTCCTGACCTTGGTCTCCTGTGGCAGTGTTGGCCGAGCTGATTTCCAGCCACTGAAGCCTTTGCTCTATTTTCCAAATCACCCCTCCCTGGTGACGCTTAAGCAACCATCCCACCCGCTTCTACTTTTCCTCCTGCTTGTCTCCAGGGACAATGAGTTAACCTGAGCTACTCTTGCTACATCTTCCATTGACTGCTTCCATTCCCTTCTCCTGACAGACTAAACCCCACACTGGGAAGGACAGGTATGAAGCTAGAAATGCCAAGGAATGGGAAATCTGGGCAACAAGGATCGCTTGTCTGCCTTCCTATACATTGTTGTTGTGTGTTATCCATTTGGTTCAGACTCATAGCGACCCTATATAGGGTTTGAGGCCTTAGAACATCGTAGGAGCAGAAAGACTCATTTTTCTCCCAGGGAGTGGCTAGTGGGCTCAAACCACAGATCTTGTGATTAGCAGTCTTATATTTACCCTCTATGCCACCAGTGATCCCTTCTACACATTGTTGTTTGTTGTTAATAAGTGCCATCGAGTCAGTTTCGACCCATAGCGACCCTGCATAGGGTTTCTGAGGAGCAGCTGATGGGACTGAACCTCCAACCTTGCGGTTCAAATTGACCTTGCGGCTCAGTGCATTATCCTGCAGTGCCAAAAGCAAGTCAAATGAAATGTGGGGTTTGAAACTTTTACTTTGAATCACAGTTACAATATTAAATGAAACTTTTCCCAAGCTGTTTCTGAACAACTGTCTGAAATCTTGCTATTTCTCCAACGGTTCTTTAAAACAATGGCATGTGGACACAGCTGAGTCAGGGTCTTGTGATTCTTGCTCGTAGTGCCCTAGAGTACTAAGCAGTGGACATCAAATCTGGGCAGCAACATGTAGAACTTCCTGTGCCAGTGATTTTCAGAAAGTTAAAATACTAAGCAGGGTTTATACAGGATGGACAGCACTTCTGGGCCCTGAAGGCCTGTGAAGTTTACATCCCGATGATGGTCCACTGGGTAATGGCGAACCATCCTTAGCCGCTCACCCAGGGGCAGCGACGCCCCTAAAGGAGGCACACAGTTTCCTTTTCAACCACAGGGACCTTAGACAAGCTTATAAAAGACTTTTTCTGGTGTTTTTTTTCTGTCCGTCTGTTCATTTGGTTTTGAGATGTCTAACATCCATAGAGGCAAATGGAGAAAGTGCTAATTGAGAACTGTTCTAAAAAAAATGTTAAGCAACTGACCAAAATAGGATGAGGAGGACAAAGCACCCCCAGCACTTGTCTATGACTCAACTGTACTTAACAAATACAAAAAATTAAAATATCAATGAAATTTCAATTGTATTACGTTCTTAAGCCCGTAAACTGAAACTGACGTGTATAACATTAATGGTTCATTTTCACATTGTCTTTTTTCCATTGTTCGAACAAACTCCTGCTCCTGCTTTCCCACACACATTTAGGGAAAGAAAATATAAAACAGGATAAAGGTAGACATACACACACGTACCACAAATAAACTTATTCAATGAAAAAGACAGACATGTGTAGGGTTGGATACAAAATCTGGGTTGGATGAAAGCGGAAGAATAAGCAAGAGGAAAGATGGGCACACAAATCCGGAAGTCCAGGGAGCTTGGGAAACAATTCACAAAGCTGTGTATGCTTTGGTTAAAGGCAAACAGGTTTTAAAGGATGAAACCAAGATCAAAGAGTATAAAGCACACAAATATAGGGGTTAAAAAAAGAAAGAATGAAATAGAACTCAGGAAAAAGAGAATGAAGTGGACAGGAAAGAAAAGCTAAAAAATTTAAAGTCTGAGAGCCAAAGCGGTGGAGAAGACTCACCATCCTCACCTCCTATTAGATTTCTGGACTTGAAAGTGGAAAGGGAATCGTTGCTCCCATTCCTCAACTGTCTGGCAGGCCAGCCGGAGCTTTTTCCGCAGCGAGGCGGAGACCTTCTGGGCAGTGCTAGTCAGAAGAGCAAAGGTGATGGCTCCCAGGAGCTCAGCCCCTCCCTCCTCTAAGCAATTTGGGGCAGGAGGTGCAGATCCTGGCCAGGCGGCTTCCCATTAGAATTATTTGCTTAAAACTCCAGCAAAATAAAGGCTATTCTTAGAAATCCTGCAAGGCCGATAGAGGGTTATTTTAACTCAAATACAGATGTGCCTGGGAAAATCAGCTTCCTTATATCCCTGCCTTAGAAAACCCTCATCTGAGAATGAGAGGAAAATCAACAGGAGGAAGACCATCATAATATAATGTGTTACCCCACCTGGGGATGCTAAGAGGAGGAGATGGAGTGGCTACTAGGAGCCTGAAAAGTGGTAGAAGACGCATCCAAAAGCAAGGGGAAAGCTGGTCTCTGAGCCTTTACCTCTGGCCGATAGCACCTCACCCTGGCAAAGCCAAAGGGATCCTCACAGGCAACAGGCCACAAAGTAATACTCCATTTGAAATGTCTTTCATTGCATGATCTCAAACATGCCAACAGAGCCAGGATCCTTTGGGCATGTTCTAGCTTTTCTGAATCTGTATTCTCCACTCTAATCTTAATATCCAAATTCCCCAAATACTATTTGGGCATCTTCCTCCTTTTGGGGGTGGAAAGGGTTAGTGTCCCTCCATTCCTGTTGTTCTCAATCCTGGCTGTGTGTCAAAATGACCTGAGTTGCTTTTCTAACCACATACTCCCAGTACCTGGGGGGCACTGGCTCAGGTGACTAAGAAATGATGGAGTCAGAAGCAGGGGGATCCTGGAGATAGCATCAGAGAACCTTGACCTGGTGGCCAGGGTGGAAAACCAAGCTCATTACATGTATCCGGAGAGGGGGAGGAATCAGCAGAGCAGTACAACAGAGTTAGTAAAAGTACATGTTGGGGGGTCATTTAGACGTGGGTTTGAATCACTTAGTGTTTGAGCCTACATGTTTCTTAACCTCTCTGAGCTTCAGGTTCTTCATTTAAAAAAATGAGGCTCTACCTCCTGGGGTTGCTGGGAGGATGAAAAGGAGGTAACTGTGATGTGCTCAGCCTGGGACCTTATACAGAAAGGAGCAGCAGTCTCTCTGTCATTGTCAGGGTGGTGCCGTTATTCTAATTTTAGGATTACTGTTATGAGGTACTGAGGTGTTACCACCGCGCTCTGCCCCTAAAAACAAAGAGGAAAGGGAAACTGTTCTCTATGTTTATCTCCCCCTTGCTCCTGCTTCAGCTAAAACCACAGGCAGCGTGATGGTTTCTGATGGACCATAATTCTCAGTGGTTTGGGAGCTATGATGCAGTCATTCCTCACGAGGAGATCTGCCATGAGCAGCCAATCAGTTTCCTTAGGGATCTGGCCTGCATCCAGTACATACGGATGTTCTGGTAAAGAGCTTTGGCTTTGTGCCTGATCTGGATCCTGCATCTCGGTCATCATTACTTGACCTCTGGTTCTCCAGACTGCAGTCTGAGGCCTGCTGTATAGTCCGCCGATCTTGGAGTTCATGAGTCTCCACAGCCTGCCATCTGACCTGCCGATCTTGGGTTCATCAGCCCTGCTGCTATGACAATCAGGAGAAGCCTCCAGTCTGATGTCTGACCCACAGACTTGGGACTTGCCAGACACCAGTCCCCGGAGAAGGATATCATGTTAGGTAAAGTGGAGATCAGTATAAAAGAGGAAGACGCCCAACAAGGACAATTGGTACAGTGGCAGCAGCAATGGGCTCAAGCTTAACAACAATTGTGAGGATGGCACAGGACTGGACAGTGTTTCATTCTGCTGTGTGTATGGTTGCTATGAGCCAGAATCAACTCAATAGCACCTAACAACAACAACACAACCATGTGAGGCATTTCCTTGAGATAAATCTAGATATATACTTTTAAATATGAGCAGGCTTCAAAAAGTTCATGGGATAATGGAATGAAAAGATATGGAATTTTTCCACAAACTTTTTGAAGTCCTCTTGTACATATATAAGTTTCACTGGAGAACCCAGCCAAACACAGGCAGGATTTCTGAAGACTAATCTTAGAAAACCTTCTGCAGTTATGGGTACTGGGGGGTGTGTGGCTAGAACTGGTGTCCATCAACACCCATCCCTCTCGATCCCCAATTTTTTTTTTTTAACAAGTAGCATCTCAGATGCAGGGAAAGGACTTATGCCTCTAACATAAAGAATGGTTTGTAATTCACAGACAAATACCTTTGGGTCAGAGGGGAGAAATGATGGTAAAGGGATGGCCAAGTGCAGGTTAAAAAATAAAGAAAGTTAAACTCATTCAACTACAACAACACACATACACAATTGCCACTGAGTCAATTCCAACTCATAGTGACCCTAAAGGACAAAACAGAACTGCCCCACTGGGTTTCCTAGGCTGAAAAATCTTTACAGAAGCAGACTACCGCATCTTTCTCCTATGGAGTGGCTGGTGGATTTGAACCACCAACCTTTTGGTTAGCAGCTGAGTGTTGAACAACTGTGCCACCAGGGTTCCCTTTCTTGAATGTTATTCCCAAAAGATTTCTTATTGCTTTTTATTTGTGATCAGTTTCCTAGTGATCACGGTATGCAGCAAAATTATAGGAAATAAGTTTCTTGAATTAATTCTATTCTCCCCAACACTCCTCGCCCCAATTCCTCCTAAGTGCCTCATGAAATGAAGTATAATTATGTTATACCTCCCTTGTTCCAAAAAGAGCAATCCCAAAGCCTGTAAAATGTTTAGAAGTGACTATTCTTTGTTGGAGTCTGTAGCACTTAAAACACACACACACACACTTTAAACTTCACTGATTCAGACATGATCATTCTATTTATCCTCTAAAAGTCAGGCCAGCAGTTTACTTTCCACTGTTGTTGGAAGATGGAGGAAAAGCTGCTAAGCTAATATAAACTTTAACATAGTCCTTTACTATTATGGAGAATAAGCTTTGAGATACTTAGAAATGTCTGTTATAATAATGCTGTAGAAACAACTAGAACTTCAAGGCAGCAAGTTCTTAGGCTAGGCTTCTGGTATGTTTATTACAAATCATTCCAGTTTCATTTCTGAATTAAACAAACGCCACCACCCACAACCTCCTACTCCACTCTGAAATGATGGCTCACATTTCTAAGGAAAATATCTATTTTTCCAGTGCTCATTAAAATCTGTAGGTGGCATTTCTTTGGAAGGCATGAAGCTTTCCTGTGTTGAGAAGGATGTGCCTAGAGCCGTGGGCCCCAGGAGTAGGGCTGAAATAGCACCAAGGACAGGGCCAACGAGAGCCTGTTGGAATGCACAGACATCAAAACCGCATGTCAAGGATCCACAAATCCAGAGGACAAAAAAGAAAATAAATTCTTAAAAATTCTCTGGCTCAAATATTTCACTCATTAGTCAAAAGGCTTGGTCTCATTAAATAAACCGGTGATGCATGTCCGGATAGGTCAACTACCAGGGCTAAGGGAAAGGGATGGAATCTTTTCAAGGCTGTCTAGGAGAGAGAATATCTTAGAAACTTGGCTTACAGTCAAATCACCTTAGTTTATTTTGTAATGTCCAACCTAATTATTTTCCTTCACTATTTAAGCCTATTTCTTCTTCTTTGGTCTTTGGGGAATAATAAAAAAAGTAAGATTAGCTTCTAAGTTCTACATACAAAGGTATCATGTCACCACATGCAGTCTATGTCTCTAAGCAAACAAGCCCAAACCTCTAGTATGTCTGACTTGATGTAGCTATGGCTTCTTCCAGGTGTGGTGGCTGGTGACATGGAGCCCTAGAGGGTAGGGATGGCACCGTGAAGCCCTGACTTCACACTAACAGCCAAGCTGCCTGGTAGCGCCTGTGATAGGCCTTGGCCAGGCAATCTTCCACTCCAGTGTTCTCCACAGGACCTCTCCAGGTGGGCCTTCACCTGCCCATGACTATGGGTGTCATGCCTTCATCTATGATCACAGGTGACTGAAGGGAGCGTCTGCTGCAAAGTGGGCTTTGTCCTCAAGTCCAAATACAGAACAAATCAAAAAATCGCATGTGGGCAAAATTACCCCGGAAAATTTTCTGTTTGTGTTCAACTCTGCCAGTCATGCTTTCAAGACCGCTCTTAGTTGGAACCAGAACTGAGACAGACTAGGCTGTCTCACACCAAACAGAAGCTCTGGTTGACACGGAAAAGCCTAATGAATAATATTCAATGGTTCACTTTTCCATTTAAGTCTGGGTTTGTTTGGTAACTTTTCTTTCAAAATAGACCTTAGCATGAAATAATTGGAAACTATTTCTTAGCTAGAGCTAAATCTTGCTTAGTTTTGGGCGAAAAACACTGGAATATGGTATTGTAACTCAAACTATATCTAACTGCTTCCAGGATGTTACCCTTGAATATGTTAAACATCAGTAAGGGTTTGGTTAATGATGGAATAGATGGCAGGTACCTCCTTCTGCCCATTAGCTACCATGACTCAGTTTCCCCAAGTCACTGCCCATCCACTAGGACATGTAACATCCCAAAATACAAAGCCCTGGACAGTTAGGTAGAGTCAGTTTTTCACAGAGTCGCAACCAAGTTCAAAGCAGTATAACTAAGTTACACTGGTGGTGGTTATGTGCTTTGGAGTTCCGACTCACAGCGGCCCAGTACAGGGTTTCCGAGGCTGTAAATCTTTACGGGAGCAGAAAGCCTCATCTTTCTCCCGCAGAACAGCTGGTAGTTTTGAACTGCTGACCTTGCGGTTCACAGCCTGATTCGTAACCACTATGCTATCAGAGCTCCTTACTGCCTACCCCATTAATCATGCAAACCTGGAGGGACCAGGATTAAAACACCATCTGGATAGATACAGTCAGCAAGGAGCGAGACATCACAAAAAAACAAAGTTACAAGGAAGCAAACGACTGAGAGAGAGCTCTTAGCAACAACCAGGAGAAACCTCAACGTGAACAAAAAAAGTACCACCACCAGTACAAAGGGAGGCACACAGTTTTCCTTTAATTACCTTCAGATTTGGGACTAGGAGTAGATGCAGGAAACTGGTAGGTAGGAGTGTAAGGCCTCTCCTCTGTAGCAGAGAAAAGCATTGGGTTTTGAAACTATCCACCTTGAAGTGGAGGAACTGACAAATTTCCAATTGACTGAGGATCTATTTTAGTGTTATTAAAGCACACAGGCAACACACTTGCAAACAGAATAATGAATTAGAAAGGATTTAGTTATTTTAATATAGCACATCATGCAAATGAGTAGAATAAAATTTTTACCAACAACAACAACCAAAAAAAAAAAAAAAAGACAACTATCAAAATAAAATCTAAAAGCCAAATCTTATTCCTATAATGGAACAATAAGAAATAAGGCTAGGACAACAGATATACCATCTAAATTTTATGGTACCTTCAGAATTTTGCTGGATTTCAGGAAGTTCAGGGAATTTGTACGTAGGGAAATAAGGGTTTTCTTCAGGAATGTCTGGGCAGAGGAGCAGGTTTGGGAGAGAGAATAGAGGAAGATACAAATGGAGAGAATGAACGACGAGGAATGCAAACACAATTGAGGTTCCTGGAAATCTGGGACATACTGAGCTTCACTAGTGATATGGAAAAAAAAAAAAAATCAAACTGCTTTTAAAAAATCCAGTCCTTTTGCCTGAATGACTGAGACACATCTAAAGAGACAATATCGACTTCTTTCTTGGACAAAGAATTACATGTTTACAGGCTCTATGGGCAAGAAGCCTTTAGGACAGCGTCTGATGTTTCCACGTTTTATAGGTATACATAGTAAGCATGCTAGTATGAACAGTATGTAATGAAAACACTCAAAAACATTTTTTAAAAAAATCAAAGCTTGTGTTGTGGATATTAGAGTCAAGGCAAACAGACAGATTGTTAATTCCTAAGATAACACTGCCTATGTGTAGGGCAGACAGTCTTGTTTAGAAACTGTCATTTAGGTTGAGCAAACAATTATGATCTATGAGAAGACCAACACGGCCTTAATACGGGCAAAATATGAGATTTTCATCAATCTGCCTGTGTCTCAGCATTTGCACTGTCAAAGTTAGGTGTGAAGGTGAGAGAGACACAGACCACTCCAGGCAGTGGGCAGCAGCTTGAGGATGTGTCCAGTGACCCCAGCTGATCACAGAGGCCCAGACTTCAGCATTACCATCATCCTCCCAGCCACAGGACAATCATTCTTGACTCAGAAATGCTCCATACTGAATGTTTCTGTATGCAGAATTTGAAGAGGGGCACACCCTGCTTCATTTTGAACTCTGCAAGAGCTAATTAATAGTGACGTTAGTTGGCATCCACAGCTAATCAGAGGAATTGGATATTTGCAATTTAGGTGGAATGCTTGGGTGTTGCTTTCAGGTGTCATCTGAGCCAGGCGACCAGACTGGATTTGGTCATGGCAAGGTGGGGAAGCTCTGCCGGATGAGGAGCGGCATCCCTCCCACTGCACAGCTACATCCATGCCAATCAGTGGTTAGGCAGCATAGAGGTGAGGAGCGCTGGGGTTGGGGGGCAGGGTGTATCTGCCTGAGCACTGGCTTAGGGCTCAGCCACCTTGCTGGGTCTCCTGCTGACAGTCCAGTGGGCCTCTGCTTTGGAAGCACATCCCTTCCAGCTTGAGTGGGTTCTGGTGTGTCAGTTCTTAGGCTAACTCTCAGGGCTATCTGCCAAGTGCTGACTCCCAGCAGGGGAAGGGTGTTAGACACATTCAGGCTGTCTTACAGGTGCACCATGCGTTCTTCATACGGGCTGCCCGGGGCTTTGGAAAGGTTCATTCCCTGGACATGATTTACTCTCCCATAGACCTACAACACTGCTCAGAGGAAGGGAAGTGAGACAAGCACAGAGAAGTACACGATTGGCCCAAGGACACAGGAGTGCTTGGGGGGTTGACTTCAGGAGAGAATCCAGTGCTTTTAATAACCAGTTCAGTGCTTTCTCAATTTGCTCTGCCCCCAAGGCACTCGTGGGCTGATGCACAGAGATGCACCTTAAGCTGGAAGCCAGTGGGAGTTGGACCTGCTCGTGTCCCCAGGCGACAAATGCTGGAGCACAAGCAGATACATTCCATAGCATCTAGGAGGATGGATTTGAGAGCTGCTCTCAAATCCAAAATCTGAAGCAGGTGCACAAATGCATCTTCTTCCTTTGCTCTGAGGATGCATGGCTGGGCTAAAGCAAGCCAGTCATTAATGTGGTCCAGCCACAGGTCCACCTTCTGGCATTGAGCAAAGTGCATTTAAGCCTTCCCAATGTACAACAGTCAACATCCCACAGCATAGCACAGTATCTACAAACAAAATCAGTACCTCTGTTTAGTTTGTGGATCTGTTTAAACATAGTCTTGTACCAGTCTTTTGATCTTTCGGTGTTCTGGATAAAAAAAAAAAAAAAGGCAAATAAGAGAAAGAAAATAAAATGGAAATCTTGGCAAGTTTTAAAACTTCTATGATTACAAGCTTGAAAATCAAACAGGAAAGTAGCAGCATCTAAAGTCAAAACTCAGCGGTGTAGTTCTATGCACCTTTGAGATCCTACATTTTAATCTTATAAAAGATGCAAAGCTTTTGAGAAAGAACAAACAGACCAAGAAATTCAGACCTGAAGCTGCAGAAAAATGTTTGGTCAAAAAGATGCAGAGTTCTGTAGAAAGTAAGTAAGGATCCATTTGAAATGGGTCCCTTCTTACTTTTTTTTTAGCGAGTCAGAGAATAAATATGCTTCCATTTAGAGAGAATCTCTCTCCATAGACTATGCTAGACTTGAAGTAAAGAGACAAGGCATTTGCTTATTAAGCCAGGCCTCTGCCACTCCTAGGCTATTCTGCGGAATTATACGTAAGTCACCTTGTACAGGGCCAGATTTAGAACACATACATTCAAACATAACTCATAAATAGCATCTAATGCCCAGGAATATTTATCTTCACCACAAAGTTGTGTTTGTTGTTGTTTTTTTAAGATAAAAATAAAATAAGGACAGGGACAGACAGAACGTGGTTAGATTAGATATCTTCACTCCCACTTTTCAGATGAGGAGATGAGATACAGAAAGCCAAAGTAAGCAGCTGCCCAAGGTCCCAGAGGGTGCCTGACTAGACACATTGCTCTGCCACCTACAAGCTGTGTGAACTTGGGCAAGGGCAATCATTCCTCTGAGTCTCAGTTTCCGCATCTATAAAATGGGAATGATACTAGTAGCCACCTCTAGGGGCAGTGATGTTGACATGAGATCACGCACTGAATGAAGGGGAGCCGTTATCACTACTCTGCTCGTAGTGATTTTCTTTCTGTAAGATCACCTAGGTCCTTAGCCCACTGCAGGTTCTATCGGGTAACTCGCTTCCTTGAAATGGCCACAATGTGCCTATATGGGAGTCACCGGGGAATATATTGCAGCCAGTGGCACATGGCGAGCTACAAATGCCTGAGGAGAGCTGGGGTGGGGCCGCCCATATCCCCTGCTCTGGGAGTCCCCTGGAGTTTCCTACTCTCTCAGAAGGCTCCCATGAAGGGAACTTCTTCCTAAGCCTGTCAACAGAGGCCCTGGGCCTTTCACTGTCCCTAAACCTAACCCAGTACCATCAGGTGGATTCAGATTCACAATGACCCTATAAAACAGAGAACTGCCCAGAGGCAGTAATTCTTTACAGATACACACTGCCACACCTTTCCCTTGGGGAGCGGTTGGTGGACTTGAACCACTGACATTTGGGTTAACAGCTGAGTGTTTAACCATTGCACTACCAGAGCTCCTTTCACACTTTTCAGGGTTGTACAATAATTCTGGATCAACAATTTCCACATATGCACCACAGAGTGATAAAGGAAGATTGTGAAATACAGCATTCCCCCTGAGTCCATTTGATAGGGAGTCTTTGTAACTGGCAGATGGGGTTCACACACTCAGGGATACATGTGTACTGGTTTGTTTAGGATGATGTCTAAGGGGGACTTCTAGGCCAGTATTCGTACCCGGAGTGGGATGCCAATTTCATCCATGGACACATCGCTTAGGTCCTGGGCACTCTTCACCACCCGCCTACTGCCATCCTTCGCTTTTCTTTCGGTAGCCCTGACCGGTGAGGTGACTTTTTCCTGGGTCGGTGTCAAGTCCTGCTCTTTCACTCTTCTTTCTGATACAGAATCTGGAAATGAAGACAACTGTTAGCTGAAGCTCTTCTGGGATCTTTAAAGCAAAAAAACTCCCAGCTGGGAATCATGTCTTTACCAACTTTCACATAAATGGGAAGGGCTTTCACCTAAAGCAGGGATCAGCAAACTACAGCCAGAGTCATATATTTATGTGTTGTTATGGTTGTTTTAAACTACAATGCTGTTGTTATTAAGTGCCACTGAGTTTGGTTTCGACTTATAGCGACCCTGTATAGGGTTTCTGTGGAGTGGCTGGTGAGCTTGAACTACCGACCTCAGTGGTTCAGACAGACTTTGCAGTCCAGTGCATTAACCCGCAGCATCACACCAGGACTCCTGCAACTACAATAGCAGAGTTGGATAGTTATGATAGAAACTGTATCCACACAACCTGCAAAGCCTCAAATATTTATTACTATTTGCCCCTGCTAGTAAAAACAAAACAAAACAAAACAAAAAAAACGGCCTCGGACTCCTGATGTCAAGAACACACTGATGAAGGCATTATAGGGACCCGAGAAGCTGAGGGTTTTAATGACCTCATGTAGCTCTCTCTCACCATCTTCAATAATCAAATGCGGGTAGTAAACCTTGAAGTAACTCACCAAGCAAGACTTGGAAAGCAAGCATGTGATAAAGACTTGATTTTGAATTTAGTGAAAGGGAAGTCATTGGAGAACTGAGCTGCTGTGGTTTCAGCATGTTGATTCTATAGTTTTCCTGGTTCTAGAACAGGGGCCCCACCCAGACCCACTGCGTCTGAATCTGCACTTTATCCAGATCCAAGGTGGTTCCTACACACACAACTGTGACAGAGCCCAACCTACAGGACCACAGGAAGCAGGGTCATGAGAAAGGGTCCTGGCTCCAGGGATCCCCCCATCACCACACACTGTCTCACATGCATCCAGGGTTCGGATCCAAGTGGGGAACTTAGGAAAGGGTAGGGGTTAGGAGAGAGAGAGGGTCACTTCCTGTTGGACCATGGTAACTCCGAGATGACAGCAAGATACTGATGCGGAACTGTTCATAAGCACAGTTCTCCAGAAGAACTATGGGAGTGGAGTCCACTCAGGTGAGGAGACCAGCAGGAGGGCAGGTTTGGGAGGCAGCAAATTTGACGGCTGAAGTCAAGGGGGTCGAGTGGGGTGGCACTCAGTGGAGGAGGGACTGAGGACAGTCAAGGGCTGAAATCATGCACTGAGGGATGCCCATCCTAGAAAAACGAGAGTTGTCTGAAGAATAGGAGATGAACCAGGAAATGTACATCAAGAGAACTCTAGGAAGCGGGTGTTTACATGGAAAGAACAAACAAACCAGACATTGGAGAGGGCACTAGATCAGACCAGAGAAAAGTCACAGAGAGCTCCTCTGCTGTCCTCCCAAAGCTTTGGGATGAAGGTTCACAGCTGTGCTTACGCTGCCCTTGGAAAAGTGTGACATGATCCCCCTCTCTCCTAAGCATCCCCTCTTGTCTAACCAAGGAGACTTGGATTGGAGCTTCACGAGCCCAAACACCATGCTACTCTCATTCCTGGAGGACTCTCTCTGAGCATGAAGCCTTGCACTGGCTCCACAGATAACTGTTGAAGTGAGGGAGGCTGCCTGATGGCAGCCCCTTTGCCCCAAGCCCCTCTCCACGTCCTATCACTATAGGGGCAACGGGCAAAGCCTCACTCCAAGGTTCTCTCCTTCTGGCGTTGCAGAACGTAACGATGCTTCCTCTTTTTAACATTTAGGGAGCACCGACTTTACGTATCTCCACCATCAAACATCACTTCTCAGTGTGCCCCTGAGCCCACGGAGGAAGGGCTGTGTTACACTTACTTTAGAGCTGAGAACTAGCTTTAACCTGCCATATTTATACAATACTTTACAGTTTGCAAAGCATTGCCTGTTCCCGTCTCCATCACATACGATCGTTACACCACCTCTGAGAGGCAGAAGCCAGGATAATATTCCCTTTTCTCCCCCACAAGGAAACTCTGGCTTGGAGAGATGAAGACATTTTACCCAGGGACAACCAGCTCGAAGAGGATACAGCCAAACTCTCGGTCTTCAAATTCGGCTAGACCCCCTTTTTCATCATCCCCTATGTCCCTTTCAAACTCCTGGGAAGGAGTACACAGAAGCCACTGTCTCAGAGCCACCTTGTTCTCAGCAACCTGGGCTGGAGCCAAGGGGTAGGGTGGGCTAGAGAGGGGCAGCTCAAGAAGGGGGCAGCTCAAAGTAACTTGAGTTCAAACACAGCCTATCCTAGTCCTGTGGCCAAGTCCTGATAAAATTGAGAGGGTGTGAGAGCCCCATACCCATCTGCCTAGCCTCTCCACCAATCACAGGGACAGCAGTGGATGAAATCACACAATAGTCATGTTACAGCTGATCAGAAAACAGCGGCATTTATTATACCCCCATCAGGGGCTCTTCACCCTGGAGTTCACAGGATCACAGGATCTGCAAACCCACAGAAGGCTCAAGCACATGTCTGCACACGTGTGACTTTTGCTGGCAAATGCATCTACCACTCTCATTAGATTACCCAAGGAGACCAGGATCAAAGAAAGCTTACAAGGCCCCATACCACAGTGTAAGTGATTTGAAGGCAGCAGAGTTCTCCGACAGAGCCTCAGAGCTTGGCTAGGTCATGGCACAAAGCAGGTACTTGATAAAATCACAGGGGAGGAAACCCATAGAGGCACCTACTGATAGCAATACCTCACAGCTATCAGGTGAAGCCCAGAAGCAGGAGGTTAACCCGTTGTGGTTGCACCAAGAGTGAATGGTAGAACCAGGACTCAGAGGAAAATGGTTCTAGGAAGCCACAACAAAAGGCCCAACATTTCCCACTGTTGTGTTTTTCCCCTTTCTACTCCATCACTATGGAGCTCTGGTAGTGCAGTAGAGACAGTCGGGCTGCTTACCTCAAGGTCAGCAGTTCGAAACTACCAGCTGTTCCATTGGAGAAAGATGAGGCTTTCTGCTCCCGTAAAGATTTACAACCTCGGAAACCCTATGCAGGATCGCTATAAGTCAGAACCGACTCCACGGCACATAACCACCACTGTCCCATTTGTGCATACTTTATCGGGGTGGGAGTCCTGGTATCTGGTTATATTTGCAGTCACTGCCCATCACTGCTGGCTCTTGAACTACCTGGTCCTCGAAGCGCGGGAGCACCTTGCCCATACCTACTCAATCTGAGCCTCTGCAGTGGGACTCAGAATCCAAGTTTTGACAAGTTTCTCCAGGAGACACACATCTGATGAAGTTCAAGAAGCAATGCCCTAACACCCTCTTCCAGGCACTGCTAGTCTGGAGGCTCTACCTGGGCTGATCACCTGGGACCAGTTACTGGATTTGGGCTTACCACCCAAAAAGGGAAGAATCTGCCCACACTTGTCAACCTTAACTTGCCATATCCTAGGAAAGAGCTAGAAACCGAGAGGCAGGCCATGAACACTCCATTGAAAGTACAGCCCCTTGTTGGTTTTATTCTGTTTGTACCCACCCAGGCACTTATCACAGTTCCAAGGGCACAGGTGGCCGTCTGGCGCTATTCTTTGGTCTGGCCCACCAGGCTGCAGGCTAGAGGCAGACCCATACCTGTTTCCACCCTCCTCGTAAGGTAACAGGAAGCCCAGTTCCCAACACATCAGAGCAGCTCCTGAGGCTTCTGCAGACGGAACGTCTGCTGGTCAGAGAATGGCTTTAACAGAGATAGGGGTTAACATGTCGACAGATCTTTTTCACCTACCTGAAAGGCTACTGAGTCGTTTCTGCTGTTCTGTGACAAAAGAAGAAAACACATTGTAAGTGAGATTGAGACAGCATGTGTTGAGACAAGAAGCCCCAGCATAACTCATCAGGCTTCCAAACTCGGTGTCCTCAGTGTCCTCTGGGCTCAGACACTAAGATATTGTGTGGCCCAACTGACCGCAGGGGCATTACTGTGGCTCCCACTCTCTGGCTGTGATCCCCTCAGCTATGGGCCAGGACAGGGACTGACACTGTTTCTAGCTGTGCACATCTCATCTCAATAACCCTCCCTACCTTCCTGCATTTCAGTGAGCACGGTCTTGTACCACCTCTGTACGGCTTTGACATTGTCATGTAATTGTCATGGTAACCATGGCAGCTCCCATCTCTAAAGGGCTTGTTAAGTACAAGTACTGTTTTAAGGGTTTTTACATGTGCTAATGTTTTAATTTTCACAACAACCCTAGCAGGAAGATATGATGTCTGGTCCTAGAAAGATTCATTATTGTCATATACTCAGAGCGACCCTGTATAGGGTTTCTGAGGAGCAACTGGTGAGTTTGAACTGCTGACCTTGTAGTTCAGTCGAATGCTGATCCTACAGCGCCACACGGAAACTCTATAAAGGGTTACTATGAGTCAGAATCAACTCCACGGCAGTGGGTTTACACGGATGAAGATACTGATGCATAGCAAAGTTCAGAAACTGGTTCAAGGTCATACTCCTAATCATTCTATCAACTGGCTGGACCAGGGTGCCGGGAAAATCTTAAAAGTCAGCATTGGCTGGGAGACCTCAGATAAGGGGCATAAATGATCCAAGATGACACTGAAAACCAGATTCTCCAGCTCCTAGCCCAGTGCTCTTTCTGAGTCTAATCACATGGCCTGGGTACTCGAGGCGGCAGAGAGGCCAGCTGTCTCCTTTTGGAGAGTCTTGTGTGTACGTGCAATGGAATAAGCACATGAAATGACCTTTACCTACCACAGCTGCTAAGTATAAAGCAGGCACATAGATAAAAATAGACTGCTTGCCAGCCCATGGATACTCTGTTATCATTAAAGAACGTCTGTCTCCATTGGCCAGGTCCCCATCCTCCTACCACAATCAGTGTCGACAAAGTAAACAGAGACTGACCACAGGACATTCACAGCCAGCAAAAGCAGTTATCTGTCCGTCTTCTGGTGTGGATGGGCCAGGTGTCAGGATAACCAGACGCCCAGCTGGAGCTCAAGGTTCAATTCTGTCAGCAACCAGCCGAAGACACAAGCTAATCACTTAACCTCTCGACCTCAGTTTCCTTGTCTGTTAAATCAAGGTGCTTAACTAGATCTATGGTCCTCAAACTAGTATGAAGGCTCGTGGCAGGACTTCACCAGTGGGTCGAAGCAAAAATTCACTCCACTTAAAAGACTCTGTTGTCCCCATTTCTGTAGTGTAAATGGTCTTTCTCTCATGGATGACATGTGATGGCGGACAGTAGCAACTTTCAGGAGTGCTCTTTAACAAAGTTAGAAATTTGCAACCTGAGGTAGTGTTTAGACTGTCTTATGGACTGTGTCCACAAAATCCAAGTCTGGGAACCATTGAACTCTTGCTCTCCAAGTGTGACCCATGGGCCAACAGCAAGAGCATGCCATGTAAGCTTGCTGAAAATGCAGATCTCAGGGCTCACCCAAGACCTCCTGAATCTAAATCTGCAAGTTAAAAATACCTCACCTGTCACTGTGGGATAAGTACTGGACCCCAAGGTTGGTTTGAACCACAAGGTGGGAAGTTCAGACTCACCAGCCACTCCTTGGAAACCCTATACAGGGTCACTATGAGTCAGAACCGTCTCGGCAGCACTTAACAACACAATTCTATGTACACTGAAGACTGAGAAAACCTGAGCTAGGGGGCTCACGGGACTCTTCCAGTTCTGAGTTTTCTGATTCAAATCTTCCTTCCCAAACGGGTCACAAATGATTTGCTCTCAAACACATATGGTGTGAAAACTCAGGAAAGAGGGGATAGAAGATATGCTGTTTCCAACTAGCAGTGCCAGGCAAGAGCTCAGTGGCCCACTATTTAAAGCCAGGGGAACAGGACAGTTTGAGCAGAAAAAAGTAGAGGGTACCCTTTTTTAGGATGACTCAACTAGAATTCTAGAAGTGGGGTAAAGTGATTCTCCCCTCAAGAGACTTTGCAATAGTTAAGAAATTGTCTTTATGGAACTTCATGTCTCTGAGGCAAGACAGAGCTGCCGAGTAGGGCACATTCCAAAGTGGAGCCAAAAAACAACAACAACAACAAAAAAAACTCCTTGACCTAAATCCCACATACAATTAAACACAAGGCTGGGCGGTTAGGCTCTTCCTGTCCTACCTGTGAACATATGGTTTGCACTTTACAAGACTATTGCTGTTAGTTGCTAACAAGTTGGCTCCACTCATGTGAACTCAAGTACAACAAATGAAACACTGCATGGTCCCTTTACAGAATGCACCATTTCCTTGGAGTTACTGGGAGGTACAAATGGTTCATGTGCTCAGCTGCTAACCCAAAGGCTGGAAGTTTGAGTCTACCTAGAGGTGTCTTGGAAGGAAGGCTTGGAGAACTACTTCCATAAAAGCAACTTGAAAACTGGGCACCAAGAGTACAGTTCTACTCTGACAGACATGGGGTCACCAAGAGTTTGTACCGACTCAACAATGTTATACTATTACTATTTCATTCAAAAAATCTAATGCCACGATTTGTATGTGCTTTATGAAGGATGAGTGTCTGACTACATCATGCTGAGTTTTAAACCCTAAGACAGAACTCAGACATAAGAGGAGCACAAGATCCAAAAGGGTATTTGAGTTAAACATGAGGATCCCACTTATTCTATGAAAACACAAAAATGAATGCTAGACATTTCTGTGCCCAGAGAAATCTCACTAGGTGTCATCAGACGAACTTTGAGAAGCAGCTGCCATTAGATGGAGTCATTTCCCAGAACCAGATAAAGAAATCACTTTTTTAAAAAGAAACTGTCTTTCCTTCTGGGAACTAACTTGCTTCTGTTTGACTGGGTTTTTTAAAAGGATGAGTCATAAAGAAATTCACAAAGAACCAAAATTTCATTTTGTCCTAAATTAGAGACACTTTCTGGGCACCAAGAGCTCCTGCCAGTAAGGGGCAGGGCACTGCTGGACGGAGACTGGGCTCTTAAGCAGCTCAGCATGAGGGTTGGGACCCTTTTTATCTTTTGAAGAACACAGATTCATGGGTGAAAATTAATATGGGGACCATGCATAGAGGGAAAAAAAACCCCACTAATATAACTAAGATTTGAGTGGGGTGACTTTGAGTGAGAAAAAGAGAAAACGTTTCATTCATCTGCTCTTCCAGTTAGGAGTTGGAAACAGAAACTCTATTTAACACAGAAAACAATTAAAAATAGACTCCAGTCTCATTCTTATCCAAGTTAATGCCAAGGGAGGCGGAGGGGAGAAAGCTATGAAGTAGGCGAGCTGGAAGTCAAGAAAAGGAAGACTTGGTACTAACTTGTGAACAAAATAAATCGCCAAAGTGCAAACTCAAAGCTCTTTCTATACTAGGAAGCAACTTGAAAACTTCCTATTTCACACTGCATATGACTTCTCTGAAGGGAAATTTACTCCTCTGTGTCATTCCACAAAGGGAAACTTAAAACTTAATATCATTCTCTGGGATTTAGAAGCAGAAGGGTCAGTATATACAATATTCCTTTGAAGCACTTCTGCTTTGGCTAGTCCTAACATCCCTCCAGAAGGAGTTCTGGTAGCGTAGTGGTTATGAATTGGGCTGCGAGCCTCAAGGTCAGCAGTTCGAAACTACCAGCTATTCCACTGGAGAAAGATGAGGCGTTCTGCTCCTGTAAAGATTTACAGCTTCAGAAACCCTATACAGGGTCACTATGAGTCGGAACTGACTCCACGGCACACAGCCACCACCAGCTAACATACCTCCAGAGATGGGAAAGGCCAACCAGAAGCAATCAGGAGAAACCATAGAAAACATACACTGAAACTGAAGCACAGCTGGCTGGGGCCACATTAAGTAGAAGCAGAAAGTCACCTAAATCTCCTGTCCTATAGGGCACCACCTGAGCCAATAGCCCAGAGCACTAACCATGGACAACAATGAAGGTGAGTCCCTGAGAAAAGTTCAGTTACCTGTCTTAAGGTAGAAAAATCGATTTTACACTTTAGAAAATTTCTATTTAAAAAAAAACAAAAACATATATATATATTTAAAATTTTGGGTTTTTAAAGGGATTACTGGGGTCCTGGTGTGGCACTGTAGGATAAGCAATGGACTGCTAATCAAAAGTTTGGCAGTTCAAATTCACCAGTCATTCCTTGGAAATCCTATACAGGGTCGCTATGAGTCGGAACCGATTCCACAGCACTTAACAACAACAAAGGGATTACTGAACTTGCTAGAAATTTTATTATGTCAAAGAACTAAAACATTGATGACACTACTTAAAAGAGGTATTCACTGTCCCTAGATTTTCCAAGCAAAGGCCTGATTAGAATTCTCCTGACAAGGGAATTGTGAGGCACAGATCTGTCGTTTGTGTGTATGTTGTCATCTTTAGAAGACAAATGTGAACACCCAAGGTAGATGGCACGCGTGTTGTTGCTAGTTGCTGTTGAATCAATTCTGACTCATTGAGCCCCTACATGTGCAGAGTACAACTGACCCCCATATGGCTTTCAAAGCTATGACTTTTCAGAAGCAGCTCACTAGGCCTTATTTCTGAAGTGCCTCTGACTGGGTTTGAACCACCAAGGTTTTGATTAGTGATCCAGTGCTTAACCATTTGTGCCACCGAATTACCCTACCTGACATGTTGGAGGCTGCTTAAGTCTACTGAGTGGGTTGTGAGCATGAATAAACTGGAGCAGAAGGCCTGAGGGAAGTTCTAGACCTGTGAAATTTTCTGTTGAAGCGCAGAGTTCTTGTCACAATGTCGTGGACTAGCTATGCTGATTTCAGTGAGCTGTGGGGTTGAGGGTGTGTGTGTGTGTGGGCACCATGAAGTTTCCTTACCTCGATTGTGTTGCAAGAGCACGATGGTAGGATTGACGATAGTTGTGGAGGGATAAGCAGATGATGGCTTGCTGACTGGTGCAAAGGTTTGGGCATCTGTCCCAATACGGGAGGAAGAAGCTTCATTTAGCAGAGGACTTGAAGCCTGGAAAGAAAGCAAACACTGTAATGAACTATAAACACATGGGACCTAGAATTGATATTTTCTGAAAGAAGAAATCGAAAGCTAGAAGAACCTAATTTAAAAAGGAATTGTCAACAAGGAGACATACCATATCATTAATTGCAGTTAGAAGATTAATTTGGAAGCATTATCTATTCTTTTTTGGTATTAGTGAGAGGAAAGCAAGGGAAGGTGACTGTTACTGATCCATCTCAGCAGAACAGCCATGTTTTCACCTGGTAATAATAGTGAGTCAATCCAGTTATTGAAAAAGCAAATTCAAATCTAGGTAGGAGAACATGCAAAACTCATGCAATTTCTAATGCAATCCAAGAACAAGAGCTGGTTTAAATGGCAAAGTTTAGTACACACCATGGGGCAGTGTGAGGACAAGACGACACTGATGTAACAACAGGGAAGAGTTAAAGTAGCTGTGCTCTCGGAAAGCAACTCTTAGCATCAGCATCACTGAACAATTTCCTGTCCTGATGGTGACAGATATCCCTGTGAAAGATGCCCCTGTGAAAATCCTGGCTTTAAAATCTGAGGTCACTGTTAGAAATATCAGAAAAATTATTAACACTAATGCTATAATCTATATGATGAGAATAATGTCAATCTTTTTCAGACAAATGAAAATAAGATGCTAGAATATAACAAGGATATCTAAACACTTTCCCCCATCATATCTGTAAGTTTTGCAAAGTTTCCATTTTGGAATTTGCAGATCCTAATACCAAGATTGCACCTCATTCTCAAAGGCTTTTAAGAACAGATGTTTGGTAATTACTGTTGCGTAATTGTTGTGGTCCACTTGAGAGTTACAACTCTTGTAAGTGGAGTTCCTGAGTGATGCAAATAGTTAACATGCCTGGCTGCTAACCAAAACATTGCCATTTGAGGCCACCTATAAGTACCTTGGCAGGAGCTCTGGTAGCGTAGTGGGTACGAATCGGGCTGCGAACCTTAAAGTCAGCTGTTCGAATCTACCAGCCGCTCCGCAGGAGAAAGATGAGGCTTTCTACTCCTGTAAAGATTTATACCCTTGGAAACCCTGTACAGGGTCGCTATGGGTCGGAACCGACTCGAAGGCACTTAACAACAACAACAACATAAGTACCTTGGGAAAAGAGCCTGGTGATCTGCTTCTGAAAAATCTGCCCCTGAAAGCCCTCTGGGGCCACAACTCGATTCTGACACATATGGAATTGCAATGAGTTGGAATCCACTTGATGGTTTGGTTTGGGTTTACTCTCTAAGCAGCCCCAGGGACAAAGACTATGACTCCCCCTTTCTCTTGCTCTTGCCCTTTCTAGGCCCAATGCTCTGTAGCTCTGCAGCCAGCAGGTGCTCAGTAAATTCCACCTAACCTATAGGAACCATCTGTTGTGAAGGTGGCATTTTGAGCAGCTTTTACCAGGAGAAAACACGCACAATCAGAGATGATCTGTCAGCACCCAGGACAGCTCCTCACACACAGTAGGGCTTCGGTCATCAATTCAAACCAACCAGCCACTCCTTGGAAGCTCAATACAGAGTTGTTATGAGTTGGAACTGCCTCTACAGCACTTAATTAACAACAGCATTACTTAGGAGAGACAGCTCCGTTTATTGAATAAAACCTTCTAAGAGGTTCAGTGTGATCTTGGACACACATACCTCCTCTTAGTTTGAAAGGTGGAAATAACTACATACTTCCTACCTGATAATAACAAAGATAAATAACATAAAAGTGAAAATTGCTAGAATGTACCAAAAAACCCATATAAAATATCAGGCATACAGCTCTGTGAGTACAGATAAGCCTAGTGGATTGTGTGACATGAAACATTGAAACAGTTTTCTCTATGGTGTGTGTGTTACTAGAACATCAAACAAATGACTATTACCTAGAGTTCTGATCAAGAGCATGAACTCTACTCTTCCCTCTTATTCGCATATAGCTGCAGGAGCTGAGAGCAGCTCATGGCACCAGCTGCGGGGGCTCCTGCTCTCCCTAACAATTCTCGTTCACTGGAGGAACCTCAGCAGATTCCCTTTTCACCTCTTCATTACTTGGGGCAAAACCAGAAGTTATCAGGCCAATTGATAACTTCCCTGAGATATCCATAGCAATTCGCTTTGAGAAACTGGGGACATTATCTGGCATCATTTTATCCTAAAAGGAACTGGATATGAAGGTCTAAATCTAAGCAAATGATGTACACAACAAAACCACTTGCGATGGTAGACTACTAAAACCTAAGCTTCACTTCATATACGACTTCTCAGAAACTCATTCTGTACCAAAGGCAAGAACAACTGCACTCTCCAAAACAAGACTGGCTTCTAAATTCACCTGTAAATTGAGCTGGCGGAGGAGATTAGGGCAGAGGTCAGCACAGCAGAGAACAACGGAGCATTGCATTTTTCTCCAACGGAGTTGACTGAGCGCACAGCTCAGTGGAAATCCAGCCCACAGGCTGTGTTCTGCCTGCTTCGGACTATGGTTTATCTAGACATTTGAGAGGAGGCTCCAGTCTAGGATGCAAGACCTCCCAGCTCTGGTTTGCTTGATCCTTCACCATAATTTCTCTAACACGCCCAAAGCAAGTTTTCTTTCTGATTTCTGTATGATCAGCTTCAGTTTAAAGAGCTATTTGAGCTAGTTTGATAGGCAAGTCTTGTTATGAGTCTAAATCGACTCAATGGCAGTGAGTCTGGCAGGATTCTTCTTTCTCAAATGGAGAATGCTTACTCATTCTCAGTGAATGCTTACTCACACCATACAATTACATGACCTGCTAGACCACTGTTTTCAAAACGTGGATTCTCCCACGGATGCTTATAACCACACCAGGGTTCTGTCTCTGCCAGACCCACTCAGAAACTTTGGGAGGCTAGCCTTGGAATCAACAATTGAGGAAGTCCTCTGCCCCTCAGGTGACCCCCCAAGTACTCAAAGCTTGAGATCCTCCCAGATCTAAAAAGCCTTTTGAGAGCAAGGGCCATGACATGGTCACAGTTGTACCCACCAACCCAGCAGAGTCGAGAACACAGTTATAACTCAATGCTTGTTAATTAGCCAGTTACCGACATTAACTATGACAAGTCCTTGACCATGTACCCCCTTAACTTCAGCAGTGGCAGTAACATGTTATTGGGTACTTCCTCTGTCCCAGCACAGAACCAGGGATTTTTACATCCTTGATCCCAATGAACCCACAGTCCTGTGACTGGACTACCATTTTATGACTACCATTCAATTCCCAGGGCTTCAGAGGACAGAAGAGATTCAGCTTTTTCTATAAAGTGATGTGGGCTCTCTTGCCTATGATGAGGAGTCAGGGTCCTTAACCTTCCCGTGACCACTGGTCCACTGTTTTGCCCTCAATGCCTGAGAGCCAGCAGTTTTCTGCCTTTTGTGGAAACAGTCCTAACACCTGTACAAAGCATTCATATCCATTAGCTAAATTAAACCCAGCTCTCTCATTTTGTTTTCACTTTTTATCTAGCCTGTCATTTCTGTATATCAAAGAGAGTTTGTTGACTTGCTAAATCAACAAGAATGAATCTTTTCTTCCCCTACAATTTCCTGGTGGAGAAAGTCTTGTTATTTAGCTCCACATCCGCCACTGACTTCCACACAGTTCTTCAGCTTTCCTGAGCTTTCCACACTACATCTGTCTTACCTATGAAGATATAACTTCATAGTTGAGGTCAAGGCAACAGATGCTGTATTCACTGAGGGAAGATAAAAAGTTATCTCAGGAAGATGTGCATTCCGAACAGGACACAGAGGAAGAGAGGTAGTTGAGAAATTCACGGCACATACGGAAGCATGCACTCGAGTTGAAAGCAAACACGGTTCCAGCCGTCACACAAGTGACAGCACAGGCAACGCTCAGTTCCTCAGCACTTAGTATTCCAGTGAGAGAGGGGTAGTTCACTGCTGGGACGAGACATTCAGGAAAGCCATGAGGAGGGAATTCCAGCAGGCTTACTGTGCTTGAAACAGCTCCCGTGAGGTCAGGCTCCAAGACTCTGTGGAGGTCCTCCGGGATTGGGGGTACCAGTGGAGGTGGTGGTGAGAAGGATGGTGAAGTCGGGCTAATGGGGGGAAAGGAGCCAGAAGCACTGGCTGGCGGGCTGTGGTGGGGCCGCCTCTGCAGATGAGGGGGAATGAAATCATCTAGTGTCGGCAAGGTCAGAGGTGAGCTGGCAGGGGCGGTCGCCGGGAATGTGGGAACGTGGCCAAGCGGCCCCTGAGATGCCGAAGTTGTGGCAGTGCCTTCTTGCCCTCTGTCAGTATTAACCAGGTAGAGAGGGACAACTATGATCTCAGGTTGGCCTGGGCTGGAGGAAGTGGCATCCTGTAGGAAATAAGGGGGTCATTATGTAAAGGGGTACGGCAGAGAAGAAGGAATTCCATATTTAAACAGTTGAGGGTGGACATGCAATGATGTACTCTGAGAAATATTTAATCGGTGCCCTTTCCTCAGAGTGCACGGGACAGCCGGCGCTATCCAGTTGGCCTCCCCATCCTCTATGACACAGAGGAAACCCCATCCAAGTTCACTTTCCATCCATCTATTTTTGAATCCCTTTAACACTTTATGAGAGAGAAAGCGAGAACAAGAGAATAGGCAAGCAGGCTGTGTTTAACCCAAAAAAACTGCTTATAAAACCTGGAAGCTTAGAGGCAAATACAGTATTATCTTTGGCATCTTGCTTTAAAACACAAATACACCACACACCTCACTGTGCTCTTAGTCTATGGATTCCCACTCTGGCATACTTCCACATTTACAAAAAAAAGAGAGAGAGGGAGACAGGGAAGGAACTGTGCTGAGAGAAGACTTGGGGATTCAAGCTGCAGCAATATTAGTGAGGAGAGGGAGGGTACAGCAGCCCAGAAAAAAAGGGAGCTGTTCACATCTGTTTAGAAAAAGACAGTGTAGGAGACACACAGACATTCCTAGTTCTTGCCTTGGCTGGATAACACGGCTGCAAAAGGTAAGGTTCTTTTCTCTTCCGTCTTTCGGGATCAGAGGTAACTTGGGGGCCTAGCACAGGTGGTCTCACTGCATCTGGGAACGAAGCCTGAGGCCCCAGGCAAGGACTCTCACCATGGTTAACAGCATCTTTATGGAGGTCAGAGAATAGCTTGGGAGGGTCGGAAGAAGGAGCAAAGGGTGGCTTTCCCTTGCCGGCTGTGTGGGAGACGATGCTGGGAGTCGGTGCCCGAGTGCCCGCTGCTTCTGAGGGAGTGCCTTTGGCTGGGTCACGTGCAACACGAGAGGAGCTTTCCGATGCCACCAGGCAAACGTTATTGGATAAACAAGGTACATATAAGCTGCTGACCTTTTTATTCCCTACTGCCTTATGACGTGGATTAAAGCTCACATTCCCAGTATAAACTGTCCTGGTGGCTAGAAGGTGTTGCTGGGCCTGGGATAAAGCACTGGGGACCGTGGTACCCAGAAGCCAGGGGCCAAGACACATTGTACTTTGGGGAGCTGATCTGGTGGTCAGGGAGTGAGAGGCCGGCTGGGGCTGTGAGGGGACCTGCTGACTAGGGGTGCTGGGTGAAATATAAGGCCTTGGTGAGCTCAAGTAGAGTGAGTCCCTCGAGGTACAGCAGAGGGTTGGGGGCTGCCGTGCAAAGCGGTCCTCTTGACAGGGAGGGGAGCGTGGGGGAGAGAGAACCTTTAGTATTGTTTTTAGGTGGGATACCAAAGCCAGGGGAGAGGGGGGCGGAAAGAGGAGAGGACGTGGAAAGAAGGACGCCCATTAGAAACAACAGCATAACATGACATCAAGAAAAATCAATACATGACACATTTTTAATTCTCAGTTTAGATCCTCATGGTCCCCTTCTGGGTAAAGCCCAGAGGCCAAGCATTTAACCGTATCACCTGTGTGTGGATGGGATAGACCCACCTTGCCTTTATATCAAAGAAGGCTGAGTTCAGTCTGTGAGATGCCATTTACCAAGTCAATTTTGATGTCAATCTTTGGTTGACCTAAACTTTTTTTTTCAGCTCTCCTGAGCGAAGAGGGGTGCCAAAGGAACAAAAATGTCAGTGGGAGAAGACCCAAGGCTGCCAATTTCCCCTCACACATCTCTTTCCTCAAAGACTTTGGCTTTAAACGTTTAAGTTCATGCGCTCTATACTTTTTGTGTAATTTCCTGTAACCCTAAGAACTGCTCTAAAAACGAATAGTTTATTACATTTAAAAAAAAGTTCACTGAACTGCTTTTGAGTGCCTTCCATTCTCTTAGGAAAAGGTGACTTGGAAGGATCATCCTTATCTCTGTTCACAGCAGGGCTGCAAATTAGCTCCTTCTGGTTTGACCCCCTGCTGGGAACCTGCTTTTCCAGTCCAGACATACTGAATCAGAATCCACAGGTTAACAAGATCACCAGGTGATTCTTATGCACCTGCGATTCTTATGTGGACATCTGAATCACTTGAAGAGACGGAGTCACTACATCTAGAGTAGAAAGAAAATTATGTATATGTTGATATTGTTGTTAAGTGCCATTGTCATCATTGACAAGTAGGTTGACTCATAGCGACCCTGTATAAGGTGTGAACCACTCACCTTACAGGTAGCAGTCTAGTAGGGATGCCAAAAAGTTCATGGGAAAATGCAAGTGATATGAAGCTTTTCCATGAATATTTTGAAAGCCACCTTGTACATAAGAATTTCCTGGGGATTTTGTTAAAAATGTAGATTCTGATTCAGTATATCTGGTGAAGGGGAGGGGCTGAACCAGAATGAACTGGTTCAAAGCCCTGGAAGTATCTTAGAATCACTCAGATCTAGCAATGAGCTCTAAGTATAATAAATCAAAGCTCACCATGAAGAGAATACTGAAGATTTATAATCCACATGGGCTCTTTTCTCGGAGGAAACAATTTGATGGAACTAATTATTACATGGAAGACAAGCATGAGATTAAATGTATATCATCTCCTAGTTCTGATGGGCACAAAAAAAGGACTGGGCAGTGAAGCACTTGAATGCCTGGTTTATCAAATTCCAGCCCCATCACATTCCCACCCAATTCACCACCAAACACAGACAATCCTAGGCAATCAGCTCAAGACTCACGGCATAAACCCAGAGCTCTGGCTATAGGTTTGCAGCTAGAAAACTGTAGTTCCCATCTCATTTCGTTTCCCTCTGCACAGCTCCTCGCTCCTCCTGGGGTCTCAGCAGAACAGAGGGTTGGAACTGGGGTGAATCTCATTTCAATAAAAGCTATCTGCCAACCCAGTAATCAGACCATGGATGAAGCATGTTCATTTTCCTAGACTTTCTTCACTGTCCCCTGACCATTTTGAAAGATATCTCATTAGAGATAAAACCAGAACGGTCTTCCAAGCTGCAAAGGTGAGATCTAGTAGAGCTTACTCAACATCGGGTTTATGGGTTATGACCAAAAATGGGAGAATGGAGGTCTGTTTTTTGTATGTCTGCTTGTTTTATGGAGTCTAGGTGGCAGGGGAAAGGGATGTTAGAGAGAGTTAATGGGTGAGAAATGAAAAGTTTTTGGGGTCTGGATTAGAATATCAACCCAGAGATAGTAAATACTAGATGTTTTAACAAACTCAGCTTTCAAACTTCAAAGCACCTTAATGGAGAACAGCTGATTGCTAATTCTAGGTTCACCTGATGCCTGCCACTAGGAGATCATGATGGTGCCAGGAGAACGTGACCCACATGCACCAACCAAAAATCACAAAATGAGCAGATCCTCTCCAACAGTCAGCAGGAGCAAAACCTCTCAGCTGAACTCACTTGTTTTCATTCCACTTGGGCTGGAGATTGGGGCATGATTACAGACTAAATGATGCGCTCTAGAAATAAAACATTTGGATTTTCATACACCAGAGGGACTGTGGCAAAGCTGATTAATAGCTGCTAAGGATGCAGGTACTTAACAACAACAACAACAACAAGGATGTAGGTAAAAGACTATTTTGACTTGGGCCGGATTTACTTTTACTTAGAGCTCAAGTTTCCCATATGCAATTCCTTCTTGTCCAAAGATAGAAATCCATTTCAGTGAGTATTTCACTGAGTTTGGCTGTAGCCATATATGGTGGTTGGGCTGTATTACATCAGGCTGCAAACCTTCCCAGGGCCCTGACCCTCAGAGAGGACACTTCCCCCAGAGTGTTGACAATGCACTTGGAGCCAAAGGGCTTCCTGTCCTGGGACTTCTGTTAGCCCTAAAAAAGGAGGGGAGTGGGATTGACACACTGACTTTACATGGAAGGAACTACTTTTTGCTTTAAACATTGTAGGAACATAGGCAATTTGCATCCCGGCCCAGCTGGCTATTAATGGCATTCTTTGATCTTTTTTAGAAAGTGGGCCAGTGAAAAAAAAAGGGGCTGTTTGAAGAATCTGACAGTCAGAGATTATACAGCTCTAGAAACCACCAATCGCCACCTCTGCAGGGGACTATCATGGCAGTGGGTGACAGAGAGAGGGAGGCTTGGGGAGGACAAGGCAGCAGGTGCAGTTGGGCAAAAGGAAGGCCAATGGACCATCAGCACACAGGGTCTTCCTCTCTTTCTGTGGAAAAAGTAGGCCTCCAGGTCTGGGAACTTTCTTTATCTAAAATCAACATAGACAGTCATGAGCTTCTAAGCTGGTACACGTTCACGTCTCTGGCGTAGACCATACAGAGAAGAAGTCATTTTTGAATTTAAAAAGAACACGAGATAATATGTGACTTAAAGGTTCTTGGAATTTGGATGGCCAATTTCACATGGAATATGCAGAAGAACATTTCTGAATCAGCAATCTGCCAGGTTCGTTTTAAGGAGAAAGAGAGTGGGAGAATGAGGAGATATTACAGGATGCTTACCCTAACTAGACCACAGACTCCATGAGGACAGTGTTTACCAGTGACCTCAACACAGCAGCTGCTTGATTAATCGGAGTTCAATAAGTGGATTTTTAAAAGGTTCAGGGAATTTTCATTTACTTCACATGCTTTAAAAATTACCTCTTTAGAAAAGCTGTTACTGGTCGTGGCCAAAAAGGTGTGCTTCTGCATTTATTTTGGCTTAATCAGCACTATTTTCTGCTCTGGAGTCCTGGTGTGGCACTGCCGGATGAGCACTCTACTACAAGGTCGGCGGTTCAAAGTCACCAGCCGCTCCTCAGAAACCCTATACAACAGGGCCGCTATGAGTTGGAACTGACTCAACGGTACTAAGAACAGCAACAATTTTCTACTCTGGATATAACTCACTGTATCAGTTTCTGAGATGACTGAAGAAGAGGGCCCAAGGCCACACATTTCTACATGGGAGAAAGGTGTTAGACCTGGCAAAATAACCGAGTTCCTTGTTGGACAGCTGCTCTCCCAAGCCACATGAGTGACTCTGGCTGTAAACAGTATGCTCTGGGCTGTACCTAAGGGACCCAGGCTGTGGCAGATGGCAGAAAGGCTGAATGGCACTGCTCAGCACATGGGACAGATGATTTAGCAACCAGCTCTAAGCCCGGGAAGATAAGGGTCGGCAGAGAAGAAGATCACATTTCTGATTACGTTTTAATCAGAGCCTGTACAATTCTGTGTTCTCAGGACACAGAACAATCCTAGAAGAGGGTGGGCACTGAGGAAAGACATGCCAAATTCCCGTTCCTTGTGAGTCTGGGAGCTCAAAAACTGCCACAGAAGGAAGGCAGAGGGAAGAAGACACAAGAAACATTCCTGCACCTGTTTTTGAGCAATACAACTCCCTGTAAGAGAGAGGGCTGCTCCGTTCCATGATGTGCCTCCTCTAGGTAAAATAAATTTTCACAGATCACCTGAATTTAGAACTGGGTCTTCATTAAAATGGCCAAGTAGCAACAGGGAAGGGATTGAAGAAAGATCAGGAAAACAGCAGAGGGAAAGACTTTAAGGAAAAATGATCCCTACTCTATGCTGAACAACTTTGGGGCACTTTCTTTTATAGGATACTATAGGGTAGAACTCCTGGTGTGGCACTGTAGGATAAGCACTAGACTGCAGACCACAAGGTCAGCAGTTCAAACAGGATCTCTATGAGCTGGAACCAACTCGACGGCACTTAACAACAAGGGTAGAACTACAGTCATTTAAGCTCAACTGCACTGCCCATTCTAACATCAACCTGCCTACTCCTCAGCTGCTGAATTCAGGGCCTGGGCATTGCTGCCTGCTCCTAATCTGTAAGGATAGAGTTGCTGGAACCTTTACAGCCCCAACACCAGATAACTGATGGAATCAAAGCACAAACGTGCACTCCTCTCTTGAATATTACATGCTAAAAAGTTACAACAAAAACAAAACAGGAACAGCCTTCTTGCCCATTTATTCTTGGCTAAATGGAGTCCCTCTTTCAGAATATCTGGACACCTGTATTAAACCTGGACTCCTGGTGTGGCGCTGTAGGATCAGCACTGGACTACAAACCACAGGGTCTACAGTTCACACCCACCAGCTGCTCCTTAGAAACCCTATACAGGGTTGCTATGAGTTGGAATTGATTTAATAGCATTAACAACAATAAGGAGCTCTGGTAGCGTAGTGGTTATGAATCGGGCTGCGAACCTTACAGTCAGTAGTTCGAAACTACCAGCAGTTCCACAGGAGAAAGATGAGGCTTTCTGCTCCCGTAAAGATTTACAGCCTTGGAAACCCTGTACAGGGTCGCTATGGGTCGGAACCGACCCCACAGCACATCACAACAGCAACAACAGCAGCAAAAATATCATCAAATCTAGCTTGGTAAAGTGGAGGGTCAGTGAAAAAGAAAAGACCCCGCCCCCCAAGGAGATGGACTGACACTGTGACAAGCAGCAATGCTTACAATAACTGAGGTTGGCACAGGACTGTTTGTTGTGCAGAAGGTTGCTGTGAGTTGGAACTGACTCGACACCATCTAGAAACAGCAAACCTAGAAACATCCGGTCTATTTCAAATACCTGGGACACATCCTATACACCAACTCCCCTGGACCTCAACTGTTCCCAACTCCAGTCTTTGTGGGGATGTTTTCAGGGTTGACCAGTAGCCTGACTCAAAACTTATCGCATTACTCACTTGGGGAATCAGGAAGTCACAAGTCCAGGCTAAAGAAAAGACTCACGAATAGGTACCACTCGGTGGTCCCTACCGTCCCTTGGGCATATGCCTACCTGGGGCTTGTCAGGGGGAAGATTCGGGTGCACACTTCGGTAGCCCTTGGCAGCGAGTGAAGAGGGTTGAGCATTTCCATTGGCATCAGCATTGGAAGAAAGTCTCCACTCATCTACGAGAAAGACAAAAGCAAACAAAATCTCTTATTCCCAGGAACACTCCCGGATCCCCCTCTAATTCAGGGGTTCCTGGTGGAAGACAAGGACAGGAGAAATGCAAGAAACACCCTACCTGCTGAGGAACTCTCTGGCTCCAGACCTAAGAAGTGATGAAAATGAGAAGAAGAAACACAGAAATGGTTACACTTGCAGACAAGCATACACTGCACAGAAGTTTGGAAACCCAGTGCCCTGTGATCTGACACAAAACGCCCTCAGTCACGATGGTCTCATTACCATAGGAACCCACTCGAAGCCATGATGTGCTCCCAGGCGCTGACCTTTGAAAGCACAAGGCTCACATTCACAGTAATGAAGAAACAATTGTTCCTTGACATTCTTATTTTACAGACAAAAAGGCAACAGAACTCTGCTGTCCAGAGCTCACTTGCACTCATTCTCGTTCCCCTTCAAGCCTGTCGTGGGTTCAGAATGACCTCTCCTCATAAGCAGACAGGAGGAGACGTGGATAAGCACTTTGCCCAGGGAGAGTTGGTGCTGGGCTAGGGGTAGAACATGATTTAAGCCCAGAGGCATCTGCTGTGATAACGGATTTTTTCCCTCCCTGACTGCTTTCCTTCTTTCCATCATATGAGCCATGAAAACACTTCAAAATCTAATCAGCTGTCCTGAGTTTTCAGCACACTATAGGGCACACCATGAGTCAGCACCGACTCCATGGCACATAACAACAACAACACATAGGGCACCTTGGAGTCCTGGTGTGGCGTTGTGGGTTACAGTGCTGGACTGCAAAGTAGGTTTGAACCATAACATCAGTGGTTCAAGCTCACCAGTTGCTCCTGGGAAATCCTATACAGGGTTGCTATGGGTCGGAACCGACTCGAAGGCACTGAACAACAACAATAGGGTACCTTTCTCTCCCTTCAGCCAGTAGCCACCTTGCCCTCCCAGCCACTGCCCAATGCATGCCATGGTCCCTCAGCCGCTCTTAATTTGCCCCGCCTGACACCACGAGACTATAGCGCACTGAGCTCATGAGTACAACTGGGGATGCAGCCAGGACTTGATTGAAATCCTGGCTCCACCCTTAGAGGCTCTAGTTATAAGCCTCAGTTTCCCCATCTGCAAAACGGAGACAATGGTATGTCTTCTTCATAAGGATTGTTATAAGTATTAAATGACATAATATATGTGACATGCTTAGCACAGTGCCCAGGTTTCAGCAAATGTTTACTATTTACCACCATCCTCTACAAGGATCTGAGAACTCTGCAAAGGGCCAGACATACATATTTCAGGCTGTGTGGGCCATACAGTCTTGGTTGCAACATTTCAACTCTGCCATTGTATTACAGAGCAGCCGTAGACAATACCGGTGTGTGAGTGAACCAGCGTGGCTGTGTTCCAATACAGCTTTACTTTTAGGTGCTCTGGTGTCCTACTTTTTAGAAGGACTGCTAACTGCAAGGTGGGCAGTTCAAACCCACCAGTCACTCCTCAGGGTCGCTATGAGTTGGACCGACCAACAACACTTAAGAACAAAGGGACACTGAAAACTTAATTCAATATCATTTTCATGTAGCATAAACGATTTCTCTTCTTCTGATTTTTTTTCCCCAACTACTTTAAAATGTAAAGACCATTTTTAGCTCACAGGTGCCAGACACCTTTGTCTTCGAGGAAAACCTTCACACTCTAGTTCACACAGGGATGGAGTTTATCTGAACAGCTTCATGCTCCAGGTTGAGCATCAAAACATTTTTCTCTTAAATTGCAACAAGGTTGAATACACACTGTCTAAAGTGCACCGTGTGTTTGCAGCGTTTTCATAGAGGATGCTGGACTATGCGGATCCTTCTTTCGGACACAGTGAGGGCATTAGGAACAGCTGTCCCTGCGTGGACTGCTGGGCCAGGTGGGGTCACTAGTCCCTGGATTAAACGGCCCCAGACTACTAGGACTTCCCTCCCCTGCATTGATCACTTACTACCCCATCTTCCTTGCTTAGTGATTTCTAGGCCTCCTTGGCCTGTCAGGAGGCTTGGTAGGATAAGCATTTGACAACTAACCCCACAGTGAGTAGTTCAAACCCATGAGTCCTTCCTTGGAAACCCTATATACAGGGTCGATATGAGTCAGAATTGACTCAGCCGCACTTAACATTAACACAACATTTAACACTGGTCTGTCAGTCACTCTATGAAATGTATTACATTTGTGTATAAATTAAATAGGAACAGGCTCTGAGTGAGAAGCTATTTAACAAAGTATGTCAACGCTGGGTATGGATTTGGGGGCCTATTATTTTGTTCACCTTCTGAAGCTCACTGGAGTTCTGGTGAGGTAACATTATCAAACACATGAGCCATGAGAAACTGAGATGTGACTGTCCCCCCTCCAAGCCTCTAGGTCTCCTAAAAGCACAGTCACTTTGGCATCAGACACATTCTGAGTCTCGATGAGCTGGAAATAACAGTCACCTCCCTTTGAGTCGTGAGGACGAAACGAAAGGGCCTAGCATAAAGTATGTGCTTAATAAAACTGGAATTCAAATCATTACGAAGAAAACTTGCCCCAGACACAGAAATAAATTACAGATTGTTGAGCTATGACATTTGATAAATCACTTCAAGAACACTACTTGGGAATGGAGCCACTTTTTCCTCCCATGCCAAGTCTTAAAATGGTTCCTTACTCCCCTTTCCTAGCGACCAAAAATACTTTCTAGAACCTCTTTACATGATCCTCTCCTCCTTATTAAAGAAGATGGCATCTCTGCTGCTCAATCATCCTTCATTAGGTACCAAGTCTTCTGAAACTTGAAAGGAGATAGCAGCCCAGAGCCATTTGTGCCTAAGTGCTGTAGGATGAAATTTTATATACACAATCATCAATTATTAATTCTTGATTGAGGAGACTGCCAAAATGCTTCTCTCAATAAATGTTACCTTAGAGCTTTCAGGCATGGAAGAAAACCTTTGAAATTTGGATCTGAGACCAAGTCTTTCAGAAAAAAGGATAATTGATTTTGTCTCATCTTTTCCTCCATCTGTTCTTTATCTACAACCTTTTCTGGCCTGTGGCTGAGGTCTCCTGATATTCTCTTTGATCTCATTCTGTGCTAGTTTCATTCTGACCTGTTCTAAAGTTTTCTGCTGATAGGTTATTCTTGGGAGCGTAGGATAATTTTCATTGTGTCGATCTTGATTTGCTCTGGTAGAGTGAGTTAGATGAGAGGTGTTAAAGTGGATCTAAGGTGTAACCACTGCAATGAAATGATGGTGTGCAATCAATGTGCTCCCACGTAAACTACCACTCAATTCACAATAAAAACTTTTTCTTTTTTTTTTAAGTGAATCTAAGCATGTTCCAAGTTGTATTTGTGTTACTTTTTACGCATACCTCATAAAAAAGACTTTGAGTTAGCGGGACCAGAGAGGTGCCTTAACTGCTTCAAAGTCAGCTTTTTGACTTTGCTCTGTCATTCTGGAGAACAAATCTGAGAGTCACACCAGAGGAAATGAGTTCATCTTAAGTCCAAGAATCTTTACATCCATCTGGCACATAAGTAACAAAATCTAAGAGGTGAACTGGGCCTTAGTATCTGGGTTGGAACCGAGAAGTTGACAAGGCGTTCAGGCTAAACCAGTCAGGAAGTCTGATTTGTACCCATAACAAATTTGGACTTCCTGCCTCCTATTGACCTGGGAAAAAGAATGGTGTTACTCTGGACCAATACGGTGTTCTCTCAAGACCTAAACCCAACCAGGCACAGAGACTGTGAATCAGGGATAAAATAATGAGACCTCACGCAAGGGCAAGGGGTCAGGATTGAGACTGCTACAATTTTTCCTAGATGGTTCCTAAAAGCTGGGGTCTATAGTCAGAGGTTGAGAAGCTGGTCAGAAGGCTATGATCCAAGACCCATAATCAAGCAAGAGCAGGAGTTCGGAGAATGGGTTAAAACTGGGCAATGCTGAAGGCACCAAATGCCATTCCACCCCAGAGAACATTTCCATCTTTCCAATTTTAATTTCAGTGTAGATAGCTTTAGAATCCACACTTTGGGCTCCAAATGCCTATTAGAAACTTGCTCCTAGAAGCCCTTCCCTTGTCAAGAAATTCCGTGTGTTAAATAAAATGGGACTCAACCCACTCAGCTGCATGGCTGCCACAATTATTCTAGTCAACCTATGAAGATGCCTCCTGGTCAGCACAGAGTTCTACCCTGCCTTTGTCCCTAAATACACTATATCATCCTGCGTATACTTTTACACTTGGGCCCTGTTCTTCATTCCTACGATCTCCAAGACCTCATGGCCTCAAACTTAAACAGGCTTCCTGAATATCACTTGCTATGTGTCTGGCTTGTGCTCAATATGAATGAGCTTATTTATCCCTGCAGGTCTATCATGAGGTTCTCTAGTGTTTAGTTGAGGCTTTCTAAGGTTAAGTCCTGGTGTGGCACTGTGGGTTAATGTGCTAGACTGCAAAGTTGGTTTGAACCACAAGGTTGGAGGTTCAAGCTTACCAGCCACTCCTCAGGAATCCTACACAAGGTCGCTGTGGGTCAGAACTGGCTCAACGACACATAACAATAACAAGGTTAAGTAATTTGCTCACATCACAAAGACAGTAAGGAACAGACCTGAGATTCAGTAGAGGATTGTCTTACCCCAGGAACTATACCATCTCTAGGGATAAGAGAGTTGGAGCAAGAACTAAAAACGGGGGGAACCCCTGAAATGTGGGTGTCAAGGGACCATGGAAGAAGAAAATTAGGAGAACACAGATGCTGGGCAGTAACAAAGACTGGAGCTTCCAGTCCAGGCAAATAACTAGCAACCTGGAAACCTTCAGGGCTTTAAGGAAGTAGTGAAGGCCCAGGAATAAGAGAGGAAGTGGACAGAATAGCTAGGGCAGAGGCCGGCTCCAGTGGAGAGGAATGGAAGTGGATGCTATCTGATGTTAGTTATCTAGAAGGGGCTGGTCAGAGGAAGTACGCCACTCACACTCGGCCTCCAGTCCAACATGGCTACCTGCAAATAGCAAAACTGCTTCCACAGAGCCATTCAAGGTGCAGGGGCTCCCAGGCTCTAGACAAGAGTGGAGAATGGTGATGACCAGCTGTTACCACCCAGGAGTCATAGGAAGGAGGAGACGAAGATAGGAGGGCTGGGAACTCCATGGATACAGCCAGAGTCCAGATATGCACTGGGTAGTAAGGTTAGAGGGCATGTTCTCCATTCCTGAAAGTTCTATCTCCAGAGTCACTCCCCAGCATGTACTACACTCTAAATGTGTCTCCCCCACCCCCATATTCAAACGTGGCTTATTCCTGTCCACCCACACTCCTCTAGCATCTGATCCCAAATGTGTCCCCAGTGAATTAGATTCAGCTTATATTAGATCAATTCCCAAACTTCCCAAGGCCTGAAGAGGTCTGAAAACCATCTAAGCCCCGCACACTTTATATGGGCTTCAGAGGCATTGTGACTTGCCCACGGCCAGAAAGCATGTCAGTGGCTACGAGCCCACTCATGACTGTTCCGTTCTGCTGCAACAAGCTGCCTCTTGCCCTCCCCTAACACACCCAGAATTACTCTCCCTTTTCTTCCTTCCATTCCATTTCTCATCACAATCACCAGTGACTAGCTTGGCACCTAACACACAGATGATGCTGGATGAACGTTTGCTGATTCGGATTCAGTGATCGCAACTCAACCAGCAAGAAAATTATCTACTAGATTAATTTACTATATAAGGTGTGCATGATTAATTATTGTTGTGAAGAGCCGCTGAGTTGGTTCCAACGCACTATGACCATGTATAGGGTTTCTGAGGACCTCAGAAACCTAAAATTATCCTACAATGCCACACCATGATTGATTGCTCCTCCTTAACTCTTCAGAGTTTTGCATTTAAAATTTCTTTCAGAGATATTTTAACCAAATTAGTTTGTACAAAGTTATGAGCTGTAGGATTATTTGGGGACAATAGAACACTTCCTTGTTGTTGTTGTTAGGTGCCATCGAGTTGGTACCAACTCATAGCGACCTTATGCACAGCAGAACAAAACACTGTCCGATCCTGGGCCAACGTCACAATTGTTGCCACGCTTGAGCCCATTGATCCTGCCATTTTGCCAATCCATCTCGCTGGGGGTCTTCCTCTTTTTCTCTGACCCTCCACCTTACCAAACACGATATTCTTCTCCATCAAATAACTACATAGATACAGTGGTGGTGGTTATGTGCCGTGGAGTCAGCCCCGACTCATAGTGACCCTGCACAGGGTTTCCAAAACTGTAAATCTTTATGGGAGCAGAAATCCTCATCTTTCTTTCTCCCACGGAGCTGCTAGTAGTTTCAAACTGCTGACCGTGAGATTAGCAGTCCGACTTGTAACCAGTACACTACCAGAGCTCCTTAAACAAATATACAAATACAGTAAGTACTCAGAGCACAATATGTGGTCTAGTTTAAACTTGTATGTTCACATTTGAACCACTAGGTGGAGCTCAAGGCTTCCTCTCGTCTACTACCTCTTCTCCCAGAAGTTGATGGAAGTCATGTTATTGGGCTATGGGGTTGCACATTTGGCCCTTCTTTGCTAATCATCCCTTATGATTGAAAGCTTGGAAACAGGACCTTCCCCAGTTAGGCATAGAAAGGCTGGATTAGGCTGGTTTTAGGAAGAAATTACCTTGCCTCCTCTCCTGGGCCTCACTCTTCCTAAAGCAGGAAATCACAGTGGTCAGCGGTCAGAAATGGGCTCAAAAAGCCAGTCTGCCCGTCCACTGTTAGTGCTGGTGGTTATTCAGACCTCCTCTCCTGAGAAGAGGCACCATGGCCTCCCACCCTTCCCATGATGCTTCAAACTTCTCCCGTCAGTCCCAGGGTTGGCCCACCTGGTTTGCTTCCAGAGGGTGGTGGTTCCTGAGGGCTCATAGGGCTACTGCTTGGGATTTCTCTGTAGGAGGATGAGGCCCGGAGAGTTACGGCTCCCTTCCCAGTGCAGATTTTTGTAGGATCCATGTCTGAAAAGAAAAGAGAGGACTGAATCCAAGGATTCACAAATGACGAAAGCAACAGGCAGCTAGCCAATTGTTACAGCAGGGCGATGTGATGAACCTGGTTACAGCCACATCAAGTCTTTAAGCACGTATGATCAACAAAATGGGTATGTTGGCGGGGCGGGACAAGTGCCCTGTTCAGAGGTTTGTACACGCATCATGAGGTTAGGGGAAAATGAGGTAATGATGAATTCAGAGTAAATGTTTGAGTTCAATTATCAGCGGAAAACATTTCAAAATGAAAGCAGATTTATTCCTTTTATTAAATGAAGTTTAAGCAGGTGAGCAAACTTTGGACCAATTAGTTAGGCATAGTTCAAGAAAGGGCTTATGTAAGATTTTTCAAGCTTCCAGATCACCCTTCTCATAAAAGAACAAGTTGGCAACATAGGGAATCACGTGGTTGTTTTTGAAGAGAATTACAGCTCCTTGCCTCAAATTTCCTCAAATGGAAAGAGAAGAAACCTCCAATATCACCAGGTCAAGACCCCTGAAATGACCATACAGAAGGACACGCAGTCTGGGGAGAAAGCTGCTGAGTGAGAGCGCCTCACGTTCCAGGCTTTAATGATGAAAATTCACACCAAAGAAAATGACTAGAAAGGTGGACTCCTTCCTGCTGAGTCTTCCCGGGCCCTGCCCTCTCCTGCCATCTCACAATGGTCTGGTAACAGACCCAGGTCCTCTTTAAGAGTTCCAGTGACAAGGATTTCAAAATAAGCTTCAAATGATCTGGAGGTCCACCCTCTAGGAAAGTCAGTAAAGGAGGTCAGCAACCGGCAATCGGTACAGACCTCAGGGTTAGAAGGCACGTGTGCAGAAGGTTTCTTTCTATAAAGCTGAGCTGAAAGGAGTTCTATGGTTGCTTTTTGCAAACTGTTCATAGCCTGGATCCTTGAACTAAACTAAGGAAGACTGGGCTTATGGGCTAAAGTGCAAGGGGGCGATGAACAGGAGGTGGGTTCAGACATCCAGCTCCTCTCCATCCCAGGCCAGGGCAGAGTGAAGCAAAGTCTCATCTCCCCTGCTTCCCAACAGCTCCCGAAGAGTTGCCCTATCAGCAGCGCCTCTTCCAGTGAAAGCCAAGCACACACCAGAGAGGATGGCAGAGGCTAGGTGCCTGATGCCACAAACAACTGGGAAACTGCTTCAAGTCATTTGCAAAGGATGCAGGGCCAGTCCAGCCCATCAACAGGTCCCAGGGCTCACAGCCAGGTTTGTCCAATTCCTGGAAACACCTGTGGGACAAAACACCACCTATATTTCACTTAGGAGTCCTGGTGTGGCGCTGCAGGATAATGCGCTGGACCATACGGTCAGTTTGAGCCACAAAGTTAGTGGTTTAAACCCACCAGTCACTCCTCAGAAACCCTATACAGGGTTACTGTGAGTTGGAACCGACTTGACATCACCTAACAACAACAACATGCCTCACTTAGGAGTCCTGGTATGGTGCTGTGGGATAAGCACAGGACAGCAAACCATAAAGTCAGCGGTTCAAGCCAACAGTCACTTTCTGGAAACCCTATACAGGGTGGATCTTAACAACAACAATACCAACAGCAACAACATGCCTCACTTGGGAGCACTGGTGGCACAGTGGTTAAGGGTTAGACTTCTAATGGCCAGGCTGGAGGTTTGAACCCACCAGCTGCTCTGTGGGAGAAAGCAACGACAGTCTGTGCTGGTGAAGACAGTCTTGGAAACCCTGGGCACCCCTACTCTGTCCTCTGACTTGACAGCAAAGGTGTGGTTTGGTCCTGGGGGCTTCACATGGTGGGGGTTTGAACTCATCTAGTGGCTCCATGTAAAGACAGGCCCGGAAATCTGCTTCTGGAAAGATTTCAGCCAAGACAATCAATCGTAAGGAGCTCAGTTCGACTCTGCAACATAGGCGGTCACTGTGAGTCAGAGTCAAGCCAGGGTGAGCTTCTGGGGTTTTCATGGAGGGTGAGGTAGGGTTTGCCTCTCCAGTCTCATTTTGTACCGAAGGAAACTCTGAAGTGGAGCCAACATGTGGACTGCACCGCGTCCATGGAGGACCGGCAGGGAGTGACTGCAGGTAAAGTGGGGGCGGGGGCTCCCTGGGAGTATTACAGAAGTGAGTCTGCAGTTTGGCAGCTACTTCATATTCAACCCAATCCAGAGGTTTCCTGCAAGGCCGAGTTAATCCTTAGAGAGACTGGAGTTTTAAATAAAGTACTGGGAGTCAGAAAGCTGTAAGGACAAATTCATGGGTCCCACACCCATCCTAGAGTATATGTCTAGCCTCTAAAGTGACCCTTCTCCTAAAGTGGGTAGGGGCAATGTATCTCTGTCCTCAGTCCTTCTGTATACTTGCTGGCTCACAAAACACATGTAGTCACATACACACACAGAGGAAGAAAGGAAACAAACCAAGGAAGTGAGAAAGAATACCTCCTCAGCATGCAAGGATTAAGCCTCAAAGGATTTGTTATAAGGAAAGAAAGAAGAAGGAGCACCATGCATGACCTGACGTTAGAAGAGAAACCAAGAAACCCAGGGGCAATACCTGTCCGGAGCACTAGGCCTGCAGGGGCATTCACTGTCTTCACGGGAATTATTTTAACAGCAGAAATAGAGCGTGCACGTAAAGGGTTGGCGGTGGCTGAAAACACAAAAGGGTAAGTGGTGCATCCAGAAGGAACATTTGGGAAACACTCAGGCAGTTGAGGAACTGGGTAGGGACAATAGGAGGAAGTGACCCACACAAAAAGGATACTACAAGGAGCAGTAGAGGCAGTCATTAAAAATAACTTGCTTTCTCTCTCTCGTGGTTACAGACCAACACGGCAGAGCCTGCCCTGAGTCATTACCCAGACTCAGCTGGCCAGGGCTTCTCTGTGCCTCCTGCCATACCAGGAGTTTGCCAAGGCCCCGGACACAGAGATTTGCCGAGACTCAGATGGCCTGGCAAACAGAGGAAGGGGCGATCAGTTAGAGTCCAAGGGCCTCTTGGGAGAATGCTGGGTATGTGCACTTGGGGGAGGGCCCGAGGAAGCCAGCTAGGGCCCACGGGCCTCAGATGAGGAGAGGAAGGAAAAGAACAAATCTATTAGTTGCCTGGTCCCTTCAACCATCACAGCTGCTTTCCCCAAATCATAACTGAACTGCGAAGGTTCTGGTCCACTCTGCCAATCATATCCCTCTTGCCCCAGGCAAGTTAGAACCCCATCTGTTAAGCAGCAGATGGTCTTGCTGAAATCCACTCTTTCCTGGTCAAGAGGTAGCCAAGAATCCAATTTGCAAGCTCAAGACTCTGGGCAACACCCAGGTGGCAGAGACCAAGATCAAGACTCCCAGCTGAATATCCAGAAGGGCTGGGGTAACGTCTGGGACGCAGCAGGCTGGTGTCCTCAAGTCCTGGGTGGTCCTGGTTATCAACCTACAAAAGTTCCTTGGGCTCCCTGCCTCCCCAGATTCTGGAGTCTCAATGGTGGGCACATTCCCACACCTTCCTTCTTCAAACAAGCCTGTTTGTAGTAAATAAAGTAAATGAAGAGAGCTGGAGTACTATAGCTCCAATACTGCTCCAATGGATGACGCCCAGAGCTCTTGTGGCCACAAGTTATACCTGTGGGGCGGGGCTGTTTGGGACCAAGACAGTCACTGATGAATCAGTGATCACACTGGCAAGTCTGCCAAGGGGTTCAGGGGCAGGAGGCACTTCAGCAGTGGACAATACATCCTCTAGTCCATCATGCTGCCATTGCCTGTGGCACATGACAGACAAGAAACAAGTTAATAATAACACTACTCCACACAGGAAGCTACAAAATACTTCCCCAGCAATACATCTGACTGTTCCTATGGCCACCTGGGAAGCTGGCTGGGTGGTAGGAGTTGTGCTTCCAATTGCAGGTGAAGACGCAAGAGGCTCAGAGAGCTGCTCAGAGTCATTCAAGTCCCATGTGGAGAGGCTGAGATGGGAACACTATTGTCCAGACTCCTGGTTCAGGGACCACCCTCAGGATATATCTGCCGCCTGCTTTCCAGTCCAAGGTGAATCTCTCATCAAGGAAAAAGTGGACTCCATTTTCATCTGCCACCCTACCCCCGTCCCTCTTCAAGTCTCTCATATAAATGAATTCCCAGGGATGGGGTTGGTGGCGTCCCAAGTTTTAAAAGCATTGGAATACCTGCCCTTGTACACATTCCTCGTGGTAGCTTAAGCACCCCCCTGTACCTACTCCACAAAACGGTCCCTCAACACTCCTTCACTGGAACTTAGCCAAGATTGTTGTAGACCCAAAAACATAGGAGACACAGCCCCCCACCAAGAACACAGCAGCATAACTGGGTGGGGAAGCAAAGAAGCAAAAAAAACTCCAAACCAAGTGGGTCTCCCTTTCCCCACCTCCTCCCGCTCTGTCTGCCTTCCCTCTCTGACCACCTTGCCTTCTCAGGAGTTTACATTTCACCTTGTCTCAAAAGGAATACTTGATTGAGCCAGATGGGAATTACAATCAAAGGCCAAACATATCAAACTCTGAAATGATTCTTTGACAGCCGGTGCATTTTATAATCAATGCCAGAATTTTTCCTCTTTTCTTTTTGATACGTTAAAATTTATGGATGAGTGTTCACAGAATTACTGCAACCAGAATTTGAGTGTGGCGATAAATACTGCAGATTATCAAACGCCCTCATTTTACAAATGAGGAAACTCACCCCCTCAAAGACAAAGTGCCTCCTAAGAGGCTTCTGCCTGTGAGCAGCAAAGCAGGACTTCAATCCCAACCTCATCACTCCAGCTGAAATGCTCCTTCAGTGCGCACTGCATCGGGCAGTCATGCTGACGTCACGATGAGAGATGCCAAGGCAAAAGGCCTTCAAGGTCCTCTCCACCCTTCATTTGACACCAGGATGCACAGGAAGCTAATGCCACCGCAGAACCTGACTTTAATGCTTCAGGGTCAGGACTGTGAAGGTGCCACTCTTGTGCTACAGGGAAGGGTGGAATGCCAGGTAAAGATTTCAGGCTGATCAAAGCTGTATGCACCAGGCATGAAGTACACCCCCTTCCAGGTATCTCATCTGGTATTCACGGCATCCCTCTCCACATGGGGCTTGAATGACTCTAAGCAGCTCTCTGAGCCGCTTGCTTCTTCACCTGCAATTGGACTAACTTTCAAAACTCATCTCACAGTATGGAAATGGCAGCCTTAGACTCACTAGATGTAAGACTGTGCTTGCAGTCTCAGAAAAGCAGTGCAGGAAACAGGTTCCTGGGCTGACTGATTAGACCAATGACTGTTCCCACCAGGCTCATGCACTCCGCTCCTTCTCCAAAAGCTTGCCAGCAGTGAGCCCAAGTTTGTCTTCAAGAGCCTCACCTTTGTCCTGCCCACTGCTGCCTGGTGCCAACCCGTTCATCACGGCCTTCGAAGCATCAACATCACATTCTGAAAGAAAATGAGCACAGGCTTGTGATCATGCACCCCAACATCTACTGAGTCCTGACCTGAGCAAGCTGGGCAGGAGGCAGCGGGGAGAGTGAAAGAGGAAGGGGTCCTGCCCCGGCAGACCCTGGAGTGGTTCCATCCACCGCTCCAGGCATGTCCTGCTGGGTCATCCTCAGGATGAACCTTGGGTGGACTTAGGGGTGGGGCCCCCAAGGTGTTGCTGGAGACCTTCGAGAATGCTGTGTGACCAGAACCAGGGAAGACACTCAAGATGTTTGGGGAGGGGGTGTTTTGTGGGTGATGGACGTTCTCTTGCCCCCGTGCTATGACTTTCTTTCTGAAATAAAAATCTCCATAATTCCCTCTAAGTGCCCTTGCCTGCCAGAGACAAAGGACTGTCTCCCTCTTCCAGCTGAATCTGGAAGCTCAGCTAAAACCTGTTCAGTGTCACAGCAACACACAAGCCTCCAGTGATAGGCAGGTGGTAGCTGTGCATAAGAGGCATTGGCCGGGAATCGAACTCCTGTCTCCCACATGGAAGGTGAGAAATCCACCACTGAACTACCAGTGTCTCATGTACAGCTGATGAGTTGGTGCTGTTGTCATGTCCATTTTCCAGAGGAGCATGCAAAGAAGAGGCCACCACAAGTCTGACATGACAGAGACCGTGTGCGGAAGCCAGGATGTGACCCTGGAGACCTCCAGGCTCCAAATATACCATCCTACCCAGCTTAGGTCTTGGCTGAAAGGGCATCGTATGTAAATAAATGGAGAGACTTGTTTTTAATTGATAAGAGATCTCTGATAACGCTCTAGAAATAATGCAGGACTAGCGGGTCCTTGGAAGAGCAAGAAGACGGTTCACTGTGATGGCCATATGGTCAGCCCCCACCTCCACCCCACCTGCTGGTCTCCTAGTCTCCAGGGCACACTCAGTAGCCAAGGTGGGCCTTAGTGTCCAGATGGAAACTTCTTTGCCTAGAAGCCTGGGCTGGAAACTTGACAACTCCTGGCTGCAAAATGAGTAGGTCTGCTCTCTTCAAATCTTCTTCACTACCCTCATCCTAACTGAAGATACTCAAATCCACTCATCTGTTTCGGTCTTGCCTTTGACTATCAAAGGCAGAGCAAAAGGGTAGCCAAGCTGCTCTACCTGCCGGGGTGAAGAGACCCATTAACTCACACCCTGGGGCAATGACAGTCTAGTTGTTTATCTTTGCTGCAGTCAGCAGATTTAGGGAATGCCTTTGAGCTGGATGCATATGCGTTTATTGTAAGCTGATTATATCTCACTCAATAAAGCTGTTAAAAATGGAAGGGAAAGGGCAACTATACATTAAAGACACAGTGCATATGAAGTGCACAGTCCCCAATGAGTAGTTGTTGTTGTTGTTAGGTGCCAAAGAGTCAGTACCGACCCATAGCGACCGAAACACTGCCCGATCACGGGCCAACCTCACTACTGTTGCCACGCTTGAGTCCAACGATGCTGCCACTTGGCCAATCCATCTCGTTGGAGGTCTTCCTCTTTTTCTCTGATCCTTCACCTTACTATACCGCATAGTAGGTGCTCAATAAAATCATCAGCAACAAATGTGCTGATGCAGAGGATGATGATGACTATGACAAAGCTTGGATTCTCACCAAGGTCTCAAAACATAAAATGCCTTTGAGGCCTCCAGAGTGAGTGGGAACTCTGGGTAAGCAGCTGAAAGGAGATTTGGGAAGAGCAGAAAGATGAGTTTAAAATGACTTACCAGAGCTCATGGTGATGACAGGACAGGTCTTCTGCAAATGGGGCTCTGAACCACTCTGCAGAAAAGGAAACCACTATTAGTTCTCAACATATCTTCCATCTGAATCTACAGACTACTGAATGTGGTGTTTCCATCTCTTTAACCCTTCCTTGAAGACTACTGCACTCTTAGATTTACACCACAAATAAATGACAGTTATGGTGTCCACAAGGGGCTCAAATTATATATTTTTTTATTGTTCTTTGAATTTGTGGAACACAAAGTTTGAAGGGGCAACAGCAGGACTGTAGGATAGACTGGGTAAGGTTTTCCAGTGAGATTCTTACAGGACAGTCCTTACTACTCTCGAGTAATGAGCAGGTGCCTTGTTATGATGGGGACAGAAAAAAGGTTCAGAGCAACTTTATTGGACTTTTTCTTAAAAAAATTGAAAAAAAAAAAGCCATCTTATGTCAAGAAAACCTCTCAAGATTCTCCCTTATTGATCAGATAGAGACTTGTGGAACCCCAACACCATGGGCCTTGTCACCCTTCAGGTCTGGAAATGAACTCACCCTGGTGACTTAATTTTCAGCCAAGCAATAGAGAGGTCTATGAGGAACAACCACATCAGCGAGATACACATGCCATAGAATGGTCAGCCATTTGAGATCAAAAGGGCACCATTTACCCAAGGACAAAGTTCAGTAGGTTTAGGAAAGAAGTAGGAATGGAAACAAGGAACACAGGAAGGAAGAAGGATAAGTGATATGTTACATTGTTGTTGTTGTTGTTGTTGTTGTTAGGTGCCATCGAGTTGGCACTGACCCATAGCGACCCTATGCACAGCCGACCGAAACACTGCCCAATCCTGGGCCAACCTCACTACTGTTGCCATGCTTGAGTCCACTGTTACATTGTGGAGCCTGCAATCAGTGAGATGAAGCAAAATGTGTATGATTTGTTGAATGTAAAACTGATGATCTGATCTGTAAACCTTCATCCAATTTAAATAAAAAGTTTTTTTCAAAAATTACCCCTTTGTGATCCCCAAAGAGTCTCCCATAACCTCTGAGCTGGCCTCTCAGCCTTGAATTTAATTGACCCAGATCCGCTCAGAAACCACTGTTTTGATTGGATCTTACTCTCTGGATCTTTTTGGTAAATCTAAGACTTGTCCCGGTTATAAATCATTCCATAAAAATCTTCATTAGCTTCTATCTTGATGGAAGACTGATGAAAAGATCAGCTCTTTCAACAGCTGATCTACGTGCAAAGCTTTGGGCACCCCTAGAGCAGAAAGCTTGTGAGAATAGGACGGTTACTTAAAACTGAAAATGTCAAACCAGGTGAGATCCCAGCCTTAGAAACTATCACATCAGTGCGAACTCCAAGGTCTTCTTCCCTCCACCAGTTTCTTCATTCGTTGAAGTTGATGGTCTTCCCTCTCTTGAATCATCATTGACATCTTCTTAAACACTTGATACATCTAAAAATTGTTATTTTATGTGGGGCAGCAGTCCCATAAACTTGTTGCAAACCTTCAATGATTTGGAAAGATGTTCATTTGAGTTTTGTTAAAAAAATCTGATGTTAGCCCTGACCTCAAATCGTTTTTGCCATGACACAGAAAGTATTTTTTGTTTTTTGGAAGGTACTCTAATGAGGCTAAGACAGTTATATTACTGAGAGAACTTGTTTACAGTCATACATTGATCACAAAGACATGTTTAAAAATTTTTGTTTGGAATAAACCCATGCATGTATGAACTGGAACCCTAGTAGCAATACTTTCTGACTTATCCTCATTCATGCAGTTTTTATTCCATGGACAAGTTTAAACATGTCTCTCTCATCCATGAATGGCTAGAGACAAGTTATCTCAGGAATATTCTTGTCTTTGTCTTGTTAGAGTGCCCTCAAAACTAAGCTCCCATCACAATAGCTTCCAGGGGATCTGCTAGGCCAGTTCAAGGCAGAGAGGTCAGCTCAGAAGGTACGGTGACTAAGGACTCCTGGTGTGGCTCTGTGGGCTAATGCACTAGACTGCAAAGCCATTTGGACGGCAAAGTCGGTGGTTCAAGCTCACCAGCTGCTCTTCAGAAGCCCTATACAGGGCTGCTATGGATCGGTACCGGCTCATACCGACTGCTATGGGTCGGTACCGACTCAACAACAAGGGAGTAACCTTGATAACTTTTTTGGAGGACACAAGATGACCATGGGGGCTGATCAGAAAGGAGCTTTAAGGAAATGGAGATCTGCATTGCTGAAAAAAGGCCAGGAAAACCACACTGAGGATGACTTCTCCCCATCACAACAACCCACCTGCTCATGTTTTGAGAGTAGTAAGCGCTGCTCGGTGTGAATTTTGTTGGGAAACCTGACCCCATCCACCCTACAGCTCTGATCTTGTCCCTTCAGACTTTTTTTTTGTTCCCCAAACTCAAAAAACATTTCAAAGAAACAAAACTTGAGGCCCTAGAGTATGTCAAAACTGTCATTTTAATGTGGCACACAATCCTTCGGGCAAGGGTTGTTATTGTTAAGTGCTGAGAAGTCGGTTACAACTCATAGCGTCCTTGTACAGGGTTTCTGAAAAGAGGCTGGTGAGTTTTAACCACCAATCTTGTGGTTCAAACCAACAACAAAAACATTACCTTCAAAAGTGTCTAGACCTAGATGGAAGACAGGCTACAGAACAACAGCTTCACCTTTTGCTATGTTTGCAATAACAGTTTCTATGACTTTGCAGCAATACTTTCGGAGTTATCTTTATCCATACAATGGACTATTTTTCATCCATAAAGAGAGGCAGTTTCAATACATGCTGCAATATGGATGAATCTTGAAAACATGCTTAGTGGCTGAGTCAGACACAAAAGGACCAATATTGTATGATCCCACATACATGAATTATCTCGAATAAGCAATTCATTGCAACAGAAAGTAGATTATGGGTTACCAGGCGATGGGGGGCGGGGGGAGAGCTATTACTGAAGGAGTACTAAGTTTCTGCTTGTGGTGATGAAAAACTTTTAGCAATAGATAGTAGTGATGGTTGTATAATATGGTTAATTAAAATGTCAAAATTTTTGTTATATATTTTACCAGAATAATTTAAAATTTGTATTTCTACTCTAATCCATATTTTGAATTTCAAAAGGAGACAAATTAGTAACTTCCATAGTATTGCATGTCTTATGCTGACTTTTGTTTTCTTAGGAACACTCATAACTAACATTACAATAACATATGTTTGAAGAAAAAGAAACACCTGATATTTGTCCTGGCGTGGCGCATTTGGATTAGTACCGGACTGAGAACCACAAGGTTGGTGGTTCAAACCCACCAGCCAGGGGTGGGGAATGTCTGGCTTGTCGGCCTTCATTTGGTCTGGCCCTGCCAAGGCAGCCGTAGGTCCAGTCATTACATTTGTTATTGTTGTTAAGTGTTGTTCAGTCGGTTCTCACTCACAGCTATACTGTGTAGGGTTTCCGAAGAGTGGCTAGTAGGTTTGAACTGCCAAGCTTGCGGTTCAAACTAACCTTGCGATCCAGTGCTTATCCTACAGTGTCACATTGTTTTGTTGTTGTTAAGTTCCATCAAGTCAGTCCCAGCTCATAGTAACCCAATATAGGGTTTCTGAGGAGCTACTGGTGAGTTTGAACTGTCAACCTTGTAATTCAAACTGACCTTGTGGTCCTGTGCTTATTGGGTGAGTTAATTAAATGTTTGACTAAATATAACAGGCTAATATTTAGGTTGATAATTTTGTATGACCCACGAATGTTATAAATTTTGGCTGAAAATCGGTTCCTCATCCCTGTTATACTTACTAGGTCTCTATGAGTCGGAACCAATTCAATAGCACTTAACAGAAACAGCAAACAATATTCACTTTCTCTTATAAACATTTTAAAAAATGTTTTACTTTGATTTAAGTGAAAGTTTATAGAGCAAACTGTTTTCCATTTAACACTTATATATTGTTAAATGCAGCTGAGACTCCACCCACACCTACTGAATGAGAAGCTGCATTTGAACATGCTCAATCCTGAGGTGATCCATGTACTGTGAGAAACAATGATGTAGAGAAATTCTGTCATAGGGATGGCAAGGTGCAATGTCAAGCTGTCTGTATAAAGACACAGCCTTTCCTTCTGAACATGCTACAGTCATACAGTGGTTTCCTTCCTGAGTGGACCTGGACTTGGACTTACTAACTGTCCTTGGAACTGACAGGGAATGAGAGCGCTAGGGGTGAAAAGGAAATCATTCTTAGTCCTCTGTAGCCAAAATCAGCAGTAGCTTTGCCTTGGTCTCTGTCAATACAGCCTGACACTGCCCTTGCCTTCAATTCCCACCTCAGATTGTTTCTAAACTGAAGAAACACTGGTTCTTTCAAAGAACACACAACCTGTGGGGCTGTGTAAGCCCGGCGGCTTCCGTTCCTAGTGTTTGTTATGCTATCTCAGACTGCCTCCCAGGATTCCAATACGTTTATTTTAAATATAATTGTTATAATTACTTTTCCTATATTAAGGTTTTATTTAATCAACTTTCTCCTTTTATTATTTATTCAACTTTTGAAACATCACTGAAGACATCTCTCTGGTTCAACCACAAATCCATCTTAATAGAAACTGCTTGCACTCCTTTGCAGTCCCGTCTGATGTCTATCGAGCTGCTTATGTAACATTTCCATAGTTGCAATGCTATTATTGGACAGCTTTATGCCCAAAATTTTAAATATTTTTGTGAACATTTTTTCTGGGTTTCTACATATTCTTTTTAGCCTTTATTTTAATAAACTCTATAACAGTTCATGTAAAAATACTTCATATTTCATTTACCAATTCTGTCTTTATAACTGACTTTCATTCATCTTCATTTTAAAAACTCAATATATAGCATACACTATTGTCAGGATGGGAAAGAGATGAATGGAGATTCAGTGTAGGAACCAAACCCACGGGATGCCTCAACTCGCACAGGATGAATGATCATTTTCAGAGGTCAAAGGCCCTTGGCATATTTTATGCTAAATATCCATCAATAAGAAACCACTGACTTCTAAGTGACAGCCCTCACCTTAAACTACAAAGAAATCCAAAGGACACACAGCCGCAGATGATACCCAAACTGTCTCAAAATCACTTTGCTACACACGCCCACCAGCAAGAGTGGATGGCCAGGTGTTAACCCTTGAGTTGCTGGATGGTGAAAGGGGTGGCGGGAGAAGAGACCCAAGATGGAATGAAACTACATTTGATCCCTTGAGCAATGTCACGGTTAGGGGTGCTAACTTTCCTCACAGTCGAAAGCCAGCGTAGACTTTACAGTTGACCCTTGAGCAACACGAATTTGAACTGCTCGAGTCTACCTATACATAATTCTTTCCCCCTGCTGTTATAGGATAAACACAGGGCTGTTAACTGCAAGGTCAGTGGTTCAAACCCACCAGCAGCTCTCAGAAACTCTATACAGGGTTGTTGTAAGTCGGAACTGCCTCAATGGCATACAACAACAACATTATGGTGAGCAAATATCCGCTTAAAATGTCATGTGACGCAAATCACCTCTGTGATTTAGGCAGATACTTGCTCATCACCACCGCAACAGCAGCAGGGGAAGAACCCCACGTGTATGTGGGCCCACATTGTTCAAACCCATGTTGTTCAAGGGTCAGCTGTACTTCATTATCTTAAAAAGCAGTCTGATACTACTGCACACAGGGGAGTTATCCACTCAACCCGTAAAGGCTTCTCAAGCATGGATTCAGTTAGGTACTGTCAGTTACTTACTGACTGTTAGAATCTGTAGCAGGTGATGCAAAGAAGCAGGGAGTTAAATTAAGGCAGAACAAACAAACAAAAACCCTGCACCTCTGCCAAGAACAGTGCCCAGTGTCCTGTCCTCCCAGTGGTGGCAACAGCAGCGACATCCTATCCGGACTGTTCTAGGGCCTGATTCTGGCTCCGATTCTAGCCAACTCAGCCGCCTTGAATTGCGGTCCTGTTCCAGCTGCAGGTGTCTAGCCTGCCATAAACTCTGAGACTACCGAGCACCTTGCTAATCCATCCCTTTCGGGTTTGGGTAAACCAGAGGTAGTTTCTGGTTGTTTGCAGCCCAAGAACTCTAACTAGTACCAGGGCAGTGTGAAGGCAGAGAAGACGATGCCAAGGGTTTCATCTGAAGAGAAGAATCTTCATTCCTCTCTCTGGACGTGAGAACAGAGACACGGGAATCCCTAGTGACTCAGCAATAGTCTTGGCCCTTTGGCCTGAAGAGCTTAAAGTCAGGGCAAAGACGATGTGTCCGGGAAGCTGCAGAAACTGAGCCTCACTGAAAGCCCCTGGGAGCGCTGGTGTGGTGCTGTGGGGTCAGCACTGACAGCTGACTGCAAGGTTGGCAGTTCAAACCCACCAGTGCTCCTCGGAAACCTTATACAGGGTCGCTATGAGTCCAAACCAACTCAGCAGCACTTAACAAGTTACAAAGAAGACCCCTGAAAATTTACAAAATCACAGTCTATTCCCTGTAGTTTACTTTATGGTTGTTATTGTTGTTGTCAGCTGCAGACCAGGCAAACCCATGCACAATCAAACACAGCACCATCCCCATGGTTGCTGGCAGGTTGGACAACTGTGATGCACAGGGTTTTCATTGGCTAAGTTTCAGAAGCAGACCTCCAGGCCTTTCTTCTTGTCTGGAAACGCCACTGATACCTGTTTATATCACAGCAACTCGTCAGCCTCCTCTGCAGATAGGTGCATAGGGGGAGCATGGAACGCAATCAAACCTGGGTCTCCAATATAGAAGGTGGGAGTTCTATACCACAGAATCACTACTGTCCTCATTTAGGGACACTGGTGCAAATGGTTAAGCACTCAACCACCAGGCCAAATGCAGGCAGTTTAAACCCACCCAGAGGCATTTCTTCATCACCTGAAGACAGGCCTGGTGATGTGCTTACAAAAGGTCACAGCCTTGAAACTCTTGGAGCAGTTCTACTGTGACATATACAGGGTTCACCACGAGTTGGAATCAACTTAACATCTACAAACAATAACATTACATTAATACTATCATATAAAAGACCTGAGTTTATTTTACTTAAACAGTTTTTATATTTAGTATTTATTTTTAAACTAAGCTATAAAGAACTCGGTTTGGCTGATTAAGTGATGGTCTACCTTTGGGATTTCTTCCCCCAAGTCCCCTTCAAAGGAGCCAGGCACCTCTGGATAAGAGCCAAAAAGCTGAATAGTGCCATCTTGTGGCAAAACAGGACAGCTGCAAGTGGGCAGTTTTCTCCATTAGAACCCATAGTGTCACAGCTTGGGTGGGCCGGGAGAGGTCAAGCAGCCATTCCAGGTCTTGGACTATTGGGATCAACCATACTTGGTCAAAGCACCACAGCATCAACATAGACATTCCACCAGGAGAACAAGATGTGAAGGAGCCAGACTTAAGAATGTATTCAGATAATTAACAGTTCTGTATGGTCCCTCCCTAATTCCATGACCCTCTAATTCTAAGATAAACTTTGTTGACATGGAGTGAATAATTACTAAAAAGTAAAAGTTATGCTTCTGGCTAAAATAGGACCAAATGACTAAATGTGGGTTACTTAAAGGGGAAGGAAAGACAACGGTCTTTCCTTTTATGGACAGTTCAGGGATATAAGACTTTGGAGGAATTGAGCGGGAAAATGAATTCACAGTCTACCAATGGTTCTTGAATAAGAATGAGCCTTTGGTTGAGCCCCTCAAACAGCATGTTCCAGCTTCCTTGAGACGCTAGGCACGGTCCCCTTGGCCATCCCCCATTAAACTGTAAATCCATGGAGACAGGAAGTGTGCAGCCCTCAGCACAGAGCCTACAGTGGGTGCTCAGCCACGGACTTCTCTGGGTCTCTAGCCTTTAAAATCAGTTGTTAAGGAGACCCCAACTCACGGTGACCCCATGTGTGCTGAAGTAGAACTGAGCTCCACATGATTTTCAACAGTTGATTTTTCAGAAGCAGATCCCCAGAACTTTCTTCCAAACCACCTCTGGGTGAACCTCAACTTCAAACCTCTTAGCAGATGAGGGAATGAATCATTTACACCAACCACCCAGGAAGGGAGTTCTGGTGTGGGGCTGTGGGTTAATGTGCTGGACTGCAAAGTCGGTTTGAACCACAATGTCAGTGGTTCAAGCTCACCAGCTGCTCCTTGGAAACCCTATGTAGGGTCAGTAAGGATCAGAACCAAGTCTATGGCACTTAACAACCACCACCACCCACCCAGGGAACCTTTAGAACCTAACTTGATTCTTGCCTTCAAGAAATCTGTAACTCCACTGAAGCTGCTTCAAAAGAAGGTAGCTCTCTACTTTGAAAAAACCCTGGTAATACTCTGGCTTTGAGGTCCAATCTTGGACTTGATTTGACATTATTTGCAGTGATTTTCATGGGTTTGTAAAGAATAAGAACAGCTCACAAGACCCCAGATTAAATGCTTGGCCTTGTTCCAATATACTTTGTTGATTTGCCACCAAAACCATATGCCTCCAATACCGATTTTTTTGATGCTTCTCATCCTCCTCTTCTCAGTTGCTGATAATGTCATTGCAATTTGCATTATTGGAGGGGGGGACGCACAAGGCTCTTCAGAAAGTCAGAAAAGATAAACACCGAGTCTCTGATAGTGCCTTTCAAGGGGAAGGAGTAAGGATAAACTTGACTATGACATTAACTTTGGTCTGGAATCCCACGACAAAGCTGGAAGCTTAGAGCACAACATGCATAAGGCTTCTGTGAAAAGGCTGATGTTTCTGGAGAGGGAGCAATAGAAAACACATCAGAAAGGCCACCCCACGATGGCCTCCCATTTCCTTCTGGAGTCCCTCCAACGCAGTTTCCGTTCTAACCAATTATCTGAAATGGCCCATGGAAAGGGTTTCTGTGCACACATGTCCATGTCCAGTGGTTTCTGCAGTGGATGGAACCCTCCTGACCTTTCCACTGCATTTAACACAGTTAATTCGTAAATCCTTCTCCCCACAGACACATTCTGATGCTGATTTCTATATGTCACTTGCACTGAGCATGACTTTCCTCCTCTTGGAACAGGGCCCCTCTGTAGTCCTCTTAGGAGTTTCAGAGCTACAGGATCGTGAGCTGGGTCCTTATTCCTTTCTAACCAGACCGTCACTTCCTTGAGGATTTCATCTGGAATATTGGAACCAGAAGGATCCAGGCAGGTTACCCAGGCCATTGCTATGGCTTTCCAACTGGGTTGAAAAGAGGTTCCAGGGAGCTCCCTTTGGCCACAGTACAGCCACCCACCACCCACTCCCCACCATTCACTTAAATCCACACAGCTGTGCTTGTAAGGTTTATTCACTCATATTTTCCAAGCTTTCCCCTAAGATGTGAGTTCTATAGCTACAAATAGTGGCTCAGATACCAGGGACCTAATCCAGCTCTCTTATTATTTAGGAGCACAAACTGAGACCCAGAAGAAAAAAAAAAATCTCCCTCTGCCCTAACCAGGTACTCCTACTAATAAGCCACACTGTCCCTCTTCTGTTCCTTGGGGCAGCTTTACCTGAGCCTCTACAGAAGGATGTCATTAAGTACTGTCAAGTTGGTTTCAACTCATAGTGGCCCTATACGAGGTTTCCGAGGAGAGGCTGGTGGGTTTGAACCACCAACCTTGTGGTTAGCAGTCCAGTGCTTACCCTGCAATGCCACACCAGGATTCCTGGGATGAATACTGAACTCCAAATCAGGATTAGCCCTCCACAGTCCCGTGTACAAACTCTGTCATTTCCTCCTTTCAGACCTTTTGTTAATTCCACGTTATTCACTGGAACAATGCAAAAGTCTTGATGATAATCAGCTACAAGAACCCAGTTGTATCTATTACTCATCTCTTCCGCCATCTTGCCTCCCTGCCTCTGATCAGGCCCACATGTCCTGGCAGTGGGCTGTTGGCTGGCAAGGCAGTATCTGTTCATTTCTGTATCTTACCACCTAGTATGGTGCCTAGCCCATATCCAATTAATATGGTGGAATGCAAATCTGTTCCTAGTACATGTTTCTGAGTGCACTCTTTCCCCTGCCACCCCCTCCATCCCACACCTGATAAGATGCCGAGTCTTTGCCAAATTTTCCATCCTCATGACTCATACATCCCAACCAGCCCTCGTTCCCCTCCCTCCTCGCACACACCATTCTAGTCCATCACCTCATCCCTGGGCCACTGCAATGGCCTCAGACTCACCCTGCATCTCAGGCACCAAATTCCAACTTTAGTGAGAAAGAATTTCCTGGTCAAATTTCAGCGGGGGGCAAAATCAGCTTAGAGAGGTAGGTTGGGTAGTACAGGGCTAATGTTAAATGGGCAGCAAGGATTCTGGGAAAGAATATTGCATCTAAAGCACATGTCTGATAATATAATCCAAACAGCATTTCCTTAGCACCTATGCATCCAGCACCCCACCCAAGGGAGACAAGCATGAACCAGACGTGACTGCTGTCTTTGAGGCCATCCCAGGGGTATGAAGTGACCACGTGTCCTATTTAAAATATCTGATGGGGTAGCCCTCCTTCTAACAAGCGGACCTGACTGTTTGGGAGTGCAGAGAGAAAGAATAAATCCTGCGTGGGCGAGAGGATCAAGGAACAAGTGACTTCTAACATATTCACATGTTCAACAATGTGTCTTCTAAAGTCACCTTAAATGTCACACATTGGGAAACAAGGGCTTAGAAAAAACAGGTTCCTTAGCATGACGCTCAAGAACCTATAGGGTCAAACCAGTTACTTTTCCAGTTTCCTCTTTCTCCTTTACCCCATAAACACTAAACTCCATGTGTTCCATCTCTGCCATTCCTATTGCTAAACCTTCAATCCCACTGTTATTTCCCACAAACTCCTTTCCCTCATCTCCCCAAACATCAAGATCAGTCAGAGTAGTCACAACAATGGCTTGACAAAAACGAAAAGTGTTCATTTTTATTTAGTTTTGCTTTTAATCTCTATTAAAAGTCATAGAGGGGAATGGGGAGTTAATAGATGTTACTGATTTTGCAATCATCCATCAACCATTGTAGGTTTTATTGCCTATTAAAGTTTTCAGAAGCTATGCAAATCATTGCGGTGCCTGGCCCTTAAACGTGCCATGTGTCTTTGCTCTCATGTCAAGAATCACTGCACTAATA
>NW_006408521.1:20865609-20868889 GCF_000296735.1 Chrysochloris asiatica
GGCTCAAATCCACAAAAATCATGCTCTTATCCACGGCTGATAGCAAAGAAAGGTCCTGCCCAGAGCCAAAATGCTAACCACCAATAAATTTGCATCCTTTGTCACCTTTATACTTAATGGAACCTTTAAATAAATACACGAAGATGATTCTTGCCAGCCAAACTAATACAAGTATAACCCCCAAATAGTGTTAAGTCTTATAAATGCAGTATTATTTGAGCTTCAGAATTTAGGAGATAATTTGTAAACAGATATTAGACTGCTTGTGTATTAAGATGCATGGCTTGCAGGAATCATAATGCAAGTTGTTGTTAGTGTTATTAAGTATTGTGTCAAGTCAGTTCCAACTCACAGCAACTATGTTTAGGGCTTCTATGGAGCAGCTGGTAGGTTTGAACCGCCAACCTTGAGGTTAGCGATCCATTGTTTATTCTATAGCTCCACACCAGGACACCAAAGTACAAGCTGTTGTTGTTAAGTGCTGTCAAGTCCATTCCAACTCATACTGACCCTGTATAGGGTTTCCAAGGAGCAGCTGGTGAGTTTGAACGACCAATCTGGTGGTTAGCAGTCCAGTGCTTATCCTAAATACGTACTCCATACAAGTAGAAAGGGTTAATATACTTATTTTACTGTGTCCTTACTGAGTGTGGTGCTGTAGGATAAACAATGGAATGCTAAGTGCAAGATCGACAGTTCAAACCCACCAGCCGCTCTTCTGGAGAAAGATGTAACTCTTTGCTCCCATAAAGCTATATAGCCTTGGAAAATCTACACAGGGTGGCTAGGACACAGTGAATGTGGGGTTTTTTTTTGTTGTTGTTGTTTGTTTTACACTAATTGCAAGAGAAAAAATGTAAAAGTATAAAGAAATGATTCCCAGAAAAGACAAATAAAGAGACCTGTAAGACAATGTTTACTTATCTTGATTAGTTTAAAATAAATAAAAATAATGAATAATTTTTTTCTCTCTCTACTTCTAAAATTAATCCAAACATTTAAAAACAGTAATATTTAATGTAGGCAAAAATGCAAAGACAGGAATATTCCGACATAGCCAGTGGCTATGTATGAATGGTTAGCACCATTTTTAATAATACACATCAAGAACTATGTGCCTCCTACCCTTTGTGCTTTAGGGAAATCTAGCACCAGGAAAGAATCCCTAATGTCCACAAAGCTTTATACACAGAGCTGTTAACCATAACTGTATTTATGATGGTGGGAACCCAAAAGCACCCCAGCCTTCAATAACAGAAGGATGAATGGCATTAGCTTAGAGCCACTGGGTGGACAGCTGAAAAGTTCTAAGAATAATGAATGGTTATATAGGGCAATCAAATGGGAAACGGTTTCTTATTATAAGGCTGTGGGAATAAAGTAAGATGTAGGGAGGGGTGATATTTGTGATTACAATTATGTAAAACTATAATAATAATAACACATGTATATGATACAGTTGGAGTCCTGGTGTGGGTTAATGTGCCAGATTGTAAAGCCGTTTGAACTGCAAGGTCGGCAGTTCAAGCTCACCAGCTGCTCCTTGGAAACCCTATACAAGGTCACTATGGGTCGGACCAACTCGATGGAACTTCACAACAACAAAATGATATAGTTAAAAGGAAATTGAAGGGAAGTTCAAAAAATTTGTGGAAAAATTCTATTATCCTTTAATTCTATTTTTCCACACAATTTTTTAAGCCTCTTCAGATACCTACACCTGTGCAAAGTTAAATTGGCAAAAGATGTGTGGTAGACATGTTTACAACAACAACAAAGTAGCTGCTGAAGCGGCTTATGTACAACCAAAAGAGACATAGGATGAGCTCCTTGGTTTGGAGGTTTAGATCATAGTTTCATAGGGCAACCCAATGAACTGACTTAACAACAGGTTTGTTAACAACAGTCTTCTACTCTACCTTAACAGTCTTAACAACAGTCTTCTACTCTACCTCCTAGTTCTTTGTTGGTTGTGTAGTACCTGAGTTTTAAAAACGTGGCGAGCAGTAATCAGTCTCTATTCACCTGGAACAACAGAGGAAGGAGAATCTAAGTAGAAGGGAGATACGGAATGCATGGTTCATTGCCTTCACGGCCTTCTTTGCCATGATAACAGAAGAACTGGATGGTCCCCAGCTACCATTATTGAATATTTTGATCAAAGACTTTAAAGAAAAATACTGATTAGAAGGGGGAAGATGCAGAAAATAATTTCAAATTATCATGGATTTCAGATTTTCTGGAGCCAAGGGAAGTAGATGAACCCCTGAAACTATGGCCCTCAGATGATCTTTAAATGCTAAACCAAAATATACAAAAACATCCTCTGAAATCTTAGAACTAAACGAGTTAACTTAACTAGTAAAAACTGTCTTCTTTGAGCATTGTGCTCTTTAAGAAGAAGTATCTATGTGGGATCCTGGTGTGGTGCTGCAGGATAATGTGCTGGACTGCAAGGTGAGGTTGAGCTGCAAGGTTGAAGGTTCAAACTCACCAGCCACTCCTTGGAAACCCTACACAGGGTTGTTATGAGTCAGAACAAACTAAACTGCACTTAACAACAACAACAACATATGGGAACAAAGTAACAGCATCAACTCAAAATTGAGATAAGCACCTCAGTGTGTTTATGTTAGCGGCACGACTGAGAAAAGGCAGGTCAGAACAGCTGCACAACCTGAAAAAGTCATCAAGGCCACTGAATTGTACATGTGGAAACAGTTGAACTGATGTATGTTTTTCTGTGTATATTCTCAGCAAAATTCATTTTTTTTAAAAATGGAAATACACTCAAATTCTAAGAGATGGTAATAATGTGGAATTATAAATACCTTTCTGCTTTCATTTGTAGTTTCCAAACTGCTTATAATGTGGTTATAATACACTTCACTTTTAATGAAAAACAATCTCTTTTTAAGTCCATACCTGGCATTTGATATGTAATTGTGTAATCTTTAGAACTCTCAAGAGAAAATTCCAGGAGACTAGCTAAAAACTGCCACTGATAATCTTGTTCCTTAGAACATGGCAGCTCCACAAGATACAATTTACAGAACTACTGGCAAATACTCCAAACATGGAATTTTAATGTTAATCGCCAGTGACGGCTTTTGTTTAGTGAAGCCAAACTACTCCTGTGCAGTTCCTTATGAGGACAAGGGGGTTAATCAAACGACTTGGATGTTCAGCCAGATTTCCTAAAGAAGCAATTGTACCAACACATTTCATCTTAAAATAGTTATTACCAGGACTGCCAGGTGACAACACACACAGTGCCGGT
>NW_006408521.1:20868989-20905452 GCF_000296735.1 Chrysochloris asiatica
TCCTAACTCAACTTCATGGCATTCCTGAGCCCTGAGCTCCTTTTCAACCTCTTAATACGAACAACTCTAGCACACAGATTTCTGAAACATGCACTATTAACCAGGACAAATCTTAAGTACAAAAACTGGCCCATTTGTGTTTCCCAAAAATGGCTGTGTCTACAGAATCCAAACAAAGCTGTCTAATTACAGCATCCAGTAAATTTGGAACCATCCGCTTAGACAATCCAGTTAATTTAAAAAAAAAAAAAAAAGGCAGATTCCCAAATTAATTGGATAAAAGCAAAATATCTTAGCTCAGTTTAAATTGTAAACACATAACCTCAAAATAATAAAAGGCCAGCCCAGGATACAGATGTCTTGCTTCTGGAGTGGCCACTATACAATGTCTACCTATTCCAAGAGCATGAGGGAAAACATTAAAAATTCTCAAGACAGTCAATGTTGGCCTTTCACTACTATATAGGCAAGTGAAACCAAAAAGTTACTGTATCTGAATGAAAAAAAGACCTGAAAAGGGGTCTGTTGGAGCTGGAGACCAGGGAAGAAGTGTGGGTTTGATATGACAGGAGAGGTGTCTGCTCTTACAGACAATCCACAGTTTCCTGTCAACTTTGTCTTAAACCACAGAATTCCTAAAGCTACATATTTACCACATCATATATTAGACAGACATCTGCAGCACAGGCCCATACTATGGCCAGGAATGACGGAACAGAGGTCCCATTCAGTCAAAAGACTTTGGGTCTTTGGCAAATACATAACTTAAATACCTCAAATCATAATACTGGAATTGCTTCTTTGAAGATGTTTTGAAATTTTACTGAAAATGTACCAACCTACCAGAAAGCTAATGTGAAACACTAAAAACATTATCTTTCCTAAGAAACCTTCTTTTCTCAGGTGCATTTGTTTAATAACTATGGTAGAACCCATGGATCAATAATCCCTAAACTGGGTCCATGGAGGACAAGGACCACTCAGGCCATTAGTTCTAGTAGCGTAGTGGTTAGGAGTCGGGCTGCTAACCTCAACGTCAGCAGTGTGAAACGACCAGGCGTTCTGTGCGAGAAAGATAAGGCTTTCTGCTCCTGTAAAGGTTTACAGTCTCGTAAACCCTGTACAGGGTCACTATGAGTCAGAACCGACTCCATGGCACACCACCACCACATCACCATCACTACCATCACCATCACCATAAGAAATGTTAGACCTTTGGCTCCCATTAATCACTATAAATGTGAATTTATAGTACATTTGCTGTTTTTTTTTTCTATTCTAATTTTCTTTTGTGTTAATTTTAGGCAATGTTTTAATATAACCATTGTAAAAGTCGAACCCAAGCATTTGAGAAGGAACACAGCACACATTTCTGAAGTGGGCTTTGTCCAAACTAAGATCATGCCCCTAAGCATTCTATATAATGTCAAGCTCAGCAAACATTCTAGAGAAGTTTTGTTGTTTTTTAAAAATTCAACTAATCTCTCAAACCAGACTGTCTAGAAATAGGCTAGTATATAGTTCTTGCTAAGTGTTGAGTCGGTTCCAACTCATAGCCAACTCATAGTGACCCTGTATAAGGTTTCCGAGGAGCGGCTGATGAGCTTGACCCACCAACCCTGTGATTCACACTGACTTTGCAGTCAAGCACATTAACCCACAGCACCACACAAGGAGCTCTGGTAGCGTAGTGGTTACAAATCAGGCTGCGAACCTTAAGGCCAGCAGTTCGAAACTACCAGCTGTTCCACGGGAGAAAGATGAGGCGTTCTGCTCCCGTAAAGATTTACAGCCTCGGAAACCCTGTACGGGGTCGCTATGGGTCGGAAACGAATCGACAGCCCTTAACAACAACAAATATACGGAGTTTGTGATTACAGACACAGACAGTCCATGATTCAACTGGGAACTACTATACTTCTGACTACTATTACCATATGTGCCTGGTGGCTGCAGAAAACACACAACCTAAAAGCCAGAATGAAAAGAGTAGGGTTTAATCTCAACTTCGTCAGAGTTATACAAATTGGCAAGCGCCTTTAATTTCTCAGCCTGTTTGCTCATCTATTAAAGGAACCCAATGGTACCAATTTTACAGAGTTGTTTTTAAGATTAAGAAACACACAGGAAAGAAGCTTGCACATTACAAAAAGCTATAAATAGGTAAAGTATTACATCAAAAGTACTAATTCAGTCACTTTCATCCTTTGTTTATTGTTTTTAACAGATTTATACTGTTTAAACAGTATAACCACTGTATAGTTGATTTAGGTTGATATAATCAGTATTTACATGGACAAAACATCAGGCTTTATGAGTAAAATAAGACTCACGAGCCAAGGTCTTTCTTTGGTCTCCAGCTTACTTTCCTATGCAAAGTAACACAGTGAAGGCAATCCTTGACACAGGCCTCGTGTTTTAAGAAGGCTCAGAGCTGCTCTCTCCTTCAAGTTACAACCCTTTGTCATCAAGTTCATCCCAACTCACAGCAACCCTACAGGATGAAGTAGAACTGTACCCTAGGGTTTTTGGGACTTTCAGTCTTTACAGGAGCCATGTTTCTCCTGTGGAGGGAGAGGTAGTGGATTCGAACTGCCAACCATGTGGCAAGCAGCCCAGAACGACCAGGTTACTTCCTGAATGCTGACTGTGAACCAGCCACCTTAAGGAGATACCTTGTACAGTTTCTAGATCCATTTTACATGCTGAGAAACTAAGCCTCAAGAAAAGATCAAAGATTTGTTGAGTAGTCTTAAAGAAAGAGGTCGAGAGCTGGAATTCAGATCCAGGTCTCCTGTTGTACCCTGACCCATGGAGGACTAAACAGTTCCTACCTGAAGCCAGATGCTCCGGTGGGGTGTCCTGCTCAGGGAATCTGCAGATTTAACAAATGACACAGAGGGATCATCTTAGGGGTCATTCTTAGCCAAGTGCACTAACGAAATAGTTACATTTATCTACTGAGAAAAGAGAGGGTGCTTATTCTCAGAGACCTTATACTATGGTTGGTGGTGGTTATGTGCCGTGGAGTCGATGCTGACTCACAGAAACCCTGTACAGGGTATCTGATGCTGTAAACCTTTATGGGAGTAGAAAGCCTCATCTTTCTCCTGCGGAACAGCTGGTAGTTTCAAACTGTTGACCTTGCAGCTCGCAGCCCGATTCGTAACCACTACGCTACCAGAGCTCCTTAATAGTGGGGAGAAAAGAGTAATACCCTTGAGGCATTGATGGATTGCTTAAGACAGAACATCTCTGTGGATATTCTCCATGGTAGGAACAAGAATACCAAGCCTTGCCAGGGAAAGGCCTAAGGACATGCTGACAAAAGAGCCCTTTTATGAATTCTTAAAATATCCCTGCAGTTCTTAGGATACCAACATCTCTATAGAAAGTATTCACTAGGGAAAGTTAACACTGAGTAAGATCTCATAAGGCATTTTCTAGCAGCCTTCAGGAAGCAATGGCATTTGCTCACATCCCACCCCCTATCCACACACACCTTTACAAATGTGCAGAGGAACTCTATACCAAATGAAACTTGGATTTGACTTACTTACTGCTCTGCCTCTGACTAGATGTTTGGTCCTAGAGTTAACTAAGTTAAACTTGCTAAGCCTCAGCTCATCATCCTCATCTGCAAAATAGAAATACTATAATTAACCATCAATTTCACAGTGCTATGTTAAGGATTACATTAGGTCAATCACATCAAGTACCTACTGCAGTGGCCCTTAGAAAGTGCCCATTGAATTTCAGTTGCTTTCAGGATGATGATGATCATCATCAACAGCATCCAATGACTATTATTCAAATTTATGCACCAACCACTAATACCAAAGGTGAAAAAATTAAGATTTTTACCAACTTTTGCAGTCTGAAATTGATTAAATATGCAATCAAGATGGTGGTTACTACAATAAGAAAGTTGGAAAACAAAGATTAATAGTTGGAGAAAATGACCTTGGTGAAAGAAATGATGTCGGAAATCACATGATAGAATTTTGCAAGTCCAATGACCTATTCATTGGAAATACCTTTTTTCAATAACAAAAATAATGACTACACACATGACCTCACTATTTGATATACACAGGAATCAAACTGACATCAGTGAACAGAGATAATAGAGAAATTCTAGTATCATCAATTAGAACAAGGCCAAGGCCCAACTGTGGAACTGATCAATTCCCAATAGCAAGCTCAAGTTGAAGCTGAAGAAAATGAAAACAAGTCCATGAGAGGCCAAACACAACCTTGAATATATCCAGACTGAATTTCGAGATCACCACAAGATAAGATCTGACACATTGAGCATTAATGACTGAAGATCACACAAAGAAAGCAAAAGGTAAAAAGAAAAAGTAAGAATGAATGCCAGAAGAGGGTCTGAAACTTGCTCTTGAATATAGAGTAGCTAAATCGAATAGAAGGAATAGTGAAATAAAAGCACTGAACAGAGATTTCAAAGGATGGCTCGGGAAGAAAGAGTAAATTATTATAATGAAATATGCAAAAAATTTGGATTAGAAAATCAAAAGGAAAGAACATACTCAGCATTTCTCAAGCTGAAATAACTGAAGAGAAAAATTCAAGCCTGAATTGCAACACAGAAGCATCAAAAGAAGATGGAAAGATTACACAGAGTCACTGTATCAGAAAGTGTTGGTCATCATCCAACCATTTCAAGAGGTAGCACATGATCAAGAACTTATGGTATTTGAAGGAAGAGGCTATAATGAAGACACAGGCAAAAAACAAGTCTCCAGAAATTTACAGAATACCAATTGAGATTATTTCAACAAATGTATTCAATGCTGGAAATGCTCACTTATCTATGCAAAGAAATTTGAAGATAACCACCTGGCCAACTAACTGGAAGATATCCATACAGAGCCCACCCCAAAGAAAGGAGATCCAACATAATAAATAATTGATCTAACAATATCACTAATATCACATGCAAGTAAAATTTTACTGAAAACAATTCAAAAATGGTTACTAGAGTACATCAACATGGAATTGCCAGAAACTCAAGCAGGATTCAGAAGACAATGTAGAATGAGGGATATATATCACAGCTGAGGTCAGATGGACCTTGACGCAAATCTTTAAAGACCAGAAAGTTTTCCTGTGTTTTCCAGACTAATCAAAAGCCTTCCATTTTGGACCATCAAAGGAGAAGAGAGGAAAGCGGGATCCTGTCCAGAGAAACAGTGACGCCAGAGATGGAGGCAGAGACGACGATGTGGAAAGATAGAACAGCTGGGGACTTTAGACCCAGAGAGGGAAAGGGGCTCTGTGCTGACGGCCAGGGGGCAAGCTTGTAGGGTACACCCTTTGTTTGGTTGATGATGCATGGAGGGGATTGTAACTATGGCAATGAAATGATGTACGATAGAATGAATGTGAAACTAATGTTCTCCCATGTAAACGATTACATAATTCACAATAAAACATTTTTTAAAAAGCATTCCATTTTGTGGATAATAATAAATTATGGATAGTATTGCAAACAATGGAAATTCCAAAGCATTTAATTGTGCTCATGTGGAACCTGTACATATATCAAGAGGCAGTTGTTCAAAAGAACAAGGGTTCTTTTTGCCTGGTTTGGGATCAGGAAAGTTGTGTGTCAGGGCTGTATCCCTCCACCATACTTATTCAATCTGTATGCTAAGCAAATAATCCAAGAAGCTACCCTATATGAGGAAGAATGTGGCATCAGGTTTGGAGTGAGACTCATTAACAACCTGTAATATGCAGCTGACACCTCCTTGCTTGTTGAATGTGAAGAGGATTTACAGCATTTACTGATGAAGAGCATACAGCCTTCAGTATGGATTATACGCCAACATAAAGAAAACACAAATCTTCATAACTGGATCACTAAGAACCATCACGATAAACATATTGAAGCTGTCAAGGATTTTATTTTATTTGGATCCATAATCAATATCCATGGAACCAGTAGCCAAGAAATTAAATAGCATATCGTGGTTATGTGCCGTGGAGTTGATCCTGACTCACAGAGACCCTGAATAGGGTTTCTGAAGCTTGTTAATCTTTATGAGAACAGAAAGCCTCATCTTTCTCCCAAGGAGTGGCTGGAGGAAAACAGCACATAGTACTGGGCAAATCTGCTGCAAAATACTTAAGTGGTCAAAAGGAAAGATGACACCTTGAAGACTGAAGTGCATCTGTTCCAAACCACGGTATTTTTCATCACCTCATATGCATGCAAAAGACAGACAAATGAATAAGAAAAATTACGAAGAACTGACGTATTTGAATTATGGTGCTACTGAAGAATACTGAATATACCAAAAACTGCAAGAAGAATGAACAACTTACGTCTTAGAAGATGTAAGTTCTAAGGAGGATGGCTAGGAGGATGTAAGTTCTAGGAGGAACCTTAGGAGGATGGCTAGAGATTCTCTTACTAACTTTGGACATGTTATCAGGAGACCAGTCCCTGGAGAAGGACATCATGCTTGGTAAAGGCTCAGCAAGAAAGAAGAACCTCAAAAGAAGGATTGGCATAGTGGCTGCAACAATGTACGCAAACATGGCAACAGCTGTGAGGCAGAGGATTGTGCAGTTTCTTCTTCTGTAATGGACAGCACCTAACCACTCCTCTGTTATAAGGAATGAACACCCATTACTCATAGGCATCCCAGAGGACAAAGTACAACTGTCCCATTGGATTTTCTAGGTGTAGTGCTGCAGGATCAGCATTAGATTGCTGAGTGCAAGGTCAGCTGTTCAAAACCACCAGCCACTCCTTGAAAGCCCTATTGTTGTTGTTGGTTAGTGCCTTCAAATTGGTTCCAACTCATAGTGGCGCTGTATATGGTTTCCAAGGAGTGGCTGGTGGATTTGAACTGTCCACCTTGCAGTTCTGGTCCAGTGCTTATCCTACAGCACCACACCAGGACTCCAGGACTCCCTATACAGGGTTACCATGAGTTGGAACCAACATGATGGCACTTAACAACAATAGTAAATCTTTATGAGCACAGACTGCCAGATCTTTTTCCCAAGGAGCAGTTGGTAGGTTCAAATCCCCGACCTCACAGTTAGTAGCCAAACACTATTGAGCCACCAGGATTGCTTGAGGAATATATAGGGCCATGTATGGTATAGTATAATGTCTCTTCTGGTCATAGTCTGTAACTCCCACCAAACAATGTTTCTGCCCTGCTGGGTTTGGGGAAAAGAAGACAGGAGAAGATACTGATAAGACAACAAGAGTCATCTGTGGTTGATGTTGTTGTTTGGTGCTGTCGAGCCAGTTCCGACTTATAGTGACCTTATTATACACAACTGAATGAAACACTGCCCGGTCCATGTCTCTATCTGAATCTGGCTTGAACCTCTGGCAGTTCCCTATCAATGTACTGTTGTAGCCATTTAAAAATTATCTTTAGCAAAATTTCCCTTGCATGTGACATTAATGACATTGTCCAATGATTTCTGCATTCCATTGGCAACTCTATGTATGTTAGCAGAGATTAATGTAACTGTAAAAACCTTAAGGTCTAGCAGGGGTCTAAAATGAGCCATTAAGAAGCAGGAGGGGGGAATCTCACTACCATCAAAGAAGAAGAACCAGGAATGGAGCATGTCTTTTGGACCCTGAAATCCCTACTCATTGAACTTCCTTGACCCAGGGTCAGAACACTGTGATACTGGAGGAATGGTGAAGGAGGAGCAATAGCAGAACCAAGAACCAGGGACAAGACAAAGTCATGGGCTTCCCAGTCCATGGAACAAGTAAAGCTGAGTGACTGTGGGCAGGAAGCTTGCTTGTAGAGTGGAGTGCCTCCAGGCACTTAAGTGGGGGAGTGAGATTTGCTGACCCACAGATCTAGAGCCAAGTGCCTTTAAGCTGAGGCATATAGTGGAGTGCTGTCTCTGGTGGGCATTTATCAGCAACTGACTGGAACAACCGTGCTCCAAACCATTTTCTGATCCTGTATCTTAACCTGTTAACTTTCCCAATAAACCTCATAACTGTCAGTATGTTGTCCGAGTTCTGTGTGGCCATTGCAATGCATTACTGACCTCAACTGAGGAACAGAGAGCAACACCATGCATGTACCCACATAGTACAGAGCTTGGAACACGGTAAGAGCTCAATAAACAATTGTGTATTGCTGTAACTTGTTTATTTCCCACTTGTATGACTCTATTTCTAAAAACAAAGGAAGAGGAGTCAGCGGTGGGTGGAATTCTAGTTAATAAAAGACTAATCAAGAAAAATTAGTCACTGTTTTACTACTGTAACAGCAGTTCACTGACTACTGAGTAAGAAGGAGAGGACACTGCCAAGAATGAAGGCCTTTTGCCTTGGGTTGGGAAAACTCAACACAAACCTTGAGGTGGCCCTAGTACCCACATTCGTGCAGAACTTGGCAGGTTACAAAGCAGCAATGCCCTTGACTGTCTGCAAAACAAGTCAGTAATTCAGTTAACTCTCAAAAAAAAAAAAAAGCGAGAAGGAATGCCATATGGTCTGTCTTGAGAAGGGTTTCATATAGCCAAAGGGACTCAGAGCATCATAGAATTTCAGGGCTGGAAAGAACCAACAGCTTCCAAGTGTTATGAGCTTTGAAGCCCTCATCAATCCACAAAGATAAGAAAATGCACCATCCAGGTGCAGCCCCCACCCTGCCAAGCCCTTCCAACAGGACAAAGGAGAAAAGCCAAGTTACCAACACATTGCCTTTAAAGTTAGTTTGTCAATAGTCCTGGTGGGCTTTCAAGATGCTAAGCTCCCTGAAGATGGCACCTGTGTCTGACTATGTGCGAGTCAGGAGGGCGCGAGTTTTCTTCTAAGTTCCTTTCAAATATTTTCCTGACCCTCTCAAAAGAAGTAAGTAAGTAACAGAAAATTAAAATATAAATTTTCATAATATTTATAGTAAATGTAAATGCCTCTTAAAATGAAAATCTAAAATCTTATATACAAGTACTAAGTTTGGGAATAAATGTTTTGCCCCCTTTTCTTCATAAATCATTAATATAAGGCAGGTCCACGCTCAAAAGCCCTGTGGTACTTCTGAACTCATTAATTCATTCAACATAAAATTCACTAACTGCAGGCCCTTAGTAGCAGCTTCTCTCACTGTTTCAATTTACAGTATGTCTGGCATATCTGGAAATCAGAACCATCCAAAATGCTAACAGAGGACATTTTAAGAAGTCTACCGAGATGAGGAACAGGATAAAGGGTCCATACAAGAATCTCCCCACCCCCCTACCCTTTCCCCCCTTTAAGTATGTAACCAAAATCCTTCAGGAAAAAAAATGTAAGTTTAGAATAGAACTTTTGTGCTAGTTTCCAATCTTTTCAGAGAGCTTTGGTATTTTTGAACTTTGATGAATATATTAAATACACTTCTGAAGGAAATCGAAGTTAAGCAGCAAATAATTGTAGGTTTTTCTCTGTTTAACAATAAATGCACAGAAATATGTTTTCTTCTTTTATAAAAATGTAAAGTCTAGGTAAATATCCTGGATTTTAAGAAGGCGGGGAACTAACTAAAATGCCTGTGCTTAAAACTCTTAACTAGAATCAGAAATGCAAAATACATGAACTCTCAGCACTGTAATGAAGCATTTGAAATTGCCATCTGTGAATCTCGATTAAAAAGCCAGAACATTTAAAGGCAGAGAATCAGGTGCAGTGTGGCTTTGAGTAAGCATGAAATCCAGGATGACTAAACAAGTTTGCCAAAAAGCCTTTGCTAAATTGTCCAGTCTATCAGTTGCTGGGGGCAGCTTATCCTGGTGACTCCAAAATTTACACATGGGTGTGATTTAAAATACTCACATTCCCAGTTCACTGCTGCTTATACCAAAGTCCAGAGGGAAGAGCAGGGAGGTTCCGGCAGGCTCAGGAATGCGCCCTATACTCTGACCAGATGAAAATACACCAGAAAGGCCTTTTTAGGGGTCACCCAGCAGTCCGCATGGACAAGCAGCGGAGTCCCTGGTTCCAGTGGGGTGCCAGAGGGGGAAATCCTTCCCCGACGACCCAGCTCAGTTCCCTCATTAAACTCAGAGTGAAACCAGCTGCTGGGAAAGGCAAAGGTGACCCCAGGCATGGCTTTGGAAATTTCTAGCAAAGAAAATAAACTGAGTGCCTGGGTTATAGGAGCTCCTGAATCACTAGAAGGGAGTGTCCCAGCAGTCACCGGGAAGATAAGGAAATTATCTTTAGAGGGTTGGAAGACCCTTTTGCAGCACTGGGCTGCCTAAGAGCTGAAAAACAAAAATTCTGCCCAGTCACATGTTTCTGCTCCTGGCTGGAAGTAAAGTGCTCTTTCCCTGTAGGGTATGTTGGGTTCACACTCCAGCCCCTGGTTCCCACCTCAGGGATGTGGCAGTCAACGGAGGAAGACAGGGCAAGAGTCAAACAAAAAATTACTAGACCAAGGTTTCCCAGCCTAAACAATCTTTCAACTAGGAAAAATAAAGATCATTTTTTAAAAAAGAACCATTAAAGTTATAATTACATATATATAAAATTACTCACTAAACAGAAGTTAAAAGGTTTTACTTAAATCTTATTTCAGTGATTCTTCTATCACGGATATCTACACATATGACATACTAAGGAATTATATTAATCATTGCTATGTTATGTGAAATCATTTTTATTAATTCAAAGACATTGTAAGATAATCAAAGCCATTGTTTATCTCATGTCCCTATTTCCTGCTCCTTAAGATATCACTGCAAAACAGAGAATGACCAAACAGAAGTTAAATCTCCCTTTGGTATTGATTTCACGACCTCAAAAACCAAAACACTCCTTCATGTAACTAACTATACGTCCAGGAGGCCCTAATAATGATCATCATCATCTTTTTGTGAAAAATTGGATATTATCTCTACTTTTACCCCCAAATGAATTATGCTTATTAAATTAAATACCAACTATAATTGTTGGGTCTCCACCTCTCCATCATTACTATTTTATAAATAGTTTATAAATAGTTTATAAATCCATGAGTAATTTAATAATAATTTTCCCAAAATGTAAGCTTTCTTATCGATTCTGAGAAAATATTTGAAAGTAATATTTAGGATGCTGTTCTTATGAATTGGAGGACTCAGAAAACAGCAGGAGGATTTTGTATTTGTGATCTCATGTACATTTCAACTAAATTAACCCGGACTACAAAAACTGATTTTACTGCACAAACTGAAGATACTATATATGCAGTGTCTTGAAGTCTCATTTAGACATAAGTAAAAACAAGCTGCCCCATAAGTCAGTTTTGCTGTCCAAATTTTATGATGAATTTAAATTCTTTGGAGTGAAAAAGATTTCAATTTAGATAGCAACTTAAATAATGCTCCCGTTGGGAGGGTCTCAAAACACTGCTGTAAGCTGATCACTGGGGGAGACAGTTGTTCAAAATGCAGATTACAGGTTGTTCCCAGATACTCCCATGCAAAAGTCCCGAGGGGGCCTTGGAATCTGTATTACTGTCAAATATAGATTCAGGTCATACTTTGAGAAACATTGGTGGCTACAACAACAGTAAGTATTAAATGCCTATCTCTAACCTTAATCCTTCACACAAAACTGGAATTGTTTGTGAATTCATTGCATCACTTAAAATATAATTTATAATTAGTACTGGTAATGTAAGAATTTCATTTAAGCAGGGATGCAGCTTTACACACACCACCACCCCTCACCCTTCCCCCCCTGCTTGCAAAATGTTCACAGTGAATAAAACAATGTGCGAATATAATTCCACTCAGAATGCCTGCCAGTCACATTTGCTGGACCATCTGCACACAGTCTGGCATGAGGCTTCCAAATAAGACATTTACTATGAGTAGACTCATTTGCTTCCTGTTTTTAAACCGGATGAGGAAGCATTTGGGTACAACCTACAGGACTATTTCATATCATCATCTATAAAATGATAACTTAAAGAATACATATGTTTTGACACACCTGTTCATGCCCTGAAAAGCAACTGTTTGTTTTTATTACATAAGCTTTCATGTCTGATAACCCAGTCAGACTCTATTCCATCATTGTATCTAAAAGGGGGAAGTTTTCCTTTTGCATCAAACTGTTAAAACTCCCATCTAGTAAACATAGTCAGATTAACTTTTCAACAAGAGAAAATAGTTCCTAATGGAAATCAACAAGCAATTAAAACCAAAGAATTCAAAAGTGGTTGTTGAAATAGTCAACTTTTTTTTTTAAAAAAAAAAAGAAGAATTCCCTTTTTCATTTCAAGAGTATAGTTTTTTTAAAAAGTTATCTGATCCTAAAAATGTTTTTTAAAATCTTTTTTTTAATTACAGAAAAACTATAATCACAAAAAACTAAATATTTGAAAATTAAAGAAAAAGATAACATAATGCCAACACCCTAACCACCTCTTATTATTTTCCTGATTTTCCATCTAACCTTTCTCTTCATTATCTGATTACGAACATGGTGTATGTATACTAATGTCTCATAAGCATTTCTCCCCTTGCTGTAAAAGTTTTGAAATATGGTTTTAATTATGCATGTTTTCTATATAAATAAGAGTTTTCCAGAATTCTGTAGGACCAAACATTTTTATAAGCACCACTGCAACCCTGGTGAACTTGCCTCTAATATAAGTTAACTGAGAAGTATTCAGTACACATAACCCTCCAGGTGGAAACTTTTTTCCCTTTGGGGTGCATACAATCAAGTTTTGCTTCTTCTTTCTTTTAAAGGGGTAATAGATCTGGTGCATTTTATTTACAGCTTGGAAAAAAACAACAGTAGCCAACTAAACAAAAAACTATCAACAAGAGCCCCCTTTTAAGCAATGTACTATGTTGATGCACATTACATACAATAACTCATTTAATCCTAACAGGCCTATGAGGTGGGAGAACGGTGGCTCTGTAGGATAAGCACTGGAGTGCAAACCACAGGTCAGCAGGCTGAGCCCACCTGCCACTCCTTCGGAGAAAAGATGAAGCTTTCTGCTCCTGCAAAGATTTATAGCCTCAGAAGCCCTATACAAGATTGCTGTGAGTCAGAACTCTATTGGAGGACTTAACAAGTCTATAATATAGATATCATATTATCACCAACTAATAATGAGGTAAGTAGACTCAAAATGATTATCTCTTCTAAGTTTACACTACCAGTAATTATAGGATTGTAATGCAAAGCCTGGTCCATTTGACCCTAAATCCCAGATTGTTAATCACTACCTCATACCACAAAGATGTGCCTTGCATGGCATGTCGCACGTTCCACTACCCACTAATTTTAAAAACGCCTTTCCATTGTACTAGTTTCTATGGTAATGTAAAGAATGTTGTTGTTGTTAAGCTCCATGGAGTCAGTTCCAACTCATAGTGGCCCTGTACAGCGTTTCCAAAGATCAGCTGATGGATTTGAACCACTGACCTTGCAGCTCAAACTGACCTTGTGGTCCAGTGCCTTATCCTGCAGTGTCACACCAGGACTCCAATTAGAAGAATATGCTCAATACATCATTCAACAAGTTTACCAAGCATTTATGACGTGTCTGCTTAATGCCACTGAGTCCATTTCAATTCACAGTGACCCAATACAGGGTTTCTTAGACTGTAAATCTTTTCTGAAGCAGACAGTCTCATCTTTCTCATGCAGAGCAGCTGGTGGGTTTGAACCACTGACCTAGTGGCTTGTGGTTAGCAGTCAATACCTAACCCTTGGTGCCACCAAGTACCACACACAGTGCTAAGTGCTACGCTGACAGATGCAAGTACCGTTGTCCTTGAGGGGCTTACTACCCAAGGGGCGAGGGTGCTTAAAAGGAAGACAGTAATTTTCTTAAAAGCTCTATGAGGTCTGGACATCCACCACTGCCCACTGCAGAGGGTGACAGTGAGCAGAAGCTTGGAGTGAGACCCATGAGCAGATACATGTGACCTCTTCCACCCAAGAAATGAACTTCACATCACTCATTCTGAGCCTTTCCTGGCACTTTCCCAAACTAGAGATTTTTGACTCTCCAAGTGAAGTCAATAAAAGTGAAACATTAGTTTACAGAAAAACAAGTTTTGGAACATTTGGGACTCTTTTTTTCTTAATCTTTACATAGTTATAATCCTTTTAGGGTCACTCTCTCAAATCTCAATCTCAAGTGGCTGTTTGGAGTGCAGTTGCTTACTGCTTTGGCTCGTGGCAAAGACATCCCAAGTTCCAGTAAATCCACAGTCTTTTTTAGCACTGGCAGAAGTGCTGGAGGGAGACCAGCAGAAGTTTTTTGTCTAAGCTTGGGACAGAGTCTGAACAGGGAGGCAAAGTAGTGGCAGTAATCAAGGTAAGAGAGCCCTAAGGAAACATTAGTGTTGGTGGTCCACAGTCATGAAGGCCACCTTCTCCTTCCATTGCTAACCCCTGGCAATCCCATGCTTGCTTTTAAGGAGAGAGGTCCACAGATAGCTCTTCTCTGTCCATGCCTTCATCGTCCCTCAGAGACACAGGGGTTAAGAATAAAGGCATAAATGCCAATATCAGCTTCACCGTCTACTAGCTGTGTGACCTTGGGCAAGTTACTTCAGTTTTTGCATCTGTATTATGAGGTTAAAAACAGCATTTATCTCACATGGTTGCTACAGGCTAGGTTGAGATAATGCATGCACCTGAAGTATACAACATGACGTCAGGCATGGTGCACACGTGTGATAAATGACAGCTGTAACTTCGTGCTCAGCACTCACCATTTACCCAGGTCACTGCATCATTTACTGCCCCCAAACCAGACATAAGTCTACAAAGGTAAGGCTAATGCTCTACCCAGGCTGTCACACTGCCTGCCCAATCTCTTCACCTGCAGGCAGGTCAAGAAACTGCCCCCCTCCCACATCAGCCCCAGTTTATTTAACTATGAGGGGCCTTTGGACACTCCCAGAAAATAGAGACTCTCTTATAGTTACTTGAAACTATCTCCCTACCTAACATGGAAAATATTCAATAAAATCCCAGTTTGGTTTATTTTGTTGTGAATCCATTGCCGTCAAGTCGATTCCCACTCATGACGACCCCATGTGTTACAGAGTAGCTTTTCTTGGCTGAATGACCCTAGAAATGATCCCATTGTATAACTTCACTGTATAGATAAAAACAAAAAAAAAAAAAAAAAAAAACCTGTTCAGATAGGGAAAGGAGGTTCTCACCCACAAAGTCCTATGACTCAGGAATGAAACAATTCCCAAATCAGCACTATTTCCACCAAACATGCTACCCTAAGTAAAGACAAACAGAGGTCACTAATTTTACCTTTTACAGACCACACCAAAAAGAGAATATACCATGCCATACTAATACCCAGGGATAGAGGAGAGCAAGATCCTTTATTTGCACAAATATTTTTTCTTACTTTGTTGATCTGATTTGACACTAAAAATACATCTGATAATAGGAAATACACCTTTACAGCAAACAGCTCTATGTAATAACATTTACCGTATACAAAGAACAACAGAGGTAATGGATGACCTCGAAAATGCTATGTACTGGTTAAGAAAGAAGTGCAGCTTTTAAAGGATGAAAAAAAATCATTTACAAAAACATACATAAAGCAGAATTAGTACTGGACTGCGAATCGTAAGATCAGCGGTTTGAGCCCACTAGCCGCTCCCTGGGAAAAAGATGACACTTCTTGCTCTCCCAAAGATTTACAGCCTCAGCATTTAACCCCCACCACCAACAACAACATGGTTTATTATTATTTTATTAAGGGTGTTTAATGGCGCTCTAGTAGCTAACCTCGAGGTCAGCATTTCGAAACTACCAGCTGTTCCACGGGAGAAAGAAAAGGCATTTTACCCCCGTAAACACTTCCAGCCTTGGAAATCCTGTACAGGGTCGCTATGAGTCGGAACCAACTCCATGGCACACCACCACAACCACCAATGGCACACTGTTAAGTGCTCAGCAGCGGATCTGTGGTAGAAAGATCTGGAGATCAGCTTTCATGGAGCTCACAGTCAAGAATACCCTATGGAAGAGTTCTCCTCTATCATATGGGGTCACTAAGAGTCAGAATCAATTCAGAAGCACCCAACAACAAGGTTACTTTTCTATGGGTCAAAAGGCATGAACTTTGGCATTAATGATCATGATCCCAGATTCATCAAGACAGCCTCAGATTCACATTTTCTCCCTTGTCTAAATTTCTCGGCAACTAGTAACTGAATAAATCATCATAATAAACATAAAAATATACCACAACAGAGTGAAACCCCATTAAAGGAAAGGTCCATGGGATTATCCACAGAAGTAGGTGCACACGGAACAGAACAGATGATTTCTACAGCTTTGGTGGTGATGGTGTGCCGTGGAGTCGGTTCCGACTCATAGCGACCCTGTACAGGGTTTCCGAGACTGTAAATCTTTATGGGAGCAGAAAGCCTCATCTTTCTCCCGCAGAACAGCTGTGGACGTGGCAAGTGTTTGTCAAGGCCCCCAAACAGAGTCAGTGTGACTGTACACACAGACTTGAGGAGCAACAGAGTCTAAAACCAGAACCTTCTACTACCTGCTTTCATGAGAAGAAGCAAATGGCAAGAAAAGTGGATATTACAGATTTCTTCTTCTTTTTTTCCAGGAAAAAATGGTGGATTTTATCAGGATGCTCTGGGTTTGGCCTCCCTCATCTTCACTTTCTACCTCCCCATTCTACACGTCATGAAAGGCAGTAGACTTTGACACAGACTTCACATAAAGATCTTGCCATACGTACACATGCCACAGATTTCTTTTTTAAAAATCAACTTTGTTGGTATAATTTTGAGGTCAGAAAACACAACCAAATATCCTACACTTTCTATGCTATTTGGATTGAACCATATGAAACTTAAAAAAATTTTTTTTTAGTAAAAAGCTGTCAAATACATTATTTGATCTGATGTTGTTCAACCTGATTATATAGCATTATGACCTTAGTCAGATGTGGTTTCAGGAAAAGTGTCTTACAATGATTCTCCTCAATGAGTTCTAAGGTGGTGCAAAAACCATGTGGGAGCTATGTCTGAATTCTCATGGTTTCATACAGGGGAAAGAAAACCAAACTTAAAATCAGCCCAAGGCCAAGTCCTATGAAGCAGAGGTCAGACATGCCTCCACCCTACAACCTTCTTTACTCGATTTGTACCCAACTATCCCTCCCACTGCGCTCTCAGCTTCACATCTGGGGTTTGATAATCCATTACAATGGCCACACAGAACTTAAGCAATATTCATGATTGGTGGTGGTGTGCTGTGGTGTCAGTTCCCAACTCATAGCAAGCCTGCATAGGGTTTCTAAGGCTGTAAATCTTTATTGGAGCAAACAGCCTCATCTTTCTCCCTCGGAGCCATTGGTGGGTTTACTTGCATAAACTCAAACCACTGCCATGGAGGTGATTCCAACTCTTAGCAACCCTGTACAAGGTTTCTGAGAGTGTAAATTTTCATGGAAGCAGACAGCTTCATCTTTCTCCTGGGGAGCAAGCAGTTGGTGGGTTTAAACTGCCGACCTTGTGGTTAGCAGTCCAGTGCTTACCCTATAGCACAATGAAGTTCCTTTATTTGTAATAAGGTAAGGAACCAAAGGCATGGACAAATTTGACTTAGAGACATGAACAGATGCCATTTGTTACACAGGTACTGTCTGTATTTTATAACATCTCCCTTGTAAAAAGTGATGGAAGTGTGGCAAGTGTGGGCTTTGCCTGTGTCTGGGGAGAGTTTCCGTTTTCAGTGGTTTAGGGCAGTGACAGAGCTTGAAGACCAAGCCCAGGCCGTTCACCTCACACCCTGAAGAGCTATTAGGAACAGACAGCATCTCTGCTCCTGTCTGGGGCCTCAGTCTTCTGTTTGTCCTTCAAGGTTCCCTGCTGCCTGAGGAAACATGCAAACTATTTCCGTGAAGGACTGCTGTGTGTAAGCAACAGGAAAGAGAGGTTTACTCAACTCACTCCCTGCTAATAAAGAGGTGGGGGTCGCATCTGAGAACCACAGTTTTCCAAGAGACTTGTTATTTTTGCCAGATGTTCTCCAAGTCAGGTCTCATGCACAGTATTTGAGATGTATTTTTATTTTCTGGAATCAAAAGTACGTGACCATAAGCTGTATCCTATTTAAGCATTAAAAGCAACCCACATTCAAACTGACATGGGAGAAACATCCTGTCAGAAACAAAACTTCTAAATTTCCTCAGATGATAGGAGAAGTTAAGCATTCATATACTCTGAAACATCCTTAAGGAAGTAAAGTCAACTCTTAGCATCTTTTAACAAACGCATTTGGTTTTATTAAACCAGCATGGCCCAAATAGAAAACTGGTATCAGAAGCACCCTTAGATCCCATCAAGTCCACTTCTCTTAGTTGCTTTCCCACCTCCCACCATCACCATTCCACATGGTTAAGGTGTGGTGCTGTAGGATAAGCATTGGACTGCTAACCACAAGGTCGAAGGTTCAAATCCACCAGCCGCTCCTTGGAAACCCTATACAGGCTCACTATGACTTGACAGCATTTAACAACAACAACAAGGAACCCATGGAGTCCTTAGGTGGTGAAAATAGTTAATGCACTCTGCCCTGCCAACCAAATAAGTTTCAAGTCTACCTAGAGGCAATTCAGAAAAAGGTCTGACAATCTACTTCCCCAAAACAGCCATTAAAAGCCCTACGGTGCAGTTTTAGGGATGCACATGGAGGTGCCATGAGTTGGGAGTTGACTTGAATAGCGCACCCTTTCAATCAACTCCCACACCAAGCCTTCGCAAACTATGCCATATGTCTGAATGTATTTTCCTCTACCTCCTCCCGACTCCAACAAGCTACACTGAATCATTCACATCCTTCAGGGGTTCTGAGTTTCTTGTAAGAATCTGCATTTCTGACAGGTTCCCACGTGATGGCGATGTAGCTGTTGCTGCTGGGAACCACACTTTGAGAACCCTCTACAGCGGTAGGTACAGAGGGTGGACAATGCCTACCCCAAAGAATTGAGATCCAACAGGTAAGTCATGTGGAGACACCCAAATGACAACAGTCTTCACAAATAACAGCTCAACATACAAGACTCTCAAACTACCAGACAAACAGCCCAGAGACAAAGAACTACATTAGTGGGACAGCAGAGATGGAGCTAGATTTTAAAAGATGGAAAAAGACTTAAGTCAGAAAGAGAAGAAAAGGAATGGGAAGAACATTCCAAGTGGGAACAATAGTTTCAATTATCCAAATATTTGTATTTGTAGAATCACAGTCTTCAAAGCTGGAAAAGTCCCAGCCTGCAGTCTTTACACAGCAGTCCAATTCTTGCTTTGAGTACGGGTGTGACTGCTATTTCAAAAATTCACAGCCAAACATCTCATACAAAATAAAGTACAGGGAGTCCCCAGATTACGAACAAGTTTCATTCCTAAATCTGTCTTTAAGTCAAATTTGTGTCTACCAAGAGGATTTCAAAAAGTTCATGGACAAAATGTAGTGACAAGATTAATAGAATTTCTCCATCAACTTTTGAAATCCCCTTGTAAGTTTGAACAGTTAGGTATGGTCCATATCTAACATTATTTAATCAAATGTTTGTCCCTGTGTATAGTGTACCTTTCTATGCATTAAAAATTTTTTTTAATTAAAAAAATAAACAAAACACTTACAGATGTGCTAACACAACAATACAGTAATAACAATGTTTTGACGCACATTGCAAAGCAGTGCCACCCATTTGCTACTTTGAACCAGTCTATGCACTTAACAAGCAGGTAAGTCAGACTTTTGTAACCTGGACTTCTTTCCAAATATGTGATTTGGAGGTGTTGCAAAGGTCTGCTTCCTTTCCATCTATAGTTTTATTTCCCCCATTAGCCCACCTTCCTTCAACACATTAAATGAAGGTTCAAGCAAAGCTTGTCACTAAGTCTACAAGTAAACTGACTCATGCTTTTTGCTTGGGAAGCAGGGGCAAAGCAGCTAAAGTACTCCCAAGCATTGCAAATGCCAATCTATGAGAACATTGATGAAATAATTTCTAGATAGTCTTCCTGCTTCCCCTATCACTACCCTGCTCCCCAAACACACACAAAGTGTTGGAGAAAAGACTTTCTATGAGTAAACTATAGCTATAGCTGTCTACGATCACTCTACCACCATGCTTCTGTCTGTTTGTTATTGTGGTGGTTAGAGTGTTGCTGTGATTCTGGAAGCTATGCCACGGGTATTTTAGATACCAGCAGGGTCACCAATGGTGTACAAGGTTTCAGATGCGCTTCCAGATGAAGAATCACTAGCAAGAATGACAGACAGACTACTTTTGAATATTTAGTCACTGAAAATCTTATGAATAGCAGTGGAACACTGTCAGATAGCATCAGAATATGGAATACTGAAACATGCTAAAGAGTACCAGGATATTTTCAGATACAGTGCCGGAAAATAAGTCCCTCAGGTTGGAAGGCACTCAAAATACGACTGTGGAAGAGCTACCTCCTCAAAGTAGAGTCAACCAAGATGATACGAATGGAGTAAAGCTTTCAGGATCTTCATTTGCTGATTGGGCACAACTCAAAATGAGGAGAAACAGCTGTAAAAATCCATTAATAATCAGAACATGGAATGTACTAAGTATGTGTCTAGGAAAATTGGAAGTTGTAAAACATGAAATGGAATGCATAAACATGGATATCCTAGGCATTAGTTAGCTGGAATGGACTGACATTGAACATTCTGAATCTGATAACCATATGGTTTATTAAGCTTGGAAGGAGATATTTAAGAGAAATGGTGTCGCATTAATCATCCAAAAGAACATTTCAACATCTGTCTTGAAGTACAATGCTGTCTGTGATAGGATAATAATCATACACCTACAAGGAAGACCAGTTAATACCACTATTATTCAAATTTATGCACCAACCACTAAAGCCAATGATGATAAAACTGAAACATTTTACCAACTTCTTCAGTCTGAAATTGATCAAACTTGCAATCAGATGTGTTGATAATTACTGGTGATTGGAATGCCAAGGTTGGGAACAAAGAGAAAGGATCAGTAGTTGGAAAATATGGCGTTGGTAATAGAAATGATGCTGGAGATTGCATGATGGAGTTTTGCAAGACCAATAACTTCTTCATTGCAAATACCTTTTATAAACATCATAAAAGATGACTATACACATGGATCTCACCAGATGGAATACACAGACATCAAATTGACTACATCTGTGGAGAGAGATGGTAGAAAAGGTCCATATCATCAGCCAAAACAAGGCCAAGGGCAGAATGTGGAAAACACCTTCAACTGCACATATCCAAGTTCAGGCTGAAGATGAAGAAAACTAAAACAAGTCCATGAGAGCCAAAATACGACCTTTAACATATCCCACCTGAATTCAGAGATCATCTGAAGAACAGATTTGATGCATTAGACATTAATTAAGAAGACGAGAAAGAAGAAAAAGACCAAAATGGATGTCAGCAGAAACTCTGAAACTTGCTATTCAGCATAGAAATGCTAAAGCAAATGGAAAAAATGAGGAGGTAAAAGAGTTGAATAGCGTATTTCAAAAAGGCAGTTTGAGAAGACAAAGTCAAATATTATAATGAAATATGCAAAGATCTGGAGTTAGAAAACTAAAAGTGAAGAACACACTCAGTATTTCTCAAGCTGAGGGAACTGAAGAAGTAATTCACGCTCGACTTGCAACATTGATGGATTTTCTGGGCAAAATATTGAATGATGCAGAAAGCATCGAAAAAAGATGGAAAAAATATACAGTCATTGTACCAAAAAGAAATGGTCAATGTTGAACCACTTCAAGAAGCAACATATGATCAAGAGCCAACGATACTAAAGGAAGAAATCCAAGGTGCACCAAAGGCATTGGCAAAGAACAAGGCACAGGGAACTGATGGAATATAAATTGAAATCTTTCAGCAAACTAATGCAACACTGAAGGCACTCACTTATCTATGCCAAGAAATTTGCAAGACAGCTACCTGGCCAACTGATTGGAAAAGATCCATATCTGTGCCAATTCCAAAGAGAGATGATCCAACAGAATATAGAAATCATTGACAATATCACTGATATAACATGCTAAAGATAATTTAAAAATGGCTGCCACAGTACACTGACAGAGAACTGCCAGAGGTTCAAGCCAAATTTAGATGAGGACGTGGAATGAGGGATATAATTGTTGACACCAGCTGGCTCTTGGCTGAAAACAGAGAATATCAGAAAAATGTTTACTTGTGTTTTATTGACTATGCAAAGGATTTTGACTATGCAAGCTATGAACAACATTGTGGAGAATGATTTTTTCGAAACATTTTATTGTGCTCACGAAGAACCTATACACAGATTAAGAGGCAGTCATTTGAAAAGAACTCATTTGAAAAGAACAGGTAAACAATGAATGGTTTAAAATTAGGAAAGGTGTGTATTAGAGTTGTATTCTCTCATTCAATCTGTATGCTGAGCAAATAATTCCAGAAGCGGAACTATATCTAGAGAAATGTGGCATCAGGGTTGGAGGAAGATTCATTAACAATCTGCGATACGCTGATGATACAACCTTGCTTGCTGAAAGCAAAGAGGACTTAAAATATTTTACTGATGAAGGACCACAGCCTTTGGTATAGACTGCACCTCAATGTAAAGAAAACAAAATCCTCATCAATGATTCAATAAATAACAACAAGATAAGTGGAGAAAAGATTGAAGTTGTTGAAGACTTCATTTTGCTAGGATCAACCATCAACACTCATGGAAGTAGAAGCACTCAAGACACCAAATGACATATTGCACTAAGCAAATGTGATGCACAAGACCTCCTTGAAGTGTTCAAGAGCAAAGATGTCAGTTTGAGGACTAAGGTGCAACTTACCCACGCCATGGTATTTTCAATAACTTCATATGCATGTGAAAGTTGGACAATGAATAAAGAAGACCATAGAAAAATTTATGCATTTGAGTTCTGGTATTGGAGGAGAATGTTAAAAGTACCATGGACTGCAAAAAACAAAACAACAACAACAAATTGAACAACAACAAACAAATCTGTGTTGGAAGAAATACAACCAGAATGCTCCGTAAGAGCCAGGATGAGGAAACTTTGTCTCACATACTTTGGACATGTTGTCAGGAGGGACCAGTCTCTAAAGAATGACTTCATGGTTGGTAAAGGGGAGGGTCAGCAAAACAGAGGGAGACCCCAACGAGATGGACTGGCACAGTGGCAGCAGCAATGGGCTCAAGTGTAGCAATGATTGTGAGTGTGGCACAGGATTGGGCAGTGTTTGGTACTGTTGTGCACAGCGTTACTAGGAGTGGGCACTGACTCGATGGCACCTAACAACAACTATGATCACTTCCTGGGCATCATAACTCACTGTGCTCACCTCTCAGTTCCAACTTTGTAATGCTGTTGCTAGCTCTCACAGCAACGGCAACAATGAAGACCTCACTGGAGTACGGAGAGGGCAGCCTGCCTCTAACGTACTCACTTGTTGTCATTCATTGAACATTCAATTGACTTAAGGTAGGATGCACATGACAAAGGTATGTACTGCCTTCCCAGTTCAGGCAGACAACACACACTGGTAAATCACTGAGCAAGGTCGGTTTGAACCACAGGGTCAGCAGCTCAAACTCACCAGCTGCTCCTTAGAAACCCTATAGAGGTTCGCTATGAGTTGGAACCAACTCGGCACTTAACAGCAACAACCACCTTACAAATGAAGGAGCCTGGGTGGCACTATGGGTTAGGTATTGGGCTGCTAACCACAAGGTTGGCAGTTCAAACTCACCAGGTGCTCCGCGGGAGAAAGATGAGGCTGTCTGTTCCCATAAAGATTTATAGTCTCGGAAGCCCTTGTTATGAGTTGGAATGGACTCGATGGCAGTGGACTTTATTTTTATCTCACAAATGAGGAAAGTGAGGCACAGAGAGATGAAGTAACTGATGAAGACTGTGTTCTGCAGAAGTAAATGGAAAAACTAGGATTGAAACACAGGCTCTTGGGCCTAAGAGTCCATGCTTATAACCACTATAATAGATTGCCTAGCCCAACAGGTGTACAAGATTACTTATTGTACCACGGCTTTAATGACAAAAGATTCAAAACAGCCCAACTGCCATCCAGAGGCAATTGTTTAAATAAATTATGACACATCTACTGAACCAAAAATGATATCGCTGTTAAGAGAATGAGGTAGCTCCGTGTATGATGGGGGATGATCTCCAAAATTAAATAGAAAAGCTAGGTTCTACACACTATGGATAATATGATGCCATCTGTGTTGGAAAACAGATACATATTTATAAAGATATAGAAAGTCATCAGAATAACATACAACATAAGTGTTCAGGATTGACTCTCAAGAGGGAATTAGGTACCTGGATCAAAGAGAAAACCCCAATGCCACTGAGCTGATTCGACCCCATTACAAACTGACCTGCTCCATAGAGTTTCCCGGCTGTAACCTTGATGGACGCCATCACCAAGCCATTCTCCCACAGCACTGCTAGATGGTTTTCAACTTTTAGGTTAGTATTCAAGTGCAAACTGTCACCCAGGGGCCTTGGTAAAGGAAAAGTGGGAGATTCACTTTTCACTGTAAATTTCTAATTGCTGAATTGTGCCCATGGGTATGTGTCATTATCTTGGAGCCCTGGTGTGGCGCTATAGGATAAGCACTGGACCACAAGGTTGGTTTGAACCACAAGGTCGGTGGTTCAAACTCACCAGCTGCTCATCAGAAACCCTATACAGGGTTTCTAAGAGTCGGAACCACCACATGGTGGGTGGAATAGAAGCCATCAGATCAGTCTTTCTATGGCAGCTGTTCTCCATTCTTTCTTTTAAGAGACGTGAATAATGTCCAGTAATTTTTCATAGTAGAAATCCTTCAAAGTAATAAAAATAAAATAACAACATAGCCAAGAGATTGCACCAGCCACTTTCTTCAATCAAGACTAAGTAATTTCTTTAAGATGCAGTAGACAGGCAGCAGGTAAGATTATGGGAAGAGCTGTTTCAGCGTTTGGTGTGCATGGGGCATGTATATCTAAGAGAAAGGGAGAGAAGGCCTAAAAAAATAAAAGATGGTAAGTAATGACCCAGCACAACCAACTTAAGGCTAAAAGAGAAATGAATATGTCACCATCATGCTACTACAGAAACGCAGTCTCTCATGTCCTATAAGACATGTAAGGCATCTTGCCTTGCCAAATTTAAACAGGGACATTCTTTTTAAGCTCCTATAATTAGTTCCCGTTTGTCTATGAATCAGCCTTCATGAGGCAATAGCATCTAAGCCCCATCAGATGAAACCTGAGGCGACATCATCTCTGTTTATTATTTTGAAAAGAAAGAGAGGGTGCCAAGTTTCCTGCAACACCCAATTCAAACACTGAAATTTGGAGGACAGAATGTCCTGTTGTCCATGTTTGAAGATAGGAATATATTTTCATCTAATACATCAGTCCCAGGTTCAGCTGACAACAGGAAGGAACTGAATCCCAGAGCTCAAAAATAGGACTTAAGTATTAAAGCACCTTTCATTGCTCATATAGGATAATATTTAGACTTTAACCCCTTCTTTGCATGGCAGCATTTTTCAGTATCCATGTCTGTGAACAAGCATAAGGTTTCAATTTAAAGGCATGTGCCTGAGTGACAAGAGATTAGCAAACACAAGTGCTTTAAAGCTATTTTTACCTTCCTTGATATACTGCTTTCCTAATTAAATCTCTCAAAAGTAATGAAGAATTTTAACACCAAATATAAAGATGGAAGGAGGAGGGGAGTTCCCATTTAGCCGGGGCTTCCCCTGCACAAAACAGCTCCTCTAAGGGGCTCTGAAATCAGGTGACTAAATACAGTAGAATCTGTTGGTCTCCAAAGGAAAGCTAGCCAGAGAGCAGCCCAACACTAAGGCCATTGGAATCCGGACGAGGTCTAAACTGGAAACATTAGAAGGTTCCAGAGACCCAGCTGGAGAGTGTAAGTTCACTGCTGCAATTCCCAAAGAACAATTCCATCAGTTAGTAGTGTGCCAGGGGATGGTGCACATTTTAGGGATGGTAGTGGGTATAACAGTCCAGAAGATGAAGGACACCTATTCGCTTTTCTCCAGATTTATTATATTAAAGGCTTACATGTTCACACACAGCCATCTGTCCCTGATGAATGTGCCTTGGTACCCTCCATCTTCTGTTATAGAGAGTACACGGGTTCTGAACCCAGTTCTAATAGTTCCTAGCCAGGTACCCTTCAGTAAACCATTTTATTCCATCAGTATCTCATTTTTCTCCCTCAAAAATGAGGGGGCTTCATGGAAGCATGGAAATAAAAGATAATGGAACCTTTCCATAAACTTTTTTTTTTTTCCATAAACGTTTTGAAAGCTGCTCACTTAACAAAATATAAGGGGCACAGAAGTGAAGAATAAAACTTGCCCTGTGTAACCTCTCAGAAACTCTGTAATTATCAACTCAAACTCATAATTTTAGTTTGGTAAACTTAATAAACATGAGTTGCTTTACAATTCTAACTTTTAACAACCCTGATATGATGCTGTTGTTAACTGCTGTCTAATTGATTCTGACTCTTGTAGGTGCTGCTATAATTCCCACTTTATAGATGAGAAAACTAAGGCTCAGAGTTCACTAACTTGCCCAAGGTTATATAACCTGCAAGTGGGATTTGAACTTAGATAGTCTGACTCCAGAGCATTATTATTGTATACGACACCATGCAGTCTTTCAGAGTAGTAATAATTACTGATTTTGAGTGTTGTTTTTGTGGTTAAGTGCCATCAAGTCGGTTCTGACTCATAAGGACCCTGTATAGGGTTTCGCAGGAGTGGCTGGTGATTTTGAACCACCAACCTTACGGTTCAAACCAACCTTGCAGTAGAGTGCTTATCCTGCATCACCACACCAGAATGACCCTTATATTAAACCCAATTCCACAAATGAGTGCAATGAGGCTCAGAGAGGATAAGTGACAAGTAAGCCAAGATCATAAAGCAAGAAAATGGCAGAGAGCAAATTTAAAACCAGTTCTTTGTAACTACAGATCCTACATTCTTCACCACAAAGTCAATATACTTCAATTCTACAAATATGGAATCTGCACCTACTATGCGCTCCAGGCCGTGCTCAAAAACTCGATTTTTAAAGAAAGGTGAGGTGTCTTATTATTCCCTCAGAAGCCAAAAGGCTTTCTCATCACTGCTAAGCTAGCTCACCCAGTGCCCACCAACAGCGGGTGCTAATAAGGATGATGGTGATGATGATGGTTGTTGTTGTTAAGTCCCATCGAGTCGATTCCGACCCATAGCGACTCTGTATAGGGTTTCCAAGGAGCAGCTGATGAGCTTGAACTGCCGACCTTGCAGTACAAATGGCTTTGCAGTCTGGCGCGTTAACCCACAGCACCACAGCCAGGATTCCATAATGATGGTTGTTGTTGTTATGTGCCATGGAATCGGTTCCAACTTACAGCGACCCTGAACAGGGTTTCAGAGGCTATAAATCTTTACAGGAGCAGAAAGCCTCATCTTTCTCCCGTGGAACAGCTGGTAGTTTCGAACTGCTGACCTTGTGGTTCGCAGCCCAATTTGTAACCACTACACTACCAGTGCTCCTTCCATGATGATGGTAGCAATACTGAAATGTTGGAATACAGTCTTAAAGGAGAATTCCATCTGCTCAATTCATAGGGGGAAGTCCTGCAGGGAAGAATAGAATGCTAGTATTTTAAACAATACGAACTAGTGTACCTTATCTCAACGGTGGAAGATTTTAGATATTTCATTGTTAATTCCTACCAAGCTTCCCACTCCTATAGCAGGGTGGCCAGCTTGTCCCCTTTTATGCTGGACTTTCTCAATTCTGACAGTCTCGAGTCTCAGAAAACCCTCCATCTTGACCCTACCAATATAGCTGGTCACCCTCGAGGGCAAGTATTGGGGTTTACACTCTTGATCTCCCCCAAATACACTGGTTCTAGCAAAATGTCTCACAAGATGGCACACAGTATGTCTTAGTTGGTTCGATGGAAGGAAAGAGCAAGATTTCATTATTTTCAAAGTACACTCACTTCCACTATTCAAGTGTTGCCAAGCAGCAGTCCCTGCAAAGCTAAGATGACTATGTGAGAATCATTTTAATTAGCACTCTCATTGTTTGTATGCAAATGTACTTTTCCAAAAGTAAGTTTAAATTCTTTAAAATGCTTTTCCTATGTCAACATCCCTCACTGTGATTTTTCTTAGAAAATCCCTTTTCCATTGACAGTAAGGAGATACATTTCAACCCAGCCTAAGTCTTAAGGATCCTGCCTTCTGTAATAATGGAGTTAAGGTGCTTTTCTTTATAGGAATGAGCAGTTTAAAATGAGAAAATGTGAGGCAAAGATCCCTGAATGGAAACCACATAGTTGAATGCCATCTGAGTTCATCAGTGAGACAAGATCTTACATTATATTTTCCAAGGAAGGAGATAGCCCTTGAAGGGTCCAGGTTAGGGTTACTCTCTGATTTATATCATCCCCAAATAGGATGGGTGACTCTGAGAGAGGGACAATCTCCCAAATTCAGTAGAGTTGAGTCCCTCTAGTAGAAAAGTGGGCTGGACCAGCTACCTGGGACCCCGAATTATGGATCTGAGTCTTCAGAGTCATCTCAAGTTTTCTTTCCAACCTCTCTTTTCTTTCCCTTCCCAGCCTATTCCCTCTACAGGCCCATCCCTGGCCGTTCTCTTCCCTTGGTTCTCTGACCTAGGGCTGGGCGGCCTTGGTCTTGTGCCACAGCTCAGGGAGAGGCCCAATGTTCCTGAGAACTCAACCCTGGAAAAGGTTATCAGTGGGCCCAGCCTGGCCCTCCCCTGGGTGGGAATCCTGAGGAGCTGGCCTCTGGACAGGCAGGGTGGGAATAAAAAGATCTGGGTGGTCAACAAGGCTGAGTCCTGTCCTGATTCACTAACTCAATTCTGCATAATTATGCCAGCCACTCCCCGGCAGGCCAGGGAGACTACTTAAGTCCTTAAAGTAAGTAGTGACTTACTTTAAGTCACTACTTAAAATTAGAGAGAACACACTGGTAAGAAGCGAAATTCTCCAAAGGGCAAATGAGAAGTCAGAGAGTTATCTGAGCTTGGAAAAAAAACTTCTGTGGTCCACACAGTAGATGAGGAGGTCCAAGAGGCTACAAAGCCCTTTCAAGGCTGCAAAGCACTCCCAGCATAGGAATGCTCAATTTGCAGGCCTTGGCCATAGGAAGAGGAAACAGAGTCCAAGCTGAACGAAGGACAGTGACATTTATTGGTTAAAAGAAGATCCAAAAGGATAACTTCCAGGATGAGCTGAAACATGTGGAAAATGCAAACATCCACCAAGGGTGGGTTTTTATTGTTGTTGTTGTTTTTGCTATGATCAGAGCAATAGGTTGCTTGGGGAAGATGTTAGTATAAAGATAGAAGAGATGAAGGGACAATACTCTTCACCAGTGATATGACTACTTCCTCAGTCGACAACATTATCTTCATATTAGAAAGGGCAACACTGGTAAGACAGGACGGAAGCAGAAGATAGATGTGGAGTTCCCAGGGAAGCATCAGCCACTTTAAGGGGGTCGGGGTTTCAGACTCAGATGAATGAATCACATCCACAGACAGCTAAGAGAACTTGCAGATGTCGCTGATATATTACTGTCTGTATCTGTCAAAAACTCAGAGAAGTGGTGTTGAAAGATGAAGTACTAAATAATTCACAAAAGGAGGATTCTGTTAGTATAAACAAGAAGCTTGGCATCAATACCCCAAAAATTCTAGTGAATATCCCAGAAATTAGGTGATCATCAAAGACTGGCACAGGTTTACTATGAAAAAGTACCAAGTGAAGCAACTCTGCCTCTATTAGGCTCATCAGACTGATAGTTCAGATATATGTAACTCGACTTGAACCTGGCATTCACATAGAGTTTTGTGATATTCTTATGAATATGATGAAAGAGACACGAGCAACTAGGCAGATTTATAGAGAGAGGATGGAATCACCATCCTCAATGTGTCAGGGTTACGCCACAAGTATCTGGATTAAGCTTTGTCCTGTGCCTTTTAGTCAACAACTTGTGTGTAGAGACAACACCATTGTGGCATGTGTCAAGCAGCAACACTACTTGTGAGATGTCAAATGCTGAATATTAGAAGTTTCATAGGTGGTAAGATGAATCAAAATAACATGATGAAATTTGAGATGAATGCATGCAGCCATTGCATTTCATTCAAAGACTGAATTCTATAAGTAAAGGTTTAGAAAACCTTATGAAAAAGCCTGGGGAATATTGGGGGAGGGATGTATATTAGTTTCCCAGGGCTGCCAAACAAAACACCACAAAATTGGTGCAACACATACACATAGTCTCATAGCTAAAGAGGCCAGCATTTAAATATCAACATGTCAACAGGGTTGGTTCCTTCTTGGAGGCACTGAGGGAGAAACCATTCCACATTCCTCTCTAGTTTCTGGTGGTTGTTGGCATTCCTCGGCATTCCTTGGCTTGTGGTTATCCTCCAATCTCTGGCTCCATCTTCACATCTGGGCCTCTCTGTGTGCAAATAATCCCATCCTTTCTCTTCTAAAGACATTGTTTTTGCTATTTGGTGCCCTTGAGTCCATTCCAATTCATTGTATGTGAGACAAAGTCTCCTCATTCTGGCTCTTAAGGAGCATTCTGGCTGCACTTTTTCCAACACAGATTTGTTTGTTCTTCTGGTTGTTGTTGTTGTTGTTGTTAAGTGTTGTCAAGTCGATTTTGACCCATAGTGACCCTGTACGGGGTTTCTGAGGCTGTGAATCTTTACAGGAGCAGAAAGCCTCAACTTTCTCCCGTAGAACAGCTGCAGTCCGATTCGTAACCACTACGCTACCAGAGCTCCTTCTGGTAGTTCATGGTAATTTTAGTATTCTTCTCCAACATCATAATTCAAATGCATTGATTCTTCTGCAGTCCTGCTTATTAATTGTCCAATTTTCACATGCACATGGGGCAAATGAAAATACCACGGTTTGGATCAGGCACACCTTAGTTATATCTTTGCTCTTGAACATTTGAGAGAAGTCTTTTAAAACACATTTGCCTAGTGCAATACATCATTTGACTTCTTGACTGCTGCTTCTGTAAGTGCTGATTGTGAATCCATGCAAAATGAAGCACTGACAACTTCAATCTTTCCATTTATCATGATGCTATTTATTGCTCTAGTTGTGAGGATTTTGTTTTCTTTACACTGAAGTACAATCCATACTGAAGGCTGTAGTCTTTGATCTTCATCAGTATTTCAAGTCCTCTTCAATTTCAGCAAGCAAGGTTGTATCATTTGCATATCGCAGGTTCTAATGAGTCTTTCTCCAATCCTGATGCCCCCTTTTCTTCATTTAATCCAGTTTTTTGGATGATTTCCTCAGTTTATAGATTGAATAAGTATGGTGAAAGGATACAACCCTGGCACACACCTTTCCTGATTTAAACCATTCAGTGTCCCCTTGTTCTAACAACTGCCTCTTGGTCTACGTACATTCGTCATTAGGTTTAGGGTTCACCCCAAATTCAGGATCATTTCAGCTGAAGACATGTAACTAATTATACCTGCAAAAACCCTAATTCCACATAAAATTACATTCCGAGGTTCTGGTGGACATGAGTTATTGGAGGACATGCGTCAACCCGTTACTTTGGAGATACTGTACTTTCTATATGAATTAACAGCCAAGAGTGTCAACTAAAAATTGGGGTCAGGTCTTAAGTATATTAAAGTCCATATGATGACCCTGTTAGCTTCAGGATAGGGCAATGGTACAGTTCTGCCTGCCCTCCTCCTCTCCCGAGCATTCATAACCGTGGTTCCCAGGTACCACACAAAAAAATTATACTTAGAAGAAAACTCAGAATCAGAGCCTGAAGGAAGCCACCACCTAAACTCCTTCTTAAATACTACCTTCAGGCCATGGCCTGGCAGCATGATGGCTGGTACTTTGGAAAATGGGGCTGTGCCTGACCCAAGCCAGGGTATTTTCAATAACCTCATATGTAAATAAGGAAGACCATAGAAGAATTGATGCATTTGAGTTATGGTGTTGGAGGAGACTATTGAAAGTGCCAAGGGCTGCCAAAAGAACCAACAGATCTGTGTTGGAAGAAGTGCAGCCAGAGTGCTCCTTGGAGGCCAGGATGGCCAAGCTTCATCTCTCATACTTCAGACATGTTGTCAGGAGGGACCAGTCGCTGGAGATGGATACCATGTTTGGTAAGGTGGAGGGTCAGAGAAAAAGCGGAAGACCCCCAACGAGATGGACTGGTCAAGTAGCAGCATCGATGGACTCAAGCGTGGCAACAATAGTGAGGTTGGCTCAGGATTGGGCAGTGTTTCATTCTGCTGTGCATAAATAAGGTCGCTATGAGTTGGTACCGACTTGATGGCACCTAACAACAACTGCTGCACAGGAACTTTTTAAAGTGTTGAAGAGCAGAGATGTCAGCTTGAGGACTAAGGTGTGCCTGACCCAAGCCATGGTATTTTCAATAACCTCATATGAATGTGAGAGCTGGACAGTGAATAAGGAAGATCATAGAAGAATTGATGCCTTTGAGTTGTGGTGTTGGAGGAGAATACTAAAAGTACCATGGGCTGCCAAAAGAACCAACAGATCCATGTTGGAAGAAGTGCAGCCAGAGTGCTCCTTGGAGGCCAGGATGGCTAAGCTTCATCTCTCATACTTGGGACATATTGTCCGGAGAGAACAGTCGCTGGAGAAGGATGTCATGCTGGGTAAGGTGGAGGGTCAGAGATAAAGAGGAAGACCCCTAACGAGATGGATTGGCCAGGTGGCATTATTGATGGACTCAAGTGTGGCAGCAGTAGTGAGGTTGGCCCAGGATCGGACATTGTTTCGTTCTGCTGTGCATGGGGTCTCTATGAGTCGGTTCTGACTCGATGGCACCTGACAACAACAACAACAACAACATAACCAAATCTATAGCAAGAATCCTGGTGTGGCACTGCACTGCAGGCTAATGTACTAGACTGCAAAGTCGATTTGAACCACAACGTCAGTAGTTCAAGCTCACCAGCTGCTTCTTGGAAACCCTACACAGGGTCGCTATGAGTTGGAACAAACTTGACAGCACTTAATAACATAGCCAAAACTGGTCCTGCTTCAAAGGTGGGATATTTATAACTGGTGACACTGTCTACCTATGACTTATGACTAACAAGCAAAGATCCCTGAATGGAAACTGCCTACTTGGAATGCCTTCTTAGCCCAACCGTAAGACAAGTATCTCAAGATATATTTTCCAAGGAAGGGGATATCCCTGAAGGAAATTACTAGATGCCAAGTAGAGACTATAGAAAGTCAAAATACTTCCGGACACAGTTCAAATACTTGGCTCAAATACTTCCAGCTCAATACCTGGAACTCAAAACGAGACAAGGGAAGATCAGAAATAGGCTCCTGTATGGCTGGAAGCCAAAATGATCCAAAGAAGCTTCAGAAACCCCTCAGACCAAAGACTTGTTCCAAGGGGACATCTGACATGATGTAGCGCTTATAAAAAAATTAAAAAGTGGGGAGAATGCAGAAGCCCTAAAAGTTCCTTTGAGTGATTAACTTAACCACTCTCATCTTCAAAGGGATTTTTCAATATGAAACATTTTAGCCACGAAGCGGCTGATTACAGAATTCTGGCAGCATAATGGTCAAATACTCAGCTGCTAATCGAAAGGTTGGTGGTGTGAACACACCCAACAGTTCTTTGGGAAAAAGACCTGGTGATCTGCTTCCATGAAGATTACACCCTAGAAAACCCTATGGAGTTCTATTCTCTCAAATGGAGTTATGAGTACAAATAGCAACAAGTGTTAGGCTAGTTAATCAGTCACTCACCTTCAGTGCTCAAATGAATGAACCTTCTGGTCCTAGAACTGGCTGATGCTTCAGATCAAGGATGACTAAGAGACTGTTCAAATATCTGCAGTGATCTCAAATCAACCTCACAGAACTGACTCATTCATGGATGGGCAATAAGAGCAATGAGCCACACTCTTCCTTCTGTCACACAAACCCTAAATAGAACGTTCTAAAAGCCAAGTATTGTCTAAAACTCAGAGACAAGTTTTAGACACAGAAAATAATCAAACAAGCATTTTTTAGACACCCAACCCTATACTCTCAGAAACCTTGTACAGGGTCGCTATGGGTTGGAACCAACTCGATGGCACTTAACAACAACAACAACAACCCTATACTCTATCATCCTCCAGAGATGAGTCTGGAAACTGACAAATTCACTTCTTTGGGTTTTTTGTTTTGTTTTGTTTTAAACTGACACAAAATCAATCTGACAAGCGTCGAGTCCTCTCTCCTAAGGCTTCCCCTTTCAATACTCTGTCCGTTCCACTTGCCCCAGGAAGGAAACTGCATTGTGCTCGACCAGTGTTTAACACATGTTAAATCATGGCAATCTGGAGACAGGTGGCGCACTGACAGCAGTCAGAAGGGAACAGGCTGAAGCAAAAGGCAGTGATTATTTGAAACCACAAATCCTGAATCTGCAATTCCTCTATTTACTTAGAAACGGTTGCTGGTACTTACCCCACCAAAGATAAACTAGGACAAACCCGGAAAGGGAAGGGGAAGCAGTGAGCTAAGGGCAGATGTAAACCTGGCACTGTGCAGAGGAAAAGCTTCTTGGCTTGTCAGGACAGTTTTCCTTCCTCAGAGTAGTAGCATTAACCTGTAACCAGTCACTAAGCAGAAGCCTGCCATCATCACACATTTAGACGTCAGCTTCAGACACATTTGGAGATTGCTGTGGTATAGTGAAAGAACACGGGACTTGGAGTCAAAGGAGGTAAATCTGAGTCCTGGCTCTGTCTCAAAAAAGCTGTTTGACACTGGGCCGGGCACTGAAGCTCTCTGAGTTTCAGTTCACTGTGAGGTGTAAAATGAATGAGTTTGATTAGCTGACTTGTAGCTTTCTTCCACTTGCAGTATTCTGTTATACCATGGACAGTGTTTTGTTCTGTTGTACAGAGAGTCACTATGAGTTGGAACTGACTTGACAGTAACTACCAACAACGGAAGCAAAGTAGTTACCTAACAACTCAGCAAGCATTTACTGAGCACCTTCTGTATGCAAGTGTTCTGATACATACTGGAGACAGTCTTACATTCAAGGAACCTTTTGAACCACATGTGTCCATAACCTGTAAACAAGCTTCTATAGAAAAGAGACAGGTGGAGAAGTGAGCTAACCCTGCAGAGAACTGAGAAGAGGGCAACTGGGCACAGCTTTCCAGGAGTGATGATTGGGCCAGGGCTTGGGGTAGAAGATAAGAGAGTAAAGCACAGGGTGAAAGGAGTAATATGCATAAAAGCCCACAGGAATGGCCCAACGAGACACACAGGGTTGGACTGCTGGGTGATAGAGGGCCTTATAAGTCAGGTTAAGAAGAATTATTCCCCAGTAACCCTGAGTTCACCTCAACACTTCTCAAAATAGTTACACTCTCAGGGTCAGAAACGGCTCCTATACCAATTCTGCTTATACCAACACCGAACCACCAAGCAACCCGTCAACCCATTGGCCCCAACCCTCTCTCTTTGTCATTGAGTCTTATCTGGTTCCACCTGCCACCCTGTACAGTCAGACTGCACCTGCTACACATAGAGGTTTCCTCTCAGCAGGTCTTGCTTCCAGCTCTTGCTCATCCCATGGTGCCCAACCCACGTCAGCTGTTCCAAATAGTTTCCACCTTCCTCAAAGCCACAGCCGCCTCACACTCACCCCCCCCCCCCACTTTCATGCTCAGTGGATGATTCCCACCTCCTCTGTCCTGGGAACGACTGTCCAGCACAGCTCCCATAGCAACCCTCCCATCCAAATGTCCAGTCCAACATCTTATATGGATCTGATACAGCCACATATTTGGGGACATCTATGGATATCTCTGCTTACAAGTTTAAGAAGACGTAAATACAAGACTGGAGTCCTGGTGTGGCATTGTGGGTTAATGTGTTGGACTGCAAGGTTGGTTTGAACAGCAAGGTTGGCAGTTCAAGCTCACCAGCCACTCCTTAGGAATGCTATACAGGCCGCTATGAGTCAAAACTGACTCAATGGCACTGAACAACAACAACAGTGACAATTAAGAAACAGAATTCATAGTTATCAACCAAAACAGGCTGTTACCCATGCATATGACGGGGCTATCAAACAAACACAATTAAGTGAGATCCGGTGCATGAATGTATTCCACAGGCCAAAAGACGTTGTGTAAATATAGTATTTGTTGTTGTTAAGTGCCGTCGAGTCGGTTCCGACCCATAGCGACCCTGTACAGGGTTTCCGAGGGTGTAAATCCTTACGGGAGTAGAAAG
>NW_006408521.1:20905552-20911390 GCF_000296735.1 Chrysochloris asiatica
ATAGATCTGTTTTGGAAGAAGTGCAGCCAGAGTGTTCCTTGGAGGCCAAGATGGCCAAACTTCGTCTCTCATACTTTGGACATGTTGTCAGGAGGGACCAGTCACTGCAGAAGGGTATCATGTTTGGTACGGTGGAGGGTCAGAGAAAAAGAAGAAGACCCCCAGCAAGATGGATTGGCCAGGTGGCAGAATCGATAGACTCAAGCATGGCAACAATAGTGATGTTGGCCCAGGATTGGGCAGTGTTTCGTTCTGCTGTGACAAGGTCGCTATGGGTTGGTACCAACTCGATGGAACTTAACAACAACAACAAGGACTGTTAGCTGAGGCTGCTGTGTGCTAGGAAACAAACATCTTTCGTAAAGGCTAGACCACAGACAATGTATTACAGGAAGGGTCTGGTAGCAGCAAATTGAGCTCCCTGGAGAGCCATTTGGAGAGTGCCAGCACCTCCCCTACTCACCTGTAAGCCTGCTTTGAACAGAAGGGCTCTGCAATGGCGTCTGCTCCCTCAGTCAGCAGTTTATCTGCCTTCCTGTACACGCCATAGTGCTGGCCTCTGAAAACAGTAAGACAAACTTTCAGGGTCAGCTAGGGTTAGTCTGTTGCTCCTACTTACAATTGGTGCTGAGGACTGCTGACTGGTGCTGTGGTGTCTCAGGAAGCAGGAGGCTACACTCACAACCATCACCAACTGAGGGGACTTCGATAGCAATACGGCATAATCCATGGGGATCTGATCAGAGAGTGGTAACCGCCCACCCCTACTTGGTGACTATTGCTTTTCATGCTGTATAAACTGCTACAGAAAGCCCCCACAATGGAGTCTGCTCCCATAGTCAACACTCTATCTGCACATCCCATAGTTCAGGTCTCTGAAACCAACAAAACAAACCTCCCTGGGGATCAGTGTGGGCCTGTTTCCCCTGACAGTCAGTACTAAGGATTGCTGACTGAGGCTGCTGTGTGCTAGAAAGTAGGTTACATACACAGCCAGCTTACTAAGGGAAGGGCTCCTACAGCACCAAGGCAGACCTCCCTGGGTGTCCGTTCACTGTGTGACTACCCCCTCCCCAAACTGGTAACTGTCAGCTGTTGGACTGATACAAACCCTCACAGAAGATGTTCCACAGGGGAGTCATGAGGTAGGTTACCTAAAGGAAGACTGCTCCCCTAATCACCACAGAGCCATTCTTGGAAGTCCCTCCTGCTCCTAAAGTAGGGCAAAGTATGTGTGCGCTTCCCCTGAATGCCAGTTCCGATAGAAGTAGTCCCCACAAAGCAGGGAAGGAAACCTCAGCAAAAACCAAAGAGCAGACCAAACCAAACCCCTAGCCCCTAGATGGACCCACTGAGTGTGGGTGGTTCAATGAAAAACTTGAGGGCAGAAACAGAAAAGAGAAGGGAGTAATCGTCAAAGAGAGATTATTATGGGCAGAGTGATTGGTACAAGAGATCCTGCTTGAGTGAGAAGGCCCACTGGTGGACACACTAATCGGGTACATTTGGGAGAGACTGAAAGTTGAAAAAAATGAGAACTGCAACTTTTGAATCCCGATTAAATCAGGAAAGAAGAAAGAGGTGTCACAGAAAAGGAGAGGGTATAGGAGTCCTGGTGTGGCGCTGTGAGATAATGCATCAGACAGCAAAGTCACTTGAATTGCAAGGTCGGTGGTTCAAGCTCACCAGCTGCTCCTTGGAAACCCTATACAGAGTCACTATGGGTTGGAATCAACTCAAAGGCACTTAACAACAACAACAACATAGGAAGCAAAGGTCAAAGGCTGGCCCTTCTTAACAGTTCCTTACAGAGAGTGTGCTGTTGTTATTGTTAATTGCCATTGAGTCAGTTCTGACTCACAGCAACGCTGCATAAGGTTTTCATGGAGTGGCTGCTGGGCTGAACTGCTGACCTTGCAGTTAGCAGGCCAGTGCTTATCTTATAGCATCACATCAGGAGTTGTTGTTATGTGCTGTGGAGTAGTACAGGCAAAAACACCAAATAGTAGGGGGATCTAAGAGAGTTAACACCCTTGAAAATTGAAATACCCCAACAAACAAACAAAAAAAACCTCAAAACACACAAAATATAGAAAACAACGGCTCATCCAAATGAACATGACAAAGGGAGTAAAGGTGCATCTCTCACCAACCCACTGTAGTCAAGTCTATTCCAACTCATAGCAGCCAGTTAGGACACAGAAGCTGCCCTACAGGGTTTCCGAGGCTACAAGAAGCAGACTGCGTCATCTTTCTCCGACACAGTGGCTGGTGGGTCTGACAGCCGGCCTTGTTAGCAGACCAACCATTAACTCACTGTACCACCAAAACTTAAAAGTACATCTAGAGATAACAAATGATGGGGGGAGGGGGGAGGAAGATTCTAGTACAACATTAAAAATAATCAAAGAACTAAGAAAAAACAGAGAAAGAACTAAAATAAATGCAGCAATGCATAAACAAAATCAGAATCTAAACAAAGAGAAATCGCAACGGAAAGAGGCCATAACTGAAATGAAAAACACAATAAAAGGACTTACCAACTGATTGAATCAGGCAGTAGAAAGAAATCAGGATACGAGTTAAGATTACAGATGCTGAAGAATGGAGGCTCAAAAAAGCAGAGCAAAGTTTAATGGAATTATGGGACACCAACAAGTCCTAATATATGTATTAGGGGAAATGCAGATGGAGATTAGCAATATAAAGAAACAGAAAGAATTTCTGAAAAATGACAGAAAATGTCTCCAGTTTAATGAAGGGCAGAAGTCCTGGTGTGGCACTGCAGGATAAGCACTGAGCTGCTTAACCACAAGATCTGTGTTTCAAACCCATCAGCCATTCCTTGGAAACACTATATAGAGTCGCTATGAGTTAAAACTGATTCCACAGCACTTAACACCAACAATAATGTTGTTGTTGTTAAGTACCATGGAGCCTGTTCCGACTCATAGTCACCCTGTACAGGGTTTCTGAGGCTGCAAATCTTTAAAGGAGCAGAAAGCCTCATCTTTCTTCCACGGAACAGCTGGTAGTTTCGAACCGCTGACCTTAAGGTTCGCAGCCCGATTCGTAACCACTACGCTACCAGAGCTCCTTTGTAAATATAGTATTAGCTACTCTATATATGTTGGGTGAGTATGCCACTAAACAAAGCAATGAATTTTTGACGTGAAAGAGGCTATCTAAAAAAATTTCAAATACAGTATCTTAAGGCATGTGAGGCAAAATGCAGTCTAGAATTCTGTCAAGAACATCCATTCTATAGCTTAATGGTAAGCCTTTTGCAAGCCTGGTCTCTGATCCCTTCTTTGCCCAACATACCCAACTACAAACCAAACTGTCATTGACTCAATACCAATTCATAGCGGCCCTAGAGGACAGAGAAGAACTGCTCCTTAAAGTTTCTGAGACTGCTCATCTATACAAAAGCAGACAGCCTTACCTTTCTCCCAAAAAGTGGCTTGGTAGGTTTGAACCACCAACATTTTGGTCAACACTTAATCTATGCAATACCAAGAATCCTTGTTCAATACACACAGTCCATTTAATGCCATTCCAAGAAGCACTGAATCATTCTAGTATCATTTATTATGAAATTTCCTAAAACAAACACATTATCTTTAATATAAAATATATACATGATAGGTTAAGTATTTTGTTGTTATTGTTTAGTGCCATCAAGTTGGTCCTGACACACAGTGACCTTACGTACAACAGAACAAAGCTCCACTTGGTCCTGCACCATCCTCACAATTACTGTTGCGCTTGAGCCCTTTACTGCTGCCGCTGTGCCAATCCATCTTATTGGAGGTCACCCTCTTTTTCTCCAATCTTCCACTTTACCAATCACAATATCCTTCTCCAGGGACTGGTCTACCCTGATAAATGTCCAAAGTATGAGAGACAAAGTCTGGTCATCTTGGCTTTTACAGAGCATTCTGGTTGTAATGCAATACATCGTTTGATTTCTTGACTGCTGCTTCCATGAGGGTTGATGGTGGATCTAAACAAAAGAAGTCTTTGACAACATCAATCTTTTCTGCATTTATCATGATATTATTTACTGGTCCAGGGCTGAGGATTTTTGCTCTTTACATTGAGGTGCAACACATACTGAAAAGCTGTGGTCTTTGATCTTCATCCATAAGTATTTTAAGTCCTCTTTACTTTTAGCAAACAAAGCTGTATCATATGCAAATTGTGGATTGTTAATGAGTCTTCCTGCTATCCAAGTATATGTACTATCTACTTAAACAATGAACTGTGTACTATTAGTTTAAGGATATAGTACATATAGTTGGAGTCCCTGAGTGGTGGCAATAGTTAATGTGCTCAGCTGCTAAATGAAAGGTTGGAGGTTCAAGCCTACCTAGCGGTGCCTCAGAAGATAGGTCAAGCAATCGACTTCTGAGAAATCAGCCTGGAAGCCCTATACACACAGATCTACTCTGACACCCATGAGTCAGAAATGATTGGTAAGCACATATGTTATACTATACTGTATTATGATGTGATACAAACACACACACATCTATAGACAAATATGCCACGCTCTAGTGTCATTTAAATTCTCAGTTAAAAGAAGCGCAACAACTTCTGCCACATCCCCACTGAAAAACGCCCTGACAGACTTCTGACTGGGCTGCAGTGTGCTAAGAAACAGGCAGGCCTAGTGGAGGCTACACCCACAGCCAACATACTCCAGGGGGCGCTCTAATAGCAACACGGAGACCTCCTCAGAGGTTCATTTGGAGCGCGCCAGCACCTCCCCACCCAGACTCCATTGGCTGTAAACCTACTTCCAAGGCCAGTGAAGGGGAATCTGTTCCTGTAGTAAACACTGGCAGTAAACACTAAAGACTGAAGACCAGAAGAGTTGTGGGATAACATCAAGAACATCATACAGGAAGAAAGCAAAAAGTCATTAAGAAGACAAGAAAGAAGGAAAAGGTCAAAATGGATGTCAGAAGAGACGCTAAGCAAATGGAAGAAATGAGGAGGTCCAAGAACTGAACAAAAAATTTCAAAAAGATCAGCTCAAGAAGATAAAGTCAATGACTACAACAAAATGTGAAAAGATCTGGAATCAGAAAACCGAAAAGGAAGAACATGCTCAGCATTTCTCAAGCTGGGGAAACTGAAGAAAAAATTCAAGTCTCAACTTTCACTATTGAAAGATTCTCTGGGTAAATTATTGAATGATGCAGAAAGCATCAAGAGAAGATAGAAGGAATACACTGAGTCACTGTACCAAAAGGAAATGGTTCATGTTCCAACTGTTTCAAGAGGTAGCATATGATCAAGAGCCAATGATACTGAAGGAATAAGTCCAAGGTGCATTGAAGGAATTAGCAAAGAACAAGGCTCCAGGAATTGATGGACTACAAATGAAATCTTTCAAGAAAGTGAGGTGGCACAGGAGGCACTCACTCATCTCTGCCAAGAAATTTGGAAGACAACTATCTGGCCAACTGATTGGAAGAGATCTGTATTTGTGCCCATTCCAAAGAGAGGTGCTCCAAGGAAATGCGGAAATCATCGGACATCTCTTTGATATCCCATGCAAGTAAAGTTTTACTAAAGGTAATACAGAAATGGCTACAATCATACACTGACAAAGAGAACTTCCAGAAGTTCAAGCCGGATTCAGAAGAGGCCGTGGAACAAGAGATATCATTGCTGATGTCTGATGGATCTTAACTGAAAGCAGAGAATATCAGAAAGATGTTTACCTGTGCTTTACTGACTACGCAAAGGCTTTCGATGACAAGCTATGGACAACATTGCAAAGTATGAATATTCCAGAACATTTAATTGTGCTCATGAGGAATCTGT
>NW_006408521.1:20911940-20940122 GCF_000296735.1 Chrysochloris asiatica
ATAGATCTGTTTTGGAAGAAGTGCAGCCAGAGTGTTCCTTGGAGGCCAAGATGGCCAAACTTCGTCTCTCATACTTTGGACATGTTGTCAGGAGGGACCAGTCACTGCAGAAGGGTATCATGTTTGGTACGGTGGAGGGTCAGAGAAAAAGAAGAAGACCCCCAGCAAGATGGATTGGCCAGGTGGCAGAATCGATAGACTCAAGCATGGCAACAATAGTGATGTTGGCCCAGGATTGGGCAGTGTTTCGTTCTGCTGTGACAAGGTCGCTATGGGTTGGTACCAACTCGATGGAACTTAACAACAACAACAAGGACTGTTAGCTGAGGCTGCTGTGTGCTAGGAAACAAACATCTTTCGTAAAGGCTAGACCACAGACAATGTATTACAGGAAGGGTCTGGTAGCAGCAAATTGAGCTCCCTGGAGAGCCATTTGGAGAGTGCCAGCACCTCCCCTACTCACCTGTAAGCCTGCTTTGAACAGAAGGGCTCTGCAATGGCGTCTGCTCCCTCAGTCAGCAGTTTATCTGCCTTCCTGTACACGCCATAGTGCTGGCCTCTGAAAACAGTAAGACAAACTTTCAGGGTCAGCTAGGGTTAGTCTGTTGCTCCTACTTACAATTGGTGCTGAGGACTGCTGACTGGTGCTGTGGTGTCTCAGGAAGCAGGAGGCTACACTCACAACCATCACCAACTGAGGGGACTTCGATAGCAATACGGCATAATCCATGGGGATCTGATCAGAGAGTGGTAACCGCCCACCCCTACTTGGTGACTATTGCTTTTCATGCTGTATAAACTGCTACAGAAAGCCCCCACAATGGAGTCTGCTCCCATAGTCAACACTCTATCTGCACATCCCATAGTTCAGGTCTCTGAAACCAACAAAACAAACCTCCCTGGGGATCAGTGTGGGCCTGTTTCCCCTGACAGTCAGTACTAAGGATTGCTGACTGAGGCTGCTGTGTGCTAGAAAGTAGGTTACATACACAGCCAGCTTACTAAGGGAAGGGCTCCTACAGCACCAAGGCAGACCTCCCTGGGTGTCCGTTCACTGTGTGACTACCCCCTCCCCAAACTGGTAACTGTCAGCTGTTGGACTGATACAAACCCTCACAGAAGATGTTCCACAGGGGAGTCATGAGGTAGGTTACCTAAAGGAAGACTGCTCCCCTAATCACCACAGAGCCATTCTTGGAAGTCCCTCCTGCTCCTAAAGTAGGGCAAAGTATGTGTGCGCTTCCCCTGAATGCCAGTTCCGATAGAAGTAGTCCCCACAAAGCAGGGAAGGAAACCTCAGCAAAAACCAAAGAGCAGACCAAACCAAACCCCTAGCCCCTAGATGGACCCACTGAGTGTGGGTGGTTCAATGAAAAACTTGAGGGCAGAAACAGAAAAGAGAAGGGAGTAATCGTCAAAGAGAGATTATTATGGGCAGAGTGATTGGTACAAGAGATCCTGCTTGAGTGAGAAGGCCCACTGGTGGACACACTAATCGGGTACATTTGGGAGAGACTGAAAGTTGAAAAAAATGAGAACTGCAACTTTTGAATCCCGATTAAATCAGGAAAGAAGAAAGAGGTGTCACAGAAAAGGAGAGGGTATAGGAGTCCTGGTGTGGCGCTGTGAGATAATGCATCAGACAGCAAAGTCACTTGAATTGCAAGGTCGGTGGTTCAAGCTCACCAGCTGCTCCTTGGAAACCCTATACAGAGTCACTATGGGTTGGAATCAACTCAAAGGCACTTAACAACAACAACAACATAGGAAGCAAAGGTCAAAGGCTGGCCCTTCTTAACAGTTCCTTACAGAGAGTGTGCTGTTGTTATTGTTAATTGCCATTGAGTCAGTTCTGACTCACAGCAACGCTGCATAAGGTTTTCATGGAGTGGCTGCTGGGCTGAACTGCTGACCTTGCAGTTAGCAGGCCAGTGCTTATCTTATAGCATCACATCAGGAGTTGTTGTTATGTGCTGTGGAGTAGTACAGGCAAAAACACCAAATAGTAGGGGGATCTAAGAGAGTTAACACCCTTGAAAATTGAAATACCCCAACAAACAAACAAAAAAAACCTCAAAACACACAAAATATAGAAAACAACGGCTCATCCAAATGAACATGACAAAGGGAGTAAAGGTGCATCTCTCACCAACCCACTGTAGTCAAGTCTATTCCAACTCATAGCAGCCAGTTAGGACACAGAAGCTGCCCTACAGGGTTTCCGAGGCTACAAGAAGCAGACTGCGTCATCTTTCTCCGACACAGTGGCTGGTGGGTCTGACAGCCGGCCTTGTTAGCAGACCAACCATTAACTCACTGTACCACCAAAACTTAAAAGTACATCTAGAGATAACAAATGATGGGGGGAGGGGGGAGGAAGATTCTAGTACAACATTAAAAATAATCAAAGAACTAAGAAAAAACAGAGAAAGAACTAAAATAAATGCAGCAATGCATAAACAAAATCAGAATCTAAACAAAGAGAAATCGCAACGGAAAGAGGCCATAACTGAAATGAAAAACACAATAAAAGGACTTACCAACTGATTGAATCAGGCAGTAGAAAGAAATCAGGATACGAGTTAAGATTACAGATGCTGAAGAATGGAGGCTCAAAAAAGCAGAGCAAAGTTTAATGGAATTATGGGACACCAACAAGTCCTAATATATGTATTAGGGGAAATGCAGATGGAGATTAGCAATATAAAGAAACAGAAAGAATTTCTGAAAAATGACAGAAAATGTCTCCAGTTTAATGAAGGGCAGAAGTCCTGGTGTGGCACTGCAGGATAAGCACTGAGCTGCTTAACCACAAGATCTGTGTTTCAAACCCATCAGCCATTCCTTGGAAACACTATATAGAGTCGCTATGAGTTAAAACTGATTCCACAGCACTTAACACCAACAATAATGTTGTTGTTGTTAAGTACCATGGAGCCTGTTCCGACTCATAGTCACCCTGTACAGGGTTTCTGAGGCTGCAAATCTTTAAAGGAGCAGAAAGCCTCATCTGTCTTCCACGGAACAGCTGGTAGTTTCACACTGCCGACCTTGAGGTTAGCAGCCCAATTCATAACCACTACGCTACCAGAGCTCCTTAACAATAAAAATAGAGGATATGAATCTACAAATCCAAAAGTCTCAAAGAATCTCATCAGGATAAGTCCAAAGAAATCTACAACAAGACACATCATAGTTAAGCTCTCAAATATTAAAGATAAAGAGAGACTCCTGAAAGCAATGAGAGAGAAGAAAACAGTCACATACAAGGATCCTCAATAAGATTAAGTTCCAGTTTTTCTTCAGAAACACTGGAGGCCAGAAGGCAATAGAATGACAGGGAAGGAGAAAACCCAAAAAAACTGTCAACCAGTAATACTATACACAGTGAAACTAGCCTTCAAGATTAAAGGTGAAAGTAAAAGTAGAGCATTCACAGACAAACAGAAGCTGAGAAAGTTCATAAGCACCACACCCGTCCTACCAAAAAGATGCTAATGGGAGTGCCTTAGATGGCTGAGAAAAGTTATTCAAAGCTATACATTAACAACAACAACAAAAGTCCCTACAGTGATGTGAAAATTGCATTGATTAAGGAATGTATGGTGGTATACATACAGATAGCGATTACAATAACCAATAGACATTTTCTGACTGTTGGTTATTGTAATCGCTGTCAATACTTTATTTGTACACCAATAAAACAAGTGCAATGGCAAAAGTTGTGTGATAGGTACATTTTTAACAATGAAGAAAAATGAGTAGCTGCTGCCGCTGTTTAGGTGTAACAGAATGCTTCCTGGGATTTTGTTCCTTAATTTGGAAGTTTAGAACCATGATTTCATGGAAGACCTGTTAGTTGGCCTAATGATATGATTATTGTTTCTATTCAACCTCCTAATTTGTTATATAGTGCCTGGCCATCTAGGCAGGACAATGAGTCTCTACTCACCTGGAGCAACAGAGGTAGAAGGAGAGTCAGAACAGGAGGAAGAAATGGAATGTGTAGCCAACTGCCTCCAAGGACAACTGCCTTCTCTGCCATGAGACCAGATGCACTGGATGGTGACAAGCTATCGTTATTGGATTTTTTTTTTTTTTTCATTATTGAACATTGTGAACAGAGATTTCAAGAATTATTCTGATCAAAAGGGAGAAAATGCAGAAAACAATTTCAAATTCTCACGGACTCTAGACTTTCTGGAGCCATGGAGAGTAGATGAACCTCTGAAACTTGTCCTGACCTACCTTTAACTAGGAGTCCTGGTGTGGTGCTATGGGTTAATGTGCCAGACTGCAAAGCCATTTGAACTGCAAGGTTGGTGGTTCAAGCTCACCAGCTACTCCTCGGAAACCCTATCCAGTGTCACTATGGGTCGGAACCGACTAGATGGCACTTAACAACAACAACCTTTAAACTAAACCAAGAATAGTCCCTAAAGTTATCTTACAATTGAACAATAGTTTAGATTAACTAGAGAAAAAGGTCTGTCTTGAGCATGATCTTGTTTTAAGAACTGATCTACATGGGAACAAAGTGACAAAAGTGACTTGAAAGATTAGATAGGAACCTTAGGGGGCAGTGAGTTTATGTGAACAGGGAAGGAATCATGTGCAAAAGAATTATATGAACGGTTGTACAAGTCAAAGAATGTAATCAATGTTCTTAAATTGTCTATGCAGAAACTGTTGAACTAGCGTATATTTTATGGTGCATATTCTAAAAAAAAAAAGAATTTTGGAAGGAAAACAAAAACCACCTCACAGCCAGCCTCCTCCACATCATTCTGTGTTGAACATATTCAGCAACATCCATAGTTTATTCTGCTGAGGCCTCTGTGTCTGTCAATTATTTTTGTCTGGTCAACATTTTTTACTTTTAATGGCCAAAAGATAATATACAGTTGGGCTGGACCCGCTACGTAGAAATAAAGGAAGATTACCACCAAAAAGTGTAAAATACAAGTGTCAGAGTAGTTGAGGTCCCATGAGCACCAGTCAGCATGGGTCAGCTTACAGACCTGGCAACGCCAATCATGAGAAACACTCTACCGAATCACAAACGCTTCTGAAATATTTGCCTGGTTTACTGCTGAAGCAAGAACTAAGCAAACTTAAGAGAATTTTCTCCTGGAGCTGAAGTTCAGGGCTGTGCCATAAGCTGGTACGTACGTAACTCACAACATTTAATTCTTCTTTCACGTTCATTATCTATACTATTTACTGTTCAGGTAACCAGGAGAAATCAATGTTAGAAGCCCTTCTCCATTAAGACTCTACTCTTCTAAACCCTAATAAGAACTTTGTATGTAGACAATACTTACGGTTTCCCAGAACTTGTACCCAGTGTTCAAAGTTGTGTGACATGTAGTATAACAATAGAATCCTAGACTGTTTAGAGGAGTTCTGATGTGGCGCTGTGGGTTAATGAACTGCAAGGTTGGTGGTTCAAGCTCACCAATCACTCCTTGGAAACCCTATAAAGGGTTGCTATGAGTCAGAACTGTCTCGACGGCACTTAACAACAACAACAACAACAAGAAGACTGTTTTGAGTTTGAGAGAGATTCAAATAGGATCTCATTTTATAGATGAAATAACTGAAGTCCAGGGAAGTGAACTGTTCTACAGTATCTAGCAAGGATGAGATTCTGGTGTCTTCATTCCCTGTCCAGCACACCAAGAATCTACGGTGAGCCCTTAAGCCCTAAAACTAAGAAACTAAAAGTGAAAGGGATATAGAGATGCCGTCTGCATCCTAAATAGCACTGAGCTTTCGGAAGTTTAAAAGGATACCTTTCAGGAAGAAAAGGCAATCTCAGAAGAAATAGAAACTGCCAACTGCAATCATAAAATAGAAATGATTTGGATTAAATATCCATGGTAACAACATAACGTTTCAGGTTGGTTTGTTGGCTTTTATGGTTGTTGTAAAGTTTCTGTTTTGTAATCTACTAAGTCCTGGTGCCGCGTTACAGGATAAGATCTTGACTGATAACCACAAGGTTGGTGGTTCAAACTCACCAGCCACTCCTTGAAAACCCTATACAGGGTCTCTGAGTCAGAATTGACTCAAAGGCACTTAAAAACATAAGTGCTTTAAAAGGGCAAGATCCAAATAACTTATAATTTTCTTGGTCTCATTAAAAATTAGGTGACTCTTTTGCTATCCAGGTTCATTTTTTGTCTGATTATTGTGAAAAGGGGTTGGAGGTGGTCTATGAAATGCTCAATTCTAACTAGAAATATTTAACAGCAAATAATAATTAGTAGATTCATATTAATGTACCCAACATGATAACTTTATAAGCAAACCACATTATACAGAGTACATTATATGCTTGAAAACTAATACAATGATTTGATATTAGTAAAGAATGCTTTAAATTTATTGCTTTCTTTTCTTCCCCTCTTATTTAAAAATGCACAAATTTCTTCAAAATAAAAGCCATGGTTGTTTCATCTCAATGCCTCAACTAGTTTTCTACCCTTTTGAATTTGTTACCAAAATAATGTTTAGTTAGGGAATCTCAAGATCCCTTGTTTTATTTTTTTTTTAAACTCCGTTGTTTGTTTTTTTTAAGATAATATTTTAAACTGACACTGTGAGTCAGAGGTTACAAAACCAAAGTCATACAAAGGCCAACCAGGTAACCAAGGCTCCGAATGGGCTGAGCAGGCAGTGCATACCTTGCCTAAGGGAATAAACCTTGTTCCACATGAGACTGTGACCCTATGTTACTAGATATTCTAATTTTGCAAGAGTAGCAGGAAATCAAATTTTGGGAAATTTTCTAATTTAAAAAATTTTGACCATTACTTCAAAAACATTCAAAACACTGGTAACGACCACACAAAACACAGAGGTGGGCAACTAGCTGGCAGCCCTGCCAAGGAGGTCAAATGCTATAAAGTGATTAACTCACAGTGTACAAATATGTATTGTGGTTGTGGGTGGTGTTAAGTGCCACCGAGTCAGTTCTGACTCTTAGCGACCCTGTATAGGATTTCCTTGTGGTTCAAATTGACCCTGTGGTCCAGGCTTTATCCTAAAGTGCTACACCAGGACTCCTGATACAAATATGTACAGAAACATGCATTTTGTTGGAAAATAAGGGTTGATCTCTATATACACATTTTTTTACCTGTATCCTCTTATAAAAGCTTTTCTCTTGGTTGGGAGAAGAGGAGAGAAGAACATACTGAGAAGAATATTTGCTCTTGTTGTGAAATGCCAACAAACTGGTTCCAACTCATAGCTCCTGGTATGGGGTTTTCAAGGAGCAGCTGGGGGGTTTGAACTGCAGACCTTGTATTAGCAGTGTAATGCTTATTCTATAGCTCCACAGGGTGAGAAAGCAACACAGGGTACAGGTGCCTAAGTTTTTTTTAACTAAGCCAACAGCAAAAAATAAGAGTATTTCCAACGATGTCACTAAGATTAAACTGCCTTGAACATGGCTACATCCCCTAAATGGTCTCCATAAACTCAGAAATGTCACCCTGGAGCAGGTACCTGCCACACAGAGCCAACCAGACGCAGCCACGTCTATAAAAGTGTGTGTGAGTTAGGCGGCATTGCCAGGGAGTGCTACTCCTAAAAACGTAAAACTATTAATATGTAAAATTGTACATGTACAAATGTGACTTAAAGAGGTTCTTGATGACCTCCTCTCCTAAAAATCAGCCTAAGAACTAATACTCCTCAGATTATAACTGTGAAAGTTCAATTATTCAAGTTCAACAAGCACAAATAATACAGCCCTTCTTTAAACCACACCCCTGCTGGAACCATTTTCCATTTAATCACAGACGTAATCAGTACACCAGAGAAATTCTCTTTGGGGTGAGTCATCTGTATGTTGATAACGAGATTGAAGAATGAGGGCATCGCTGTGAAGGAGGCATCAGATGGTGCCTTCTTTGAATTAGTTAGTGAAGCAATCAGAATGATTTCTTTCCATACCATGCAGTAATCACTGGAGATGATTTGAGCTCCTTATTTTAGTGACAACCCCAAAGCAAAATCTAATGTTTACTTCCCCAAACCAGAAAAAAAAGCAAAGGCAAAAAATGCAGGCCATTCTTTATTTGTAGTCTCAAGATAGAAGAGGAGAAAAATACCTTGTTTTTACACACAGCTGGCAAATCTAACACAACTTCCTGTTAGTTCAAAAAGTACAAAATAGAATGTATAATATTTTGGAGAAAAACACGCATCTAAGAAATGTCGCTGATATACAAAATCGATGTCAAAGTCTCTATAGAATACAATAAATTAGGACAAAAATTGGCCTCATGAACATCTGGTAACATAAGCCAATATGGCACCTTGTTGTTGTTAGGTGCCATTGAGTCAGTACTGACTCATAATAACCCTATGCACAACAGAATGAAACATTGCCCAGTCTTGAGCCAACCTCACAATCGTTGCTATGTTGATCCCACTGATTTTGCCAATCCATCTGCTTGAGGGTCTTCCTCTTTTCTCTGACCCTCCACTTTGCCAAACATGATATCCTTCTCCAGTGATTAGTCCCTCCTGACAATATGTCCAAAGTATGAGAGATGAAGTCTGGCCATCCTGGCCTCCAAGGAGCACTGTGGCTGTACTTCATCCAACACAGCTCTATTTGTTCTTTTGGCAGTCTACGGCACTTTCAATATTCTCCTCCAACACCTTAACTATTCTATGGTCTTCCTTATTCACTGTCCAAATTTTGCATGCATATGAGGTTATTGAAAATATCATGGTTTGAGTCAGGAGCACCCCAGTCCTCAAACTGACATCTTTGCTCTTCAACACTTTAAAAAGGTCTTGTGCAGCAGATGTACCTAATGCAACACATCGTTTGATTTCCTGACTGCTGCTTTCATGAACATTAATGGGTGATATGAGAAAAATGAAGTCTTTGACAACTTCAATCTTTTCTCTCCATTTATATGGATGTTGTTTATTGGCCCAGTGGTGAGGATTTTTGTTTTCTTTACAGTGAGATGCAATCCATACCGAAGGCTGTGGTCTTTGATCTTCATCAGTAAGTATTTTAAGTCCTCTTTGCTTTCAGCAAGCAAGGTTGTGTCACCTGCATATCACAGGTTATTAATATAGTGCCTTAGGGAGATACTTTTAGACAATGACCCCCGTGAAAGCTATCCCCAACAGCACATACTCTGAATAGCAGTGTGGTCATCAACATCACTTTTTCTGGTCTCTGAATCCTACCCTTCACTTTCAGAGAGGTGACAAGCGCTACAAATTCCATTCTGAGCATTTTCACATAATGTCTGAGATTCTTAAAACCAGGAAAAGGAGTTCCAGATACTTTTTTAATTTACCTGACCTTGGGGGAATAAATTATGAACATCAATGAAATAAATCCTGTTCTACAACATAATTTAAGACTTAGCTCTAAAGGGCAACAGTGAGATACCAACCTGCCCATTAATGTGAGCTTAACTCATGGACAAAAAGCCAAATCAACTGCTGTCCAGTTGATTCCAACTCATAACAATCCTAAAGGATAGAGAATGATACTGCTCCACTGGGTCTCTGCTATTTTATATTTTATGGAAGCAGACTGTCTCATCTTTCACCCACAGAGTATCTGGTGGGTTCAAACACTGACCTATTTGCTAGTAACCAAGTGCTTAAAGCAATGTACCACCATGGAGCCTCAACTCATAACAACTACCTCTTATATCAAAATCCATATTTGTTTAAAGTAGCTAAATAAAATACTGAGCTGAAAAGGCCTTAAATCCTCTTTTAAATAAGGGAGCGAAAGAAGGAGATAAAAAGAGATGGCTTGGGCTGGCATATCTCTATGTATGCCCACACTTGAACTGCAAGTCCAAGAAGCCTAGTTCTAAGTTGCTACTGAACATGAAGCCTCAAAATAAACAAAGGCAGTGGTCATGGTGAACCAACAGCCTCAATCAAAATGCACAATGAGGTACAACAGTTATAAAACCAAGTGGAGAAGGAACGTCATGTGTTTTCTAAATCATTTATCAAGGCTAAAATGTAGGCTTCTTTTTATTATCCTTTTAAAGGTAATACATAAACATCAAAGAACAAATTTAAAAATACAAAAGGCTATATAGTAAAACGTTTCCTTCCCACACCACTGCCCTTTCTGCTAGGTTGTGGTTGCTGTTGTTAAGTGCCGATCAGTCAATCCCAACTTACAGCAATCCTGTAAAGCAGAGGTGAGGAACCTTTTTTCTACCAAGAGCCATTTGGTTATTTATAACATCACTTAATATAAATTTATGGTGCTATGGGAAAAGCTCCTCAATTTCTTGAATTTTGAATCCTGTCTAAGTTGCCTTGGCAGGGTCAGGCCACATGATTCCATGGGCTTGAATGGCCCTTGAGCCGGACGTTTCCCACCTCAGCTGTAAAGGGTTTCCAAGGAGCCACTGGTGGGTTTAACAGGGGACCTTGCAGTTAACAGTCTAGTGCTCACCCACAGCAACATACCAGGATTCTGTCTGCTGGGTTACATCTTTATAATCTCCTCCTGGAGAGAGTCCGGGCGTATACAAGCACTGTTCTGCAAACCCATTAAGACAGTGCCTTTTTTTTTTTAACTTATGGAGGATTTGTTGTACTGCCAAGTCAGTTCCTACTCCTAGTGACCCTGTATAGGGCTTCCAAAGCTGTAAATCTTTGCAAGAGCAGAAGACCTCATCTTTTTCCCACAGAGCGGCTGATGGGCTCAAACCACCAACGTTGTGGTCTGCAGTCCAGTGTTTATCCTACAGAGTCAAAATGCTCCCCTTAAAGAAGATGTTGTTGTTGTTAAGTGCTGTCATAGCAACCCTGTATAGAGTTTCTGAGGATGATAGCACCTTTTTATTTAACGTCCCCTAAACCGACTCCACGGAACATAACCATCACCACTACCACTCTAAGTCTCAGGGAAGCGGTTTGTATGAAGGTACTGAGGTCATTCACTAAGGAACTACCAGTTGTTGTTATAGTTAAGTGACAACAAGTCGGTTCTCATAGTGACCCTGCATAGTGTTTCTGAGGAGCAGCTGATGAGTTTGAACCTTGCGATTCAAACCGACTTTGTCGTCCAGCACACTAACCCACAGCACCACCCCAGGAGTCCCACAGTATATATTAAACGTTTTATTGTGACTTGAGTGAAGGTTTACAGAGCAGATCATCAGTTTTACCTGCAACAAAGCATACACTGTACTTCATCTCAGTGACTGCAATCCCTTTGATGTAACAACAGTTATCCCACTTCCTCCTCATGATTCCTGTTTCCATTCCACCGTCCTTCCCAATCATCCTGAAATTTTTCCTTAGATAAATGCTGCCCTTTTGATCTTGAATGGCTGACTATTCCATGGTGAGCGTACTTTACCTCACTAGTGTTGTCACCCTATATACTTACATACTGTGTGGCTGAAAACAGAGCCCTGAGGGTAAGTTCAGTTTCAGCTCTGAGGGGTGACCAAGAGCTATAGTCTCGGGTCCTCCAGTCTCTTTATAAACAGTGTGACTGGTCTTTTTTTATGAATGTCAGCTTTGTTTCACCTTTTTTCACACTCTATCCAGGACTTTCTAATGTAATCCCTTTCAAAGCAGTTGGTAGTGGTTGTTGGGCACCATCTAGTTCTTCTGATCTCAGGGTCAACGAGACTGATATTCACGCATTCCATGAGTCCACTGAACTGACTCCAAGCATGTTCAGTTTTCATCACTCTTCTTTCCTCCACACAGGGAGAGAGCAAATGTTGCACGTCAGATGGCTGCTCATGAACTTTTAAGATCCCAATTGTTATTCACAAAACTAGGCTGTAGAACATTGACACTGTGGAATAGATTATGCCAACTGACCATAGTGTTCCCCAAGACTATTTTGCTGAGCCCCTCAGCCTAGCAACTCATTCCCTCAAGGTGTCTGGAAATGTCTAGGGCATTTTCCTAATTTTGTCTCTTGTATGCTCCACCACATTCATAGATATGTTTGCAGAAAACTATCCATGTATAAGCTTCCTCTGTCAAACCCTCCTATATTTGTGGGTATGCCCCACTCTCTCTCCCATACCTGTTCAGTCTGTATAATTGTCCACATATTTAGCCAGGTATTTTGCTGTTTCAGGGTTGTGTATGTATATAACAGTATTTACCTCTGTTCCCTTTAACTCTTGCACCCCTCCCATGACTTCACCTTCATCATGTTTATCCTACATCATGTTTATTCTTCTGCCAACCTTCCTCTTGGTGTATATTGGCTTCCCTGTCACCCGTTAACATGTGTGGTGCTGTAGGATAAGCACTCAACTTCGGACTGCAAGGTTCATGATTCTAACCCACCAGCCACTCCTCAGAAACCCTGTACAGGGTTGCTATGAGATCACTGAGGATCTTTATAGTTCTTGGTTTTACAGTTAGGTCTTTAATCCATGTTGAGTTCATTTTTTTATATGGTGTGAGGTATGGGTCTTATTTCATTATTCTGCAATATATATTTCGTAGCTTTTGATCTTATAGCATTTATCATTTATTTCTGTTGTTTGGGGTTTTTTTTTTCATAAAATATAATTTTTATTTTATAATTTGAGAAACAGAGGCAGAGGCTGCTGATGCCTGACAAGTCACTGGAGACCTCTGCATGGGACGCAAAGACGTCTATGAGACAACGGATGATACAAGAATATGCCTCGTATGAGGTAAACCCTGATGATATGAGGTAAACCCTGATCAACCCATTGCCATGGAGTCAATTCTGACCCACAGTGACCCTACAGGACCTGTGAGAATTGATCATAAGGTTTCCAAGGCCGTTATCTTTATAGGAACAGACTACTATATCTTTCTCCCAAGGAGCTGGTGGATTTGAACCGCTGACCTTTCAGTTAATAACCAAGTGTTTAAGCATTGTAGCACCAGGGATCCCTGAAGTACCATGATACTGAGATAACAACAACAAATCGAGTACTAACACTGGAAAAGTGGCAAGCACAGTGAGTGGATTGCAAGAATACATTTCATCAAGAAGGGTATCCACTATCAAAGAAACATTTGTATATTTTTCCTAAAGACTCTGTATTTTTTCTTCTTTGTGGAAAAGGAGTTGAGATGAAATGGCTTGAGGACTTGGGGCACAGTGTTGTTGGTGTGGAAATCAGTGAACTTGGGATATGGGAGTTTTTTTTACAGAGCCAAATCATTCTTTCTCAGAAGAAGCAATCGTCAAAATACCTGGAGTCAAAATAGCTAAGAGTTCTACAGAGAACGTTTCATTGTATTCCTGATACTTTGAAGAGTACACTTATCCCCAAAGTTTCTTCTATGCTCAGCTCTCCTAAATCAGCAGGCTTGCAAATCCTGATACTTCTTTGGTCACCTTCATGAAATTTTGTCACAACTTACTTTCATTCTAAAATTTACAGTTTTCATGCAGGTTTTTTTCTTCTTCTTAATCACATGATTATACATAAACAAATCTGAAATATGTTAACAGTGAATTAAAATGAACAGTCACCAAAATGCCTGTAGAAAGAAGTCCCAGTGCATATAAAGAACCGTATGGGGGAGACACACAAAAACGCCCAAACTTGCAGATAGTACCCATGTGACCTAGCTTCGATGGCTTGATGATCAGAACCCCAATAGAGGAAGATAAAGACATTTGATAAAGGAAACAAGTGTAAATTGCTTCAATTTGATGAACTTGACCTATACTTATGGATGTAGTAGCTCAAAATGCCAACCAAAAGGGAAGGAGTCTTTACATCAAGGATCAAACCTATCCCCTTTGTACACAAGGTAGATAGGGGCAGGCAACTTAGACACTGGCTACCTAAAATGGTGGGGGGAGGGGGGAGGGCTATAAAGGCACAAAGTGGCTAGCTTACAACTTTTCAAGAGGGAGTTTAGTTTCAGAGTGCGGGAGAACGTAGAATCCCCAACTGAATAGTTTTCAACTTGTCTAGACAGGTCTGGTGAAAGGAGATGGGGATAAGATTCTTACAATTCAATAGTGAGTAATTGTTATCATGACTAATTGCGATTGTCACAACAATAAAGGGAGACATTTGTGACGTAAAGGGGGAGGAGTTAATCATATTTTCGTGGAACAGAGGACCCTAGGACTATCAACGAAGAAGAACATGAGTGGAATGTGGGACCCTATCCAGAGAAGCAGCAAAATCAGATATGGAGAGAGAGATGATGCCATGGAGAGATAGAGTAGCTGAAGACTCTAGACTCATGGAAAGAGAAAGGCTGTGTGCTGGCCGCCAGAAGGCAGGCATGAAGAATGTGCCCTTGGTTTGTTTAAATGATTATCTATTTCTGAATGATTTTGTATACATTTAAACAAACAAACAAAAAACAGAGGGAATAGAAGCAAATACTGTTGAATGGTGATGCATGGTGGGGATTGTAATCATTGCAATGATACAAAATATGGTAGGATGAGTGCAAAACTGATGTAAACTATCACTCAATGCACAATAGAAGCTTTAAAAAAATTAATATGATTATAGCCACACTATAACAACACAGCAATTGTAAAAAAATTTTAAAAAGAAGAAGAAGAGTATGGTTTACAGCCTTTTGCAAAGGATGCTGAGTCTTTCTGCCTACCAGCTGCAGAAGCAATAATGCAACAACCATTCCTCCAACAGCCATCTCTATCCAGCTGGGTTTGATAAATCATTGCAATGGTCACACAGAGCTAAGATAACCTACTCACAGTTACGGGGTTTATTAGGGAAGTTAACTGGTTACAATACGGAATGAGAAAATGCTCAGGGCACTATTTTCCAGTCAGTTGCTGATAAATGCCCATAGGACACCCCACTACACCATAAGCCTCAGCCTGAAGGCATTGGACTATAGCTCCATGGATCAGCAAACCTAGTTCTCCCACTTAAGTACCTGGAAGCACCCCACTGTACAAGTAAGCTTACTGCCCAAAGTCACTCAGCTTTACTTGCTCCATGGGCTGGGATACCCAATGCTCTGTCTTGTGCTTTGGTTCTTGACTTTGCTGCTGCTGCTTCTCTGCCATTCCTCCAGTGTTACAGCTTTCTGTATCTGGATTGAGAGGGTTCAATGTGCAGGGATCTTGGGGTCCAAAGGACACACTTCACTCCTGGCTCTTCTTCTTTGATGGTAGTGAGATCCTTCTCCCTCCTCCTGCTTCTGAGATGATTCTATACCCAAGCTAGAGTTTCAAGTTTTTACAATTACGATGAACTCTGCTAACATACGCAGCTGAATCATGCCATCCTATCAGTAACTTTTCCCCAGCAGGGCAGAAACATTGTTAGGTGGGAGTTATAGACTATGGCTAGAAGAGACATTAGATCATTCACTACACCATGCCAGCCAAAGGCATAGCCATGTGCCAACTGCATAAATACAGTTTATCATTCACTCAGTCGACCAGATTTAGAATTATTCAATATTCCAAAATGAATGTTCTTGATTTCGAGGAGTCACTGTATTTCAAATTTTGCACACAGAGTGAGGATATATTACTATTCTGTGTCATTTTCCTCATTTACATAATTTGCATTGAATGGAATCGTACCATATTCGTTAGCACATGTCTTAATTTATTTCCTAATAGGGACTTTATATGGTAAATCCACTCTGTACCTTTCCTGTTTCTCTGGCAAATCCTACCCATGATCCTTGTTCACCTGCCTAAATGATCCCATCCAGTTGCATAGCTTTAAATATCGTCTGTAGGCTAATGACTCTCAAAGAGAGCACTTCCAGCCCCAGACAACACTATACCTCTACAAGAATTCAAATGGCAAACTTAATATGTCCCAAACAGAATTCCTAGGGTCCCATCCCCACACACCTCCTTCTGTCTTCCCCATTTCAGTAAATGGCGACACATTCATCTCACCAAAAATCACTAGACTCATCCTGACTATTTTCTTTCACACCCCCACCGAATCCAGCACGCTCTACTTTCAAGATATACCATGAGCTGGACCACTTTACATCACTCTACATTCATCGATCCAACCCAGTCCCACCCTAATCTTTTGCCTGGACCACTGGAAGGGCTTCCGAGAAGTGACACTGACTCTGTTCTTGTCTCCAAAGCCTATTGTCCACTCAGGACCCAAAGGAATAATTTGAAAACACTAAAAGATCACATCACTATTCTACTCAAAGCTCTCCAGTTGTATTCAATCACGCTTGGAATATAATTCAAACTCCTTGTCAGGTTTACTATATCTGGCTCCCATCTACCTCTTTGATCTCATTTCTTATCATTGTCCCCTCCCTATAACTATACACTAGTCCAAGTGCAGCCAAACTGGCTGCCTTCCTGTTGCTCTATCATGCCAAACTCATCCTACCCCAAAGGTCTTTTTTGTTCTGGCTATTTTCCCTCTGCCTAGAAGGATATCATGTTTGGTAAGGTGGAGGGTCAGAGAAAAAGAGGAAGACCCCCCAACGAGATGGATTGGCCAAGTAGCAGCATCGATGGACTCAAGTGTGGCAACAGTAGTGAGGTTGGCCCAGGATTGGGCAGTGTTTCGTTCTGCTGTGCATAAGGTCACTATGGGTCGGTACCGACTTGATGGCACCTAACAACAACAACAACAACAACAAATACACTCCTCTCGGATCTCTCCATGCCTCTTGTTCACTTCAGTCAGGTCTCTCCAATATGTATGTATGTATGTACGTATGTATGTGTGTGTGCCTCACATATACACACATCCCAATGAATGTAATAATGTGTGTGTGTCTCACATACATGCATACATCCTAAGGTCTCTAACTGTTCTTTCAAAAATAGCCACCCCCAGCTCAGTCCTTGCTGTTGTTGGATACCATCAAGTCAATCCAACTACAGTGACAACATATAACAGGGTAGACCTTCCCATTGTGTTTTCTTAGCTATAATCTTTACAGGAATAGACCACCATCACTTTCTCAAATAGAGCCTCTGGTTGGGTTCAAACTGCCACCCTTTTGGCTAGTGGTCAAGTGCTTAACACTACTGCACTACCAGGGCTCCTCGCCTAGCTGTATTCTCGCCACAGCACTAATGATCACTTGGGATTGCATTCTCTCTTGTTTTTGTTTACTTCCTAGCACACTTAATGAGTTCCCAAAAGGTGTGAGACACGCTCTAAGAACTGGGAACACAGCAGTGCAGCCCACCATCAAGGACTCCATCTTCACGGATCTCATATGCTTGTTTGTCGCCCCCTCTGCCCCCCATCAGAATGCAAGCCTAGAGAGATATGGTGTCAAGGATTGAATTTGTTGTTGTTGTTGTTGTTAGGTACCATCCAGTCAGTACTGACTCATAGTGAATCTATGCACAACAGAACGAAACACTGCCCAGTCCTACACCAACCTCATAATTGTTGCTACGTTTGAGCCCATTGTTGCAGCCACTCTGCCAATCCATCTTTTGGGGAGTATTCCTCTTTTTCGCTGACCCTCTATTTTACCAAGCATGATGACCTTTTCTGGGACTGGCTCCTCCTGACAATACGTCCCAAGTATGAGAGGCGAAGTCTGGCCATCCTGGTTTCTAAGGAGCACTCTGGCTGTACTTCTCCCAACACAGATTTGTCCTTCTGGTAGTCCATGGTACTTTTAATATTCTCCTCCAACACCATAACTCAAATGAATCAATTCTTCTATGGCCTTCCTTACCTACTGTACAACTTTCACATGCATATGGGGCTACTGAAAATACCATGGTTTGGGTCAGGTGCACCTTAGTTCTCAAACTGACATCTTTGCTCTTCAGTACTTTAAAGAGGTCTTATACAGATTTCTTAACTGCTGCTTCCACAAGTGTTGACGGTTGACCCAAGCAAAATGAAATCTTTGACAATTTCAATTTTTTCTCCATTTATCTTAATGTTATTTATTGGTCTAGTTGTGAGGCTTTTTTTTTTCCCTTTATTGAGGTGCAACCCATACCGAAGACTGTGGTGTTGACCTTTGTCAATAAGTATTGTAAATCCTCTTCACTTTCAGCAAGCATATTTCAGGTTGTTAATGAGTCTTCCTCCAATCCTGATACCCCATTCTTCTTAAATAATCCAGTTTCTTGGATTATTTGCTCAGTATACAGATTGAATGTTGTTGTTGTTGTTGTTGTTGTTAAATGCCATGGAGTTGGTTCCGACTCATAGCGACCCTGTGTAGGGTTTTTGAAGAATGAATGTTGAGCCTGAACCGTCAACCTTGCAGTTCATTAACCCACAGTGCCACACCAGGACTCCGCAGATTAAATAAGTATGGTGAAAGACTACAACCCTGGCACACAACTTTTCTGATTTAAAACCATTCAGTGTCCCTTGTTCTGTATGAATGACTGTCTCTTGGTCTATGTAAAAGTTCCTCATGAGCACAATTAAATGTTCTGGAATACTCATTCTCCACAAAGTTGTCCATACCTTGTCATGATCCACACAATCAAAACCCTTTGTGTAGTCAATACAGCACAGGTAAACATCTTTCTGGTAGTCTCAGCTTTCAGCCAAGATCCATCTGACATCAGAAATTAGATCCCTCATTGCACATCCCTGAATCCAGCATGAACCTTGGGCAGCTTCCTGATAATGTACTGTTGTAGCTGTTTTTTGAATTATCTTTAGCAAAATTTTAGTTGCATGTGATTATTAATGATATTGTCCTATGATGTCCACATTCTGTTGGGTCACCTCTCTTTGGGATGGGCACAAATATGGATCTCTTCTAGTCAGTTGGCCAGGTAGTTGTCTTCCACATTTCTTGGCATAAATGAGCAAACACCTCTATCGCCGCATCAGTTTGTTGAAAGATTTCAATTTGTATCCCATCAATTCTCAGACGACTGAATTGTACCCTCCCAAATATGTGTCAACTTAGGTGCACTATGATTCTCTGTGGTTTGGCACTTATGCAATGATGAAAAGTGGCAGTCATTTGATGACCCCTAAGATATAATCCGATGAGATACACCAGTAAAAGGATTAAGTGTGGGGTACTACACCCTTAATCCCATCACAGCCCTAGTCCAATGTTATGGGAGTTTTCCTGGGATGTGGCCTGAATCAGCTCTTACTTACAAGAGATAAAAGGAGAGAGAAGGGAACAGAGATGAGAGGGTACTACTATCATCAAGAACGAAGTCTGGAAGTGGAATGTGTTCTATGGACCTCGGGTCCCTGCACTGTGAAGTTCTAGATCCCGGGGAAGATGGATGCCAAGACCCATGGAGATCTGCAAGGAGTGCTGGGCCTACAGGTGCTCAAAGGAGACCAGGACCTTTCTCCAGAGCCCACAGAGAGAGAGAGCCTCCTCCCAGAGCTAGCACTCGGAATTCGGATTCGTCTCCTAAACTGTGAGAGAGTAAATGTCTGTTTACTAAAACAATCCGTTTGTGATATTCTGTTATGGCAGCACTAGGGAACTATGACGTGTGGGAACCATCTGTTTCGTGACCAGTGAATCTCCACTGCCGATAACAGTGCCTTGAATGGACAAATACAGGATCATCATCAGTTTCCTTAAGGATTCCCACGACAGAGGTCTTCCTGTGTACCACATGGAACTCAAGTTGAAGGATTCAGGATATCTACTGTGTCTCCTCCTATGGTTGAGTTGGGTCCCTAATTGTGGGCCTCTGTGCCCAGACTAAATGCTTTTTCTTCCCAAGTCAACTCCCCAACAACCTGCAAGTTTCCCAAGAGATGGCTGTACCATTAAGATTTGATTCATGGGGTCACAAGAGCATCGGATCCACACAGTGGGAGCTAAAGCAGGCCAGCTTTTTGCTGCTATGAGTGGCTGGAATCAAGCACACAGATCATCTGCCCTCCTGGTTCATGGTAGTCCTTCCCCTCAATCCTGGACATGAGATCTTCAACATTAACTAGGTAGAATGCCTCAAAACATTTTCTACCCAGGAGTGGAATACACTGTCATTAAGGACGGGTTTTTGTGAGACATCTACCTGCTGTGATAAGTAATTAAATGTCCTTTGAAAAATGAAAAATATTTGTCAACTGTGAAATCATCTGATCTCAAATAAAAACGAAGGTAATTGTGAAGTACAGTTAATTTGCCTTTCAAAAAATAGCAGCTGCAGTGTCAGGAAATTTTAAAGAGAAAATTAAGTCTCTTAAAGAACCACTGTGAAGGTATCAGACAATAGGTATTTTAAAACCCATGTTTCCAACATATATGTATTCAAATTTAACCATTCACTTAGATTTGCCCTGCTCCACTTCTCAACGATGAACAGTATTACCCTACATTTGCCCAGCATTTATCTCCTTTGAAGCATTCTCACATACACGATCTCTTTCATAGCAACCCTGTGATGCAAGTAGGGCAGGATTTATTTCTATCTTTGGTACCCAGGGAGGCCAAACACTTCAGCTAAGATCTCACATTAAAAGTGGTAGAACTGAGTAGGTACCAGAACACAAATATGTCTAGGCCCAGCCCAATGTCTTCTTCTATATTAGAATGAACAACACAGACTTCTGCAAATCACATTCTACAGTCAACTGAAAATAGTTCCTTTTACCACAGCAAAAAGAAAGAAGCATATCTATTTACCAGTGCTTTATGGTGGTGGGAAGATGCATTGGTCCTGGGACTCCGGGCAGAGAAGGGGTTTCACACACTCTTCCAACGGAAAGCAACTCCTATAACAACAAACATATAAAACACCTGGTGTGAATCACAAGCTCATCAGTGGTCTCTCCCCAGTGGGGGGCCATCAAAATACCAACCATCAAGAACCCTGTCTCCATCCTTCTCTTTCAGCTCCACTCCCATCCTCCATCCCCTGCCCTGACTTCCCCAAGTAGAAGAATCTTCAGTTCAGCAGGTGAACTAAACAAGGAAATTTAAAGATAAAACAGTCCTGGAGGCTTGGGCAGATCGTCTATAGCAGGGATCACAAACTGGTGACTCACTGGGCAGTAGAGCTGAGCTACCTGCAGAGTTGTTACATTTGATCTGTAGAATATATTTAGGACAGTTGAGCAAAAACTTAAAAAAAAGATGTTACATGGGAATACAGATTTCTGACTTTTCTTTAAAGGAATGAATTATCAGATGATCTAACAACACGATCAGCTGGTGCTAATTAGAAGTAGACAGGACTTGGCTGCCACAGTTCTTACTGCTCCCTACTGTCTCCTGAATGCAAAGATCTGTGGTTGCCATTTATTACTGCCCTTGCATTATGGGTTTTCTATGGTACAGAAATAGTTTCCTCTACTTACGTCTATAACAAAAATTGTTGTTGTTGTTGTTGTTAAATGGCACCGAGTCAGTTCAAACTCATAGAGACCCCTGTATAGGGTTTCCAAGGAGCAGCTGGTGGGTGTGAACTGCCAACCTTGTGGTTTGCAGTCCAGTGCTGATCCTACAGCTCCACACCAGGCATCCATAACAAAAGCAGGAAAACAAAAATAAAGGAGTTGAGTTCCAAGGACAACAATGGTAGAGCACAAATGACAACTGCAGTTAACAGCCTCACTCCAGTAAGTACTTGCAATCTGTGAACAAATACAAACTCCCATTTTACACATGAGCTAAGTGTAAGCAGGAAACGGACTTGTCCATTCCCATAGTTGAAGGTAATTCTAGAAACCAGGTCACTTGACTGCCAATCCAGTCTTTTACTAAGACACATAGCACAGTAGTTTCAAACTATGGTTATACTATAAAAATGTGAAGTGCTGTCAAGTCAATTCCAACTCATAGCGACCCTGTATAGGGTTTCTGAGGAGTGGCTGGTGAACTTGAACCGCCGACCTTGTGATTCAAACCGACTTTGCAGTCCAGCGCATTAACCCAGAGCGCCACACCAGGATTCCTCTATAAAACTAAGTATATATACACATATATACTATGGAACCTTAGTATGGTGCTGTAGGATAAGTACTTAACTGCTAACTGCAAGGTTGGTAGTTCAAACCCACTAGTTGTTCCTTGGAAACCCTATACAGGTTCACTGTGAGTTAGAACTCAACAGCACTTAATAACAACAATAATGTATAGTCTATATAGATATGATACACACACACACACACATATATATATATTCATATATACATACATTTCCACTATAGCTTTGAGAGAAATATTAAATCCAAGGAAATATAGTTAAATTACCTAATCTACTTTCTACTAAAATGCCTGTAATCTCTTTGTTCATCACCAAAGAATACAAGAGTAAACTAAACACTGGACTGCTAACTACAAGGTCAGTGGTTCACCATACTATGCACCTACTTCTGCAGACTTCAAAAGGGCTCGGTTAACGTCTCAAATGGTTTAAAATGTTCTTTATGCTATAAAAATCTTCTTTAAAAAGCATCTTGAATACAAGGCTGTAAGTAAGCTTTGTATAAGGAACTGGCAGCATAATAAATTAATAATGTTCGACTATAAAGCCTTAGTGGGAGTTACACCATCCCAGCAAAGAACTGATTGATTTATCCACTCAGCAAATATTTGCTGAACTCTACCACATGCCAGGAAGTGCTAAGTAACAAAGATAAAAAGATGAACAAGAACCCATCCTGGCCCTTACACTGCTGTATGGGTTAAATGCAGACCCAAACATTCAAGAAGACCATAAAACAATAGGTAAATGTAAGGACACAGGTACAAGCAGGTGTGATGGGAATACTGAGCAGGAGCACGCAAAGAGAGAGACACCTCCTAATACGGTCTGAGGCCTGAGGAAACGATAAAGCATGAGAAAGAGTGGACCAGGCAAGGGGAGAAAGGTAGGAATTGCAGGCAGTGGGACAGTATGGGCACAGACAAGGAAGGAGACCTGGATTCAAGAATCTGGGTTTCAAGGGAGTTTAGTGGTACAAGCAGTTAACACTCTTGGCTGCTAACAGAAAGGTTAGATGTTCAAGTACATTCAGGGGTGCCTTAGAAGAAAGACCTGGTGATCAACTTCCAAAAAACCATGAAAACCCCCTGGAGCACTGTATTATCTGACACACATAGGTCACCATAAGTTAGAATCAACTCAACAGCAACTGATGTCAAGCTTTTTGTTTCTTAGCATATTTACTATGTTTACTCATTCCCAGCATTTTATTATGATGCCATTAACTAACTCTTTTAGTTTAAATAATTTTTTTTTTTTTTTGAACCACAGAATAGGTAGGTGAAGTGGATCTTCCTGTTTGCACTCTCCCCTGCAGACCAGCACCTGATGCTAATGTTTCCAGACAAACTAGTTACCTCAGCTCAGCAGCAGCTCTGAGCCTCAAACCCTGTGTGAGTTCACGCTGGCATAACAAAAACGCTGGGGAGCATCCAGTTATCAAGACAGTCTTTGAGAAACAACTCCAAGGCACACAGCACCCTGATCAGTTCCTTACTGCCCGCCAAAGGACAGATCCCTGCAGATCAATGCAACGTCTAGAATCCTGCCAAGCCAGCTGAGCACTTCTCTTTCCCAGATTTCCACTCTGTGGTCATGTAATGGTCTGGACAGTCAGGCCAAGAATGGCAAAGTAAATGTTGCATACCACAAAGATGACAGATCAGAGTAAGCTGGTTTGTTTACTGAATGGGGAGTCCAGAGTGATCTCTTTCCTGACCCCACCCCGTGCTACCAGGTGACCTTCAGAAAACCCAACACCAGAGGATTAAGATCCGACTTTTTGATTGCCAGACTCAACAGCAATCCAAAGAACACTTCACCAGAACAAGGAGATGTTCAGGTGTCCCCTTCAAGCGCACTTCCCCAATTTAGCCATAATGCCAATTTGAAAGAGTATGGGCGTGGAAGTCTAAGAAAAGCTTAAGATCCTAATTTGGTCCTTTTTGTACCCCTCAATTTTTAGGAGACCCATTATTTCCTGCATACTGTAATAGCTCTCTCTAAACAAGCCCTCTCTGGGAACCCACTCTCCAAAAGAAATCTCCAGATTTACTCCACACCCTACTGAAAACCAAACCATCTCCTCCCTTACCTGTATCCTTACTTCAACTCCATCCCAAGAACTCAGAGCAGCAATGGCTAGTGTAGACATCATCTCCAGTCCTTCCAACCTGTTTGAGAGCTTCTTCAAGAACATGATCTCACAGAACCATCTATCTCTCCTTCATAGTATGTACCTCTCATAATTTACCTTATTGTGTGACTTTCAAGACGTGATATCTAACTTGTCCATTCATCTATATAGACAAAAATCCATGTCATCATTATATTTTTTTGGCTCTGTTTGTTGTACTTTTTGTTTAATATTATAAAGGGTTTTATTTGCTTATGGAACCTTGGAATCCTCTAGGTTTCTTGAAAATAAATCCCAAATTGTATACCGCCCAGTTAAAGGATGATCAAGTTAACTGCTATCTTGCCACTGGTCTGTAGAATCTAAGGACATGCTAATTAGTCCACTAATTTAGTGGACAAGGAAGGAGTTGGCTCAGATGGCTAGTCTAATCTTGGTGAATAGCTGGCCCAATTGAACTCCCAAGGCCAAGTTTACCTGTCTTAGTTCACTCAGCATGAAAAAGAAGTGTACCAGGTGGTGAGGGAGACAAGATCGGTTAAGATGTGCAACCCACAGCTCCTGCTGGACATCAAGCAGAGCCTTACCCTCGTTTGATGCTCTAAGCATCTGCTCTCTGTCTTAAGGTACCAGTAACAAATGAGCCCTGGCTTCTCTCTCAACAAGAGTTTTAGCATCGCTCTGATTATGAAGCATGAAGCGGCTGTTTGATGCCAGCGCTTCACATTACCCTTCAGTACTCACAGACCAAGGCCCGTAAGTCTAGCTTTATCCCTGAGCCCAACCCCTGCTACTTCTGTGTGCCTTACCTGTACCTCACTGTGTGACTCTGCTGCATCCTATCCCATACTGATCACCTGGTTGGAGACTTTTGGCTCTGCCCCAATCACAGGCTGGACCCATTCTCAGGGTCTCCCACACAGAGTCTAGCACATAGGACAGTCTGTGAAGGGAACTAGACTAAACCTATCTGCTCCCCTGCTGTCACAGATGTGGCCCCTCTCTACTTGTTCTGAATCTTAAGACCAATTTGCTTCCAGAACTGATGGCAGACTCTTTCTCCCTCTCCCTCCACAGACTCCAACTTCTCCATCCACAACTCCAGACAGTCAAGGGAAGAAAATCCCCATGTGACCTTGAGGCTGAGGGAAGGAAACAAATCAGAATAATTATCTTTTGATGTCCTTCTTGTACACTGTTTTATTAAGCACAATGCATTTTGCTATTTTATCAAAGAAGACTTTCCTAAAAGTGTTCTAATATGCAAAATGAATCCCCTTTGACCTTAAAAATAACTTCCTGAGATGTCTCCCATAACAAGTCGCACTGGGACCATGCCCAGACCCATAGGGTCACAGCCTCAGAACCTGAAGACACTGTAGCTTCTTAGATGCACCCTACCCCACCACCTCCCACCACTGGCCCCAGGGCCCAGCTGTTCTCCTTCTGCACCCACTAGCAGAGGGAACTTTCTAAGCTCTCCCACCTACTCCACAGTTTCAGTAGGAGGGAGAATGAATGTTTCCAAGTTCCCTGAATGACACAAAGCAGCATAAAACTGGTTGAAAATAGCAAAATGATTTTAGCTCCCCCTTTAAAAAAACAGCTCGCCTACTTGAAATGACTCACGGTGACGTCAGACTTTTTCCTCCAGTAGGACATGCATTTCTTCTTCCCTAAGTTGATGGCTCCCTCCACCCTCTCATTTCTCCTTCTCAGACAGTGCCCGGCTTGGTGTCCACAGGGTACCTATTTTATCTCAATGGGGGTCTACTGAAAAGATCCTGACAAGACCGAGGGGGTCCTCTGCACAAGACCAGAGACTCTTTCTGCCAGAGTCTCTGCATTTCTGTTCTCTCTGCCTGCAAAGCTCTTTGCCTGTCTCTTGTCACAGCCAAAGGTGTTTTCACTTTTGAGAGCTCCGTTCAAATGTCAGTTCTTCAATGAAGCCAGCCTTCACAATCTAACCTTACGCCCACTGGCAAAAGCCACTATCCCATCACCCTCTTAGTGGAAATTTTATCTCAATTTGTTATTATCTTATTCATGCTCCCCTATTCTATATGTCATGAGAGCAAACATCTTGCCTGATTTGTCCAATGTTGTAGCCCCAGCATTCACAATAATGCCTTGTTGTTGTTGTTGTTGTTGTTGTTATGTGCCGTCGAGTCGGTTCTGACCCAAGGCTGTAAATCTTTATGGGAGCAGAAAGCCTCATCTTTCTCCCGCGGAGCGGCTGGTCGTGCCTAGCAAATAGTAAATACCCACTGAGTGGGTAGGTGGGCGAGTGACCCAGGAAGTGAAGCAGAACCGACAGCTTTCTAAAGACCCTTCACGGCATGGCTTCACTGGGGTCTCTAGAGTGGACCTCCGAGTTTCTCTTGCCTTGGTTCTTCTCAATCTTGTTGCTACTCAGATACTGATTCTATCACTACGTACTGCCCACCCTCCTCCCTAACAACTTCGACTTGGGTATTCTAGACACTCAATTCCCAAGTTTGGTTGTTCCTACTCTGCTTCCATTCAATCATCTTCAGTTTGGAAAATGCTGGCATCCACGTGGTCTGTCATTCTATGATCTCAACACCCCCAGGTAACTGACCCAAGACAATCCTTCCCACCGTATCTCCCGTACCCCAGCGTACCACAGCACTCCCCCTTCACACCCACCGACTCTCAGCTCAGCTCTGTGGACCAGCCATTTCTGGAGCCTAAATCTTTGTTCAGGCCTCTCCTTCTCCTTGAAACACCCTTCTGTTGTCCAGCGATTGGTTACTTCCTTCCCATGTTTCAAGACTTCCCAAGTTGAGTCTGGTGTCCTTCCCTTCAGCCCCACAATTATGACATTTCTTCAGCATCCTGAAAGTAGCTTTCATCTCACTGTTTCTCCAACTGACTGTGAGATCTGAATGGGTCGGGCCCAATCAAATTAATTTCTATTGGCCTTGAGTCTGGCACATAGTAAGTACTCAATAAGCATTGAACTGCTAACCGCAAGGTCGGCGGTTTAAACCCGCCAGCTACTCCTCGGAAACCCCATTCAGGGTCACTATGAACAAACATACAATGACCTAAACTACTTCTTTCTTTATTCCCCCCAAATTTTACTTTGCTGTTGTTGAGAATACATACAGCAAAACATACACCAACCCAGCTGTTTCTACATGTACAATTCAGCGGCCATGATTATTACACTCTTTGAGTTATCCATTTTCAACCTCCTTTTCTGAGCTGTCCTCCTTCATTACCATATACTCACTGTTCCTAACTTGTTTTTGAGGTTGATATTGTCACTTTGATCCTACATAAATAGATCTTAGAAAAGCATAATGCTCAAAGCATGTTTAACTAGTTAGTTAAACTATTAAAACTATTGTTTGGTTTTAAGACTTAAGGATATTTTTGGGTTAAGACTTAAGGATTTATCTCAAGGCGACAGTTTCTGGGATTCATCTAGCCCTCTTGGTTCGAGAAAGTCTGGAGTTCACAAGAATGTGAAATTCTGTTCTAAGTTTTCCCCCTTTTGATCAGGATTCTTCCACAGAATCTTTTTTTTTTTTTTTTTAATTTAAGGTTTTCATTGTGGATTCAGTGAAAGTTTTAGGGCACATCATCAGTTTCACATTCAACCATTCATATAACTTGTTTCATTACATTGATTATAATCCCCTCCATATACCATCAATTAAAAGTATTTCTCTCTATCCACTTTAGCTTTTTTAAAAACACACAAACAAAAAAATCCACTCAGGCATATATAGTAAGTGACATCTCCAAAGGGCACATTCTGCAAGTCTGCTCCTGGCCATCAGCTCTTAGTCCTTCTCTTCTTAGTTGATGAATCTAGAATCCTCAGCCACTCCCCCTCTCCATGCCCCCATCTCAGCCACCATCTTTGGCGCTGCTGCTTCTCTGGATAAGGTCCCGCACTCTGTTTGTGCGCTTCTCTCTTGATGGTCTAGGGTCCTCTGTTTCTGGACTGTAAGATTAACCACTCCCCTTTTTTTGTTACAAAACTTCTACCTTTACAAGTGTGACAGTCACGATTAGTCATGATAACAGTTATTCACTATTGAATCTTACGAATCTTATCCCCATCTCCTTTCACCAGACCCATCTAGACAAGATGATAGCTATTCAGTGGGGACTCTTTCTTTCCCCC
>NW_006408521.1:20941584-20951087 GCF_000296735.1 Chrysochloris asiatica
TCCAACCTTCTAAATATTCCTTTATATGTGGTTCAGAGTTCTGGGACCATCCCCTGAGCCTGCTTGGTCGGGTATTCTGTGTTGTTGTTGGCGGAGCTCCTTTACTGCACTTCCACCCGATCCGCCATCTTGTTTGTTCTCTCCACAGAATCTCTGATCTACTCCCATTTCCTCAGTGGTTTCTTTATTATATTTAGTTTTTTTTCTAACATATTAATGCGGTTTGGATGAAAGCTGAGAGAGCAAATTACACATTTGTTTTATGACATTAGTTGCAATCCCCTCAATATATATAACAGCACTCTTTTCACTTCCTCCCTGGGTTTCCCGTTTCCATTAGCCCATCTTTCCTGCCCTTTCCTGCCTTCTGATCTTTGTTGTTGTTGTTGTGAAGTGCCATGGAGTTGATTCTGACCCATAGATACCCTGTATAGTGTTTCCAAGAAGCAGCTGGTGAGCTTGAACCACCAACTTTGCAGTTCAAATGAGTTTGTAGTCTGACGCATTAGCCCACAGCCCACACTTGGACTTCAGATTGGGGCAAGTGCTGCCCTTTTGGGCTAGTATGGTTGATGGTTTCCACAGACTTTTTTGAAGAGACTTAACACTGGACAAAAGTAACAGAAAAGTTCCGGTATTAAGCATATTTCTTAAAGGGGTGATTTTTTTAAAAAGTTAAAATAATCATCATTTTCAGTATTATAAAGTTGAAAACCTGGAAGGTGAAAGGGAGAAAAGCTTGGTTTAAAGTATTAGTCTGGGTTCGGGTCCAGACTCAGACACTTTATGCTAGTGGGTATGTCTCTTCCCCTCTCTCACCCCATGTCTGATCCTCTGTAAAATGAAAGAACTAGACTAGAATGGTGCTAGTGGTGGTGGAGAACCATGGGGTCAGTACCGACTTACAGCGAACATGTATAGTGTTCCTGAGGCTGTAAATCTTTATGGGAGCAGAAAGCCTCCTCTTTCTCCCACTAGACTAGAACAGAGATTACAAACTGAAGGTTCAACAAGTTATACCAGGCTCCTGGCATGCCTTTTAAACCTAAACATAGTTTTCATTATATTTGCATAAATCAATCAAAAGCCAAAGATATTTTTGATTATGATGGTTACACAAATCCATAGCGAAAAAAATAGACTAGACACACAAACACACAAAAGGGCATGTAAAATTGACAAAATTGGAATATGGTCTATAGACTGTACCCATGTAGATTTCCTGGTCTTGATGTGAAATTATATAAAAAGAAGCCCTAGTGGTGTTGTGGGTTACGCATTGGGCTGCTAACTACAAGGTCAGCAGTTCAAAGCCATCAGCCACTAGGCAGGAGAAAGAGGAGTTTTTCTATACCCACAAAAGAGTTACAGGAAACCCTATCTAGGTCGCTATGAGTCAGAATCGCCTTGATAGCAGTGGGGCTTAAATTACATAGGACGTTACCATTGAGAAACTTGGATCAAGCGTTTTGCAACGTTCTATGAATTCTATATTTATTTTTAAATTAAAAGGTTAAAAAAATAAAGATTTCACACTTTAAAAATTCCCAATTTGTGGCTTCTCCTTACAACCTGGAAGATCTGGTAACATAATCCCCAAGGGCAAAAGGTGAAGGAGCTGTGTAGTACGGCTCCCTTTGAGATGGGAGATGACTCTCAAATCTAGCTCTCTAAAGCTAGTTGGGAAGTCCTGGTGTGGTGCTGTAGGATAAGCACTGAATCGCAGGGTTGGTTTGAAATGCAGGGTTCAAACTCACCAATCATTCCTCACAAACCTTATATAGGGTTGCTACGAGTCGGAACAAAATTCACGGCACTTAACAACAACAAAGTTAGTTCGAGTACTGGTGTGGCTCTGTTGGATAAGCACTGGACTGCTAACTGCAAAGTCAGTGGTTCAAACTTACCAGCTGCTTCTCGGAAATCCTATATAAGGTGGCTATAAATTGGAACCAACTCAACAGATTAACAGCAGCGAAAGCTGAGGGTAAGTATCAGTTGCCATCTATTATGGCACTTATGCTGATTGCTCTCTCAGAAAAGAAAAAGATTTCTCTAACAACAGTAGGAAAATGAAGCTAGATCAAGAGGGTCTCACATTTCCAGAAAAAAAGGAGACCAGACCGCAAAATTTTTGTAAAAGCAAACAACATTCCTGCAAGTTCAATTTGCAAGTTCCCTCCCTTCATCCAGTGTTACCTGTCTAATCTTTGAGGCATTTGAGGTTTGGACTCCTGGGCTCTAACTCTCAAGGACCAAGTTTCTTATTCTAAGTCAGCAATAAAATGTAAAACCACTGGACAAGAAAACAATATCTCATTCTCCTCTAAATATTTTGCTTCTTTCATCTCGCCTTGCCTGTGAACACAGGGTCCTGCTCTCCTTCACCCCTTATGCATAGTCACATCCAGATAAACACACAGGCTTTCTCTTCTCCACAGAAACAGCCATTCTACTCTATAGGGAGGAGAAAAGGCCCTCAGGGTATACGTTCCCTACGTTTCCCACCAACCTACACCAGTCCCCTCCCAGGGAACGTGCTTGGAATACAACTGCCCTGAAAAGGGAGCAGGACAGAAGGAAGTCACAGAGAACATTCCTAGTGCAGTAGCTCCCAACCAGGCCACAAGGAGAAGAGTCACCTGGGGCACCAGCCTGAGGCAGGAATGCTAATGCCCTGACTGCTCTGCAGGGCTACATCCTCTGGAGTCTGGGAATCAGTGGTCTAGAAAATGACCATCCCTTGTTAACCCCAGGCAGCCAGGTGGGGCACACCTTTGGATTCCTCCCCAGTCCAGAAATGTTAGAACCACTACAGCCACCAGTCACATGTGGCGTGGCCTCTGAGCACTTGAAATGTGCCCATCGCAACCTGAAAGAAATACCGGAAGTGTAACATAACCGGTTACCATCAAGTCAATTTCGACTCACAGTGACCCCATGTAGAACTGTGCTCCATAGGTTTTTCAGTCGCTCATTTTTTGGAAGTAGATCACCAGAACTTTTTTCTGAGGTACTTCTGGGTAAACACGAACTGCCAACGTCTCAGTCAGCAGCCGAACTTGGTAACCTTTTGCACCACCCAGGGAATCGTGGGATTTTGAAGAGTTGGTATTGAAAAAAAAAGAAGAGATGTAAGCCATCCCATAATGTTTATATTGATTACATATCAAAATGATACCTGGGATATGATGGGCTAAAGAAAATACATTATTAAAATCTGTTGTTTTTAGTTGTCACAGAGTTTAGCCTCATGGTGACCCACATGTGCAGAGCAAACTGCTCCATGGGGTTTTCTAGGCACAAACTGGAAGCAAATTGACTGGTTTGACTCCAAGGTGCTTCTGGCGCTGTGGGTTAATGAGTTGTACTGCAAAGTCGGTTCCATCCACAAGTTAGGTGGTTCAATCTTACCAGCCACTCCTTAGAAACCCTATACAGAGTCGCTATGGGTCAAAATCGACTCGATGGCACTTAACAGCAACAATCCTTTCAGTTAGTAGTTGAGGACTTAACTATGTGTGGCACCTAGGGGGCTCCTTACTAACCTTGTAATTTCCATTTGTCTCTTTTTGCTTTTTTAATGTGGCTATTGGATAATGTAAAATTGCACATCTAGCTCACCTCATATGTCTGTTGGAAAGTGTCATGCTAAATAAACAGCCATGCTCAAGAAGACAATCATCTCTCTAGGGTGGGGATTGCAGACATGGTGGGAAAGGCAATGGCTCTAGTCAAGGCCAGCCTTCCACCTTCCAACAGTGCCACCCTAAGCAAGTTGTCAGTCTTGGATGGTCAGATTCCTCGGCTGCACCTCAGCTGCAGGTGAGGACATATGAAATCATGGAACTGTAGGTTCCTTCCCACAGCAAGTACATCTGGCTTTTCCAACCTATCTTCCTTCCCAGTTTCCTCAAGAACTCAGAATTTGAACTCATGATCTCCTGGTATCAGATTTACTATAACCATGAAAATCGGCTCTACCAAGGAGCTGCTGAAGACACAGTGCGTTTTCCATGTATGCAGACGGCACAAAAGACTCACCTGAGGAGCCCCAACCCCTCAGGGATTCTGACTGTCCAGGTGGTGGGGTTCCTGGGTGTGCATTACTTTGAAGCTCCTCTGGGTGTTCTGAGGTCCCTGGCCTAGGAATTGCTCGGAGAAGCACTGACATAGCTGAGGAATTGCAACACGACCATTAGATCTGCCTCGGGACTTACCCGACCTCAGCAAGACAGGCAGGGCTAGCCGGGCCAGGAACTGACCACAGGCCATTCCCCCACAAACGGCTGCTTTCCTGAGATCTTTTAAACCTCCATAGGAAATGATCATCTGTCCTGGACACAGCTTCAAACACCAGAATGCAGATGACACTTCCTGCCACCACGCTCCCCACTAGGCCCCATTACAGAGTCCAAGAACACGCACGATTTTAAGGTACCCAATAGAATTGCCCAGCAGCCACTAGAGATGCCAGCCAGCAACATGTGAGAGGGCCCCAGCACACGATCTGTTTCTGCCCTTGACCTGGGAATCAAACACACCAATTTTTGCCTGAATAATCTAGAAGTCAGTCCAATCCTTTCGAGTCTCATGCACAATCAATTCCCCTACTTTCCTAAACACCAACACAAAGAGGCCAGGTCTGCCATGGCCAGCCCTGCAAACACCATCAGTGTTTATTCTGGGGCCTTTAATCACCGGACAGGCAGAGCACACAGATCAATTCAAAGCCAGGAAGCACACAAGCAAAACAAAGCACCCTTTAATTTTCAACTAAACCAAACAGCCACTGCTTTGGGTTCTTGGTTTGAAACCTCATTTCTGTGCTACACTACCTCTACCTCAAGCCAGCGCAAAAGAGCAATTTGTGGGGAGCAAAAATGACAATCTCCTTCCGCAGTAATACTTCTGACAGTAACACATGGTCAAGAAACCCCATCATTTCCTTCTTCCTAGGGCTAGCTTCCTTTCTATCTTTGGAAAAATATAATCTGAATGAACTGCTACATTTCCCCAAGAAATTCAAACTGCCTCAAATAATTTTTGGGAACAGTATATCAAGTGAATATGCACTGTATCTGAGAACTTGGACATCTTTATTTTTAATTAAAGAAAATGTTCTTGGGTTTGCTCCGAGGAGAACAACAAAAACTTAGAGGACACACACCCAGACTCTAGCGCGTCAGTCCTGGACCCCTGGGCCTTCACCACAGAGCATTTCTGCAAACCACCCACCTGAGTCTGCTTCTCACATTCTTCTGCCCCACAATCAGGCTCTGGCTCCCAAACAGAACATGCCAGAGTCATCTAACAGGGTCTCGATGTAGCCCAGTACCTGGTACAAGCAAACAATCCAGCCCAATGATAATTAAAATGTTAGGAGATCTCTTGCTGACCACCTAAGGGAGAACATTAAATTCTTAGTGCCCAGGAAAGTATCTTTAAAATTCTTCCTCCTCGTTCTCTGCCACTTGGTGTCTCATACAGACAGCAGCTGTGCCTTTGACAATACTCTACCTGAAGCTCTGGTGGCACAGTGGTGAAGCACTTATCTACTAAGCCAAAGGGCTGGCAGCCTGAATCCACCAGTGGTCCTGTGGAAGAAGGATGTGGCAGTCTGCTTCCTTAAAGATGAGAGTCTTGGAAGCCCTATGGGGGCAGTTCTACTCTGTCCAACAGGGTTGCTGAGACTCAGAATCCACTGGACAGTAATGGGTTACTCTTCACCTTCCCACTCTCCCCAACATCCAGCTCATTAACACTCAACTCTGCTCTTCTTCCGTCTTTCATTTGGTTTCCATGTATTCTTCTCTTTCTCTCTCTCTCTCTCTCTCTTACCCATTCTCTCTCTCTCACTTACCCACACACATACTCTCTTTCTCTCACTTACTCACACACACTCTCTCTCTCTTTCTCACTTACCCACACACACTCTCTCTGGCCAGCCCTCAGTCTTACAGCTCAGCCTGTACTCATTACTCTGACTCTATGTGAAGATGGTCCCGGAATTGAGCTAACCAAGAGAAAATTCTCCTTAGAAGGCAGAGTAATGAGGATGGCTGAGTAACAGAAGAGACGAGGGGAAAGTCCAAAAACACCCACAGTGGCATGTGGCAAGGGGTAGGGAATGCCATAAGTTACCACCCTGGTAATGCCAAATGTCTCAACTCAGATCAGCTGGGCCCAGCTTCGGAGAAAATGTTCATTATCTCCAGGTTAGACGTATGTGGAGAGAGAGCCCCCGCACAGTCATGAACAGACCATACTACCTTCACTCCCAAAGTTTCCGTCATACTGTGGCTTACAGTGGTTGTGGATGGTACTATTTCCCACATTCCTGTCCCACAGCAGAGATTCGTCCAGGTACTCAGAGAAGCTAACTATGATCTGAATGTATGAACTGCAGACCTATCGCCATGAAACATGAATGTAGATGACTCTGCATTCCCCCCCACCCCCCCCAATTGAGCTCCAGCAGCAATGTGGGAGGCAGTACGGAGGAAAAGGGGAAAGCTGTCACGAAACTGGCCCAGCCCCTACTTTCAAGGGAGCAAGTAGAAGGGCTGATAGCCATCAATGAAAAAACCTGCTAAGAATTACGTCTGGTTGCCAGTGGAGTTCAAACCCAAACACAATGCCATCAAGTCAATTCTGACTCATGACAACCTGTGGTACCTTGAATTTACTGGATATGGCTTTTCTATACAATGTCTTCTTAATTCCCACCAAGTGATTGCGTGGGACCATGCAAATAAGGTATATAGGAATCTAAGGCTGGGACTGGTTAATATTGCCATCCAGCTAGGTTTAAAAGGAGCCATTTCAGAAGCAGATGACCCCATGACCACCAAGAAGAAAAAGCATGAGTTGAATGTGAGATCCCTGCCTAGAAACGTGGCAATGGCAGAGACAGTGGCATGGAGAGACAGAGCAGCCATGGGCTCTTGGTCATGGAATGAGTACAGCTGAGTGCCTAGGACAGGAGGCTGGCTTGCAGAATATGCCTTTGGACATTCATGGACTGGCTAAAGGCGTTTTGTAACACTTCCTGAGCAGGGCAGAGGCCAGGGGACCATGTGGCTGAGAGGCTGAAGAAAGAGTAAGGTGTACTTGAAGTATGGCAGACAAGAGGCATTCCCAATTGGAGAACTACGGTGTCCTGAGTTGGTTTTGAACCTGAATTGCACCCTGTTAATTTCCCTAATAAATCCCATAATTGTGACTATTGTTATGAGTTCTGCGTGACCATTGCAATAGATTATTGAACCCAGATGTGAAGCAGATTGTGCTGTGGGAGGGACGGTTGGTGTCAGAATAAGTAAAGAAGGTTGCAGGGTGGAAGCACGTCTGACCTGCTTCATAGGAATCAGCCTTTGGCTGATTTTGAGTTTGATTGTGAAGCCAAGGTTAAGTCAGACATGGCCTCCATATGGTTTTTGTACAGCCCTACAGAATACAGTAGAACCATGCCATAGGGTTTCCAAGACTGTAAATCTTTAAGGAAGCAACCTGCTACATCTTTCTCCAATGGAGCAGTTGGTGGAGTCAAACTGTGGATCTTTGGGTTAGCAGTCAAGCATTTTAACCACAGGGAGAATCACATGGTACAGCAGAAAGAATGTTAACCTACGTTCTGTCTCTGCCATGTGTGACCTTGGACAAATGTCTGTAGCACTCCAAGTCAGTTTCCATTCCTGCACAATGAGAGGGCTGGCCTTACATAATCCAAGTTTCCTTCTTCTACCTGATCCTCTATAGTTCTCTGACTCATGAACAAACAGGTGGGTGGGCAAGAGGGGGAAAATAAACTATCCCAAAAATCTTAATACTGACCACTGATTGTTGCTAAAGCTGCAGTTGTCAAGTGTGGTCAGCAATTACCATTCTGGGCCCACTAGTCTTACTAATAGAATGATGTGCATGCTGTACTTCCAAAAGACCCTTTGCCACACTAACGATGCACAAAGAGCATGCGTTCCACTGTGGTGAAACCCTCTATACCCTATGAAGCAAACAGGCCAGAAACCATTATCCCTGGTTTTCAGATGAACAAAAAAAGCTCACAGAATATGACTCCCCAAGTCACATGACTCGAAGGTGGCAGAACCAGGAGAGAAACCCAGATCCTCTGATTACCCACCTACCATGAAATGTCAATGAGCTAACTGTGTGGGATTCCTGAAAGCCTGCACATTTAGAAACCCCTGCACCGATGCACCTAACTGGTCCAAGAAGATGGGGGAAGATTCTAAAAAGAAGAGCCAAGAATGACCTTTCCTTCCCACCTTGATAAGCAGATAGGTCACCTGCTGTGGGAATTAGTATCCTCCTGCTATCTTGTTATGAGTCCAAATTTTGATTTTTAAATGATTCAGAACCCTGAAGATCTTAAACTTGGGGTCCAACAAAAATTACATGCAATGACTCAACAACTTTCTAAATGCGTATCCATGGGTAAGTCATTTAACATTTTAATGTGTTTCCTCATTTAGAACGGGGTAACAACAGAACCTACATCTCACAGGGTTATCAAGGATTAAAAGAGACATACTTGTAAGTGCTGAGTACAATATCTGTAACATAAATATTATTACTAAAATTTTCCTGAAGAGAGAATACAAAGCTTTCACCAGATTCTCAAAGGGGTCCATGATCTAACAAAAATGAAGAGCCCCTATTCTACACACTGTCCTTAGGATGAAATTGAGCCTCCTCTATAAGAAGGATCTGACTCTCCCTCCAGAAGAGAGGGTCCTGAGGCTCTCCAAGCCCCCTACTCCTGGAGGAATTCAATCTGCACTAGGGCACGAAATAGTCATTTCTGGGAGTGGGAAATGACTCCTAAGACCCCCTTAAAGCCTCAATCTAATTAGACAGGAGAAAGCTAAATCCCAACTCAGGAAGAAACCTCCTCTCTCCTGATCCATGTGGACACAGGAGTAGTAGAAGCTCCCGGTATTGTGAGCCAGTTTCTCCATTCCAGGCCTTGGGTCTTCTTTCCTACACCTACTGTGAAAGCAGAGTGGACTAGCTCCGGATGTTCATGAGGGTCATGTGTTGTGATATGAAGATGGTCTGATAGTGAGGTCCTGATCTGGAATGAGCCAGTTCAGGAGGAAACGGATTAAAGAGAAAGGACTTAGAAGGGGGAGCAAGAGGGACACAAAGCTTGCCTTTGGTGTTTTCTGGTCTCATGACCCTGGACAAATTACTCAATCTGTTTGAGCTTCAGTTTCCCCATCTATAAAACTGGGTGGGGAGGAGAGCTAATTAGTAGCTCCTGCTTCACAGGAGAGTTACAAGAATTAAATAAAATAATCTAGGTATTACTAGCTCTAAAGAGGGAACAAATCTTTACAGTGAGGATCATTCCCACCCCCTCCATACACAGAGTAGATAGGGATGGGCAACTTGGACATCAGCTACCCAAAATGGGGGGTGGGCTACAAAGGCAAGAAGTGACTGGCTTACAAGCTTTCAAGAGGGAGCCTAGATCCAGA
>NW_006408521.1:20951187-20951599 GCF_000296735.1 Chrysochloris asiatica
TGTCCTTTCTAGTGGGAATGTCACACCTCACAAGGTTGTGGATGGGACTCAGGATTCCGCCTAAGGTCCTATACTCTGTGAAGGCTTTGCACGAAGAATAACATAAGAATTATTGACATTCCAGAACAGGAACAATCACACAAGCCCACAGAGGAGGTAGTTGAAGAGCTTCTGGAAGAAAATTTTCCTAACATCATGATACTCTTCATGTTATCCAACATGAATCTTAGACCTTCTTTGGATTTTTTAATCCTTTTTGTATTTGTTCTTCTATCTTAGTAGTGTTGAGAGATTTCTCTTCTAGCTCACTAGTTCTAGCTTCTATCTCTTCAATTCTATTTTTTTAATCTTTCAATGTATTGTCCATTTCTGATATTCTATTATTAATCGTTTGGACCTCTTTCTGTAGGTT
>NW_006408521.1:20953462-21089256 GCF_000296735.1 Chrysochloris asiatica
AGATAGAGCAGCTGGGAACTTTAGACCCAGAGAGGGAGAGGGGCTGTGTGCTGACGACTGGGGGGCAGGCTTGCAGGATTGGTTGATGATGCATGGAGGGAATTGTAACTACAGCAATGAAATGATATACAATAGGATGAATGTGAAATTAATGTTCTCCCATGTAAACTATCACATATTTCACAATAAAACAAACAAACAAAAAAAAGATTACAGTCAGGAAAACTCTACGAAGATTCTACTCTGTATAACACAGACCTGACAACAGTAACAACATTATTATTCTTATAAGGAATATGATGATGAAAGATGAGGCAATAAAAGTTAATATAATCAAGAAGTTTTACTATATTGTTGATTTTTAGTTGCTTATATGTTGTTGCATTAAAAATAAAATCAAGGCAGGCCTATGGGAAGAAATATCAACAAAAGAGGGATTTTGGGCCCAAACAGCAATGCTCTAACTGCTAAATGTGACGTCACCTGAGTCCTCAGCCTGATAAATCCCACCCGAAAGCAGTGAAGGTAGAGCGCAGAACTAAGTGCCTAATAAAAGAGTCAACTCAACAGCATATCTCTTTACCTGAGCTGAAACAGTATCCACTTCATAAGTAACTCAGATGTTTTAATAGTAGTTAAGTCTATCTTTGATTAATCAACGATGAGAAATTTAATTATATGCGATAAACACAAATTTGGATTAGATGAACTATTTCAAAGCAAGGAATACTTCAATGAAAAATAATTAAGTATAAAAATAAAAGAGAGGTTTCTTTGATGACAAAAAGTCTGGAAACAACCATTCCCAGGCAGCCCCCATCTCCAACCTCCCTAATCTTCAGTCTGTTAGGTTTCCCATACTCTTAACCGCTTCATGCCTTTGGCAGACTAGGATTAAGCATGAAAGCCAACATATTTTTCTTCCAATAATTTTCGCCAATATAAAAGCGATACAGGCCCATCATGGAAAACTGGGAAAACAAAGGAAGTCTCAAAGGAAACATAATAACACAACCACCAATGTTAATATTTGTTTCTGCAGTCTCTCTCCCGGTTTTTGTTTTTTTTTTTAAATCTTGGTTTGTTTTTGTTTTTAAGGGCAATCACTCCTATTTAAGACTTACTATCACTTTAAATCTCCTAAAATGGCAAACATTTCTGAAATGCTTATAAACGTAGAAAGAGTTTAAGAGTCTGGAGAAGCTTAGAACTGGAGGACAAAAGGGAGAGAGCACAGAAACAGGTACACACGCATGCGCACGCACACAGACACGCAGACGCAGGTTCTGTCTCTCAGAAGTCTATTGAACTCTCACAACACAGGAAAGCCACTGTGGCCGCCCCTCAACTATGAAGTTTAAACAATGAGGATCCAAAAAGAACCCACCCACGAAAACAATGCTCTTTAAGTATCAAAAAGTCTAGTAATTTCAAACAAGTATTTTTAAAAACATGTTTGAAACACACACACACACACACACACACACCACAATGATGTGTTCCTTGGCATGAATCTACATTGATTCCTGGTGGGGTTCCAGGCTAGAATTTCAAAAGATACTGCAATTATGCCTCATGTCACTGATACTGTTCTATAAGACTCGAATTAATCAAAATCATAATGAAAAAGAAAAAACAAAACTGAACCTTTCTGGCAACACTCAGTGCTTGGAAAATACAAATTTCTTACCAACTCCTTTTATAGTTGCCTTGTAGAAACTATTCTTAATACTGCTTATGCCAGAGCAAAAAAGAAAGAGTAATTTGTTGACTAGTTCCAACAAACTGCACCCAAGTCATTTTTCTAAAGAGAGTTAAAGTCTGTTAGGGCAAGGATAAGAGATAAAGGGGTCTAGGGCAGCTGGGAGAACACAGAAGAGTTGCATGTTAGACTCATTTTTACCAAGACTCAATTATACACTTAGAAGATACTTGCTCCTGGTAAATACAAAACTGGCTCTCCTCCCAACCATATCTAGATACAGGTGAATGAGAACTTGCAGAAGTAAACAGGTACTTAGAAGTGAAGGATGGGCAGGCCCTAGCTTGAACAAGTCGGCATCGCATCACCACCCCTAAGAGCTTGGAATTGCTGCTCTTAACCATTATGCAATTTTTTTCATCAACAAGACCTACATCCTTCTTTCCATAAAATATGACCACGTCCTCACCAAAAGATCTCAATGGTTAAATGTGTAAATTTAATATTTGGACAGAACAAATCAGTTTCTCAAGAGAGGGAGAGGTTCAGCAAAAAAAAGAGGCAAACTCTCAATGAGATGGACTGCCACAGAGGCTTCAAGAATCAGCTCAAATACATATACAACTGTGAGGATGACACAGACGCAGAGGTGTGTGTTTCATTTTGCTGTTCACAGAGACACTACGAGTTGAAAACAACTCACTGGCACCCAACAGCCTAATAACAAATTTAATCTTCAGTTACAGAATCTCATTTTGAAGTTCTGGTTCTTGCTTTATCTTTTTTCTTCTTCTTCTCCACAAATAAGATCTTTTATTTGTCATCACCAAAAGTCTGAATTTTAAGCAGCTTCTTGAACTGCTGGTTCATAGCCATCAGCTTGTTCAACTTCAGCACCTGTCTCATCTCCAGTAGCTTTTCCAGAACTACTGCCTTCACCATGAAGCTCCATGGGTTTTCCCAACTCAAACTTGGGCTTCTTCAGCATTTTTATTTTCCTAACAAACACAGCATGGAGAGGGTAAAGAGACTGGCAAGCCTTCTCTATGTCCTTTCTAATGCTTTCTGGAATCAGTTTATTGACCACTTCTTTCAAGGCGCCTCTCAGGTCATGATTTCCATCATTTTCTTTTGGATTTGGTGGACCCGTTGGTGCTGAGCTTAAGATATCTTCTGAATCTGGTTGTTGAGTTTTTTGTTTTTTTTTTAGTAAAACCAATCAATACATAACAGATAAACCAAATAACCATCTGTAGTCTTGACATCACCATTTTTTTTGACCACGGAGCACATTTTGTCACGGGTAAGATCCAGGCCGTGGAAGTTGGTCAGACAGTTTTTGCCCTGAACATCCTCAGTAATTAGCTTGAATTTTCTAAATGCAACTTCACTGTTCTGCAGATCAGCAAGACTCACTTCAAAAACATGACCCTTGAGGCCATCAGGTGCAATTTTCGTTCCTTGAGTCCTAGTGACTGGTGTTTTCCCAATATTTCTTATAATGAACATAGCTGTTGTCTTCACATCATACCAATCTTTCTTAGAAAATGGATCAACCACTTTCTTCTTGGCTCCTTTTTTGCCATCTTTTGTAAGGCGCTTGTTCTTGTCGACTGCCATGGTGCTGCTCAGAAAGCCAAAACTCCTTTATATCTTAAAATACACACACAAAAAACAGAATCTCAAACCTAAATGTTTATAGAGGGAGACATGACAAATAAAGGCACATACATAGATATGGCATCGAAGCCAAACAGTTGAGGGCCAAACTATTCTCATATTTAACTATGATATACGCATGTAATAAAGAAAGACTGGATATGGTATGTTGCAACATTGAGTAAAGCTCCAAGAAACTGTTTCCTAAAACAGAGTACTCAGCTAATGGAATACAGAGCTGAAAGTCCAAGTCAATTATGCCATCTTGCATTTGTATCATACCTATTACTTTTTCAAAGTGCTTACCATGTTGGTTTGGCAGTATAGGATAAGCACTGGACTGCTAATCACAAGGTTGGCAGTTCAAACCCACTAGCTACTCCTTGGAAATCCCATTCAAGATCACTATGAGTCAGAATAGACTCAATGGCACATAACAACATTCATCTGTTACTCCATTATCTACTGCTTATATCAGAGCAGGGGAGTGTGGTGGTTTTGTATGATAAGCACTGGACTGCGAACAACAAGACTGGTGGTTCAATCCCATCAGCCACTCTGTGGGAGAAAGATGAGGCTTTATGTTCCTGCAAAGATTTACAGCCTTGGAAATCCTATATAGGGTCACTATGACTTGGAACCAACTCAACAGCACTTAACAGCAATAATAACAATGCCAATACAAGTCCAGTCAGGAAGGTCAGTTCAGCAGAGATTTTTTCAATGAGAAGAGTCATCAACACTAGAATAGGTAGCTTTTTTCTTTTTAAAGTTTTTATTGTGAATTAAGTGATACGTTACATGGGAGAACATCAGCTTACATTCATCCTATTGTATTTTGTTTCATTGCAATAATTACAATCCCCTCCAAGCATCATCACTCAACAGCATTTGCTTCCAATCCCTCTTTTTAGGTGGGGTTGGGGGTGTGGGGTGGGATGTACACCAAAGCACTCAGCAATATATAACCACTCAAACAACCAAAGGGTACACTCTGCAAGCATGCGCCCCAGTCATCAGCACACAGCTCCTCTCCTTCCCTGAGTCCAGAGTCCCAAGCCAATCCATCTCTCCACGTCATCGTCTCTGCCTCCTTCTCTGGATAGGGTCCCGCACTCCAATCTTCTCCCTTGATGATCCCAGGGACCTCCACTCCTGGACTGCAGAATCAACCATTCCCCTCCTTTTGTTACAAAACATCTACCTTTACATTTGCAACACTCACAATCAGTCCTGATAGCAATTATTCACTATTGAACCACAAGAGTCCTATCCGCATCTCCTATCACCAGCCCTGTTCAGACAGTGGGGATTCTACCTTCCCCTGCACCCTCTGGATCTAGGCTCTCTCTTGAAAGCTTGTAAGCCAGTCACTTCTTGCCTTTGTAGCTCCCCCATTTTGGGGAGCCAATGTCTAAGTTGCCCATCCTTGTCAACCCTGTGTACCAAGGGGTGGGAAGAGGTAGCTTCTTGACAGACAGTTTCCTTGCTCCTGGGGGCATACAAAACTGATGTAGCTTCTATTGTCCCTCACAACCTTACCAGTCTTTTTGCTTCTTAGGGCAGAAGCCATGATTGTCCTGCTGCTTGCTCTCACACCTCATCAGTGAGAAAGGAGATAAAATCACCTCTGTCTCTCCAGAAGAACTAAGAAGAGCCATAAACAAGGCAATGGGCAGGAGCGGAGTCAATCACAAGCCTGGGGAAAACAGGATAAGCCTGAAGGAACATCCTGCGGCAATGAAGGCAGAATTCCAGAGTTGTGGTTGTGGGGCAGACTCAGGAACAAAGTGCAAGTGACTGAGACTTGGAGTCCAGGCCTCATGGACTTCCGAAACTGGACTAGTCAGCTCTTTAGAAAAGATGTCCCTTAAGGACTTTGTATAAATTACTGCTGAGTATCCATGTCCCAGGCATTTCAGCCACTGCCCCACAAACCCTACAAACCCTAGACATCATTAGTCAAGTATCAGCAGAAGTCACCTTCATAAGAAAGTCCTGAATGGAGAAATCAAGGAAGGTGCTCTCAGGTCAATCAGAATCCAAGAAACAATGGTCCACAAATTCATTAGGCTGGCATGTTTTTTTCTCCATTCTGCTTTTATGATAAAAGCAAATTAACAATAAAATAAGACCATATTTGGAATCTGGTCCCAAAAACCACCTCCAAGAGGTTCCCTAAATTCCATCCAGTTTTTGACAGGCCCTAAGTTTTATATAGTCCAGGGAGTTCATGCCAGCACATGACCCAATCAATTCATGTCTGTAACTCAGAATTTTGGCCTGGGCTTTAAAAAGTCTCTTCTTGGCATGATCTCAAGAGGCTGAAGGATATGGATGTTATGTTACTCGATGTAAGGAAACCTTTTCCCCCTCTGGGATATAGCACGCCCGCATGACTTTCAGAGAAGCAGGACAAGATTGCTCTTCAGCCCAAAATGGGGGCAGGGGGTGGAAGAGGAAGAACTCAATCCTCTTCTTACATGTTGAGAAGTCAACACATAATAGCCAAAAATAAGAAAAATATGCAAATTATTTAAAAAGGAGGAAGAAAATTCTAGAAGAATAAGCTAAGATGCAAAATCAACTGGCAATAAGGCAGGGGTGAAGGGGCAAACAATACAGTCCTGGAAACCTATTTGTCTCTTGCATATTCCTGATTCCACATCAAATAAGGAGATAAGATTCACTGGAAATACTTGTACTCAGGGAACTTGTACGGCTCCTTATTCACTGCTACATGCTTCTCAGGAACTGTTCCCATGAAGACATGTGGAAGGAAGGAAGCAAGAAAGAAATGGAAGCACAAGAGGCAGTTCTGCTTTCCCCAAGTCTTCCCTCAAGAAAGTCAAGCAATAGTTCCAGTTAAGAAAAACCACCAGTAAATTTCCAAACTGTAACTTTTCTATAAATGATGTAGGCAACTAGGGATGAGGCAGACGGGAGGCATACAGGAGGGACAACTAGAAGGCATGGATCAGTTCTCATCAGAGAGTAGCAAGATAAGACAAGTTTCCATCCAACTACAACCTCAACTGGTAGAGCTTTTAAGAGCACTGAAGCTCCCTACGCCACCTAGCACAGAGCTAGACTGCCAGTCCTGACTTCAATCAGCACCCATAAGCCGCAGAGGGAGGTACAATGTCCTGAGAAGCAGTTGGCCAAACACATGTGAGGGAGGTGCAGCTGCTGAGCCTTTTATGTTTACCAGGAAGAAAGAGTGTTGATTTTGCAGATTTTTGATAATGTTTTCACAGCCAGTGTTTTTCCCAACCTATTTTAAAATGCAATCTGAACAACAACCCCTTTCTTCACCAGGCTTCTTGTTCTTAAATGGCTCCATTAACCTGAGCCTTAAAAAACCCTTTTCTATCCACTGGCCAGACACCTAAGACTGGCTGAGTAGCAGCGCAGGGGAAACCAAGATCTCTACAATGGCCGTCCCAGGTAGAGAGGACATTTAATTCAGATGTGGAGACCCATCTTAGGACCCAGGTACCAAGTAGCTGCAAGACCACTGTGAGCCAGACAGACCCACCAAGAAAGACCTAACATCTTAGGGTGTGTAGCTGTAGTGAACTAACTCCATCTTCTTGCTTTAAAATTAGTTACCCCAATGGAGTAATTAGTTACCCCATGGAAATTTTAACGGACTAGAAAGAACTAAGAAGTTATTTTAGATTGAGAGCAAGAAATTAGCCAAGGAACAGGCAATCTTGCCCTGGAGTGGGGGGACGAGGAGGAGGGAGAGGAGGCCTGGCATGCTACCACAGAAGTGATCCAGGCTAGAAAGACCCATTTACAAAATGCTGAGCATTTGCCCAGGCCCTTTTGAAAATTGGGTTCTTGGGTTGTTTCCTGACTTTTTTTTTTTACACACTCTTCAACATTGACTATTATGTAGAAAAAAGAGAAACATTTTAAAGGGGGTAAAATATATCCTCGGGAGACAAGAAGAATGCTGTTTGAAGTAAGACCCTTTTTTCTCTCTCACACACACATTCAACCAGTCATATGAGTAATCTGCCGCCTGGGCAGATGCCCAGCTAAATCTGCTGTGGCCAGCAGCGTCTGCCAACCACTGATGCAGTAGAATAGCTGTTTGACCAGCTCCCTTCCTGGTGCTGCTCTATTTTTGGTTAAATTCTCCAACTTGGGCCCAGTCTTGCCTGGGGTTCCCTTCAAAGTTTGATGTGGTAGCCGAAATCTTAGGGCCTATACCTAAAATAACATTCAGCCTAAGACACGCTGTCCAGATCAAGGCAATTCTAGATGCTTACTACCATGGTTTTGAGATTGGTGCAGGGATCAAGGGGTGGCTACCCCACCCCAGAAACAGCATTCTGAGCCTTTCAATTCAGCATTTATTAGAGGCCTATATGCCACGTACCATACAGACTTCATAAATTCCATGATGCTTACAATGTAATTTCAGAGATAAAATTAGCCCAGTGAAAACTAATCAAACCACCATATAAGGCAACAGAAAAACCAAGAGCCTATCTTCAGTCACAGAGAAGTTCTGAGAATGATCAAGGATGGGTTACAAAGGTCATCCAGACTTTACATTTGCTCTAGCCTTGAGGTATGTAGAGTAGAGCAGGGATGTAAGATATTGCAGGTAAAAGCTATCTTCAGAGGCCACAACAGAAACTAATGCTTTTACCTTCTCAGAGAAAGCAATGGCCAGGCCATCTATTGGCTGTACAAGAAAGCAGCTGTTAAGCAAACCAAGGTTTCACACTGGTTCTTTCTAGTTCAGCCAGGGCCAGTGAAGTGAAACTGGAACAGAGTCAAATTTGTAAAATGTAAATGTACCAGAATGACAACCTAATAGGAAAAATTATAGGCTAGTGCCCTGCTAGAAACTTATTCTCCCACCTAGGAAATAAAAGCAGCGTGTGTGTTGCATAGCAACCAAGTATCTTGATCTGTACAGTCAGAAGCAGTGGTGTCCTTCTCAAAGATGGTAGCTGATGGTGCGTTCTAAATATGTGTTGCTCTCCATGGTCCTGGCAATAATCCAATCTCCAGCATCCGACACCTGAAACAGCTCACTATGCTGCATCCAAGTCTCCCATCCCAGGGCTTCTACCCATATTTCCCGTTCCAGTTATCATTCTGGTATACCTATATTTTACAAATTCAAGTCTGTTCCAACTTAGCTGCATCATTCATAGCTGAACCACTTTGACCTGAAGCAAACACTCTTCCCCTCCTAGGTCCTCTGCTTTGTTTTTTGGGTACAAACTCTAAGGAAGGTCATTGAACAAGCAGGGGTTCCCAGGCGGCTAGAGTAAAAGTGGTGTCCACAACATGCTGACTGACTTTAGTTAACTCCCGAAGTATGGTTCTCAGGCACCAGCCATCAGAATTCCTAGGGTCTCTTCAGACCTGAGAAATAGAAATCTTTGTGAGTGTGGAAGGCAATTTAATATGACCCCAAATTGAAAGAATTGGTGGTAGCCTGTTCCAGTCTGTCCTTTCCTGCAATGGGAACAACTAAGGAAAAACTTACTGTCTTGGTTATGTAGAAGACTTTCAGCAGAAACCACATATGGGGGGATAGAAAGCTCTGATGATTAGCAACCCAGGCCTACAGTTGACACTCCCTCCACTATAATGCCATAAGACCATTTTTAAAAAAAGTGAGCCAAAGAGGGCTTGAGCTTGGGTGGATCTGGACTAGTTCCTAGAGTGGAGGAGTTCTATTCAAGTTTGGCCTAAAGCACCCCGAGAGTGCTGCCTTCTGCACCCCAACACCATATAGCTCCAAGAACTGGTGACTACCAAGGGTCATCCCATGTCCTACAGAGTTCAGGGGAGCAGGGATGTTGCCTCCACTTCACTCTCAACATTACAGCCATACTTAGAGCTGCCCATGGCCCTGAACTACCCTACCCCATGACCTTGAACTGACATCTATACTCACCCTCCCTCGAGAGTTGGTTTTACTAGTCACTCTCTATGCCCAAGACAGTAGCAAGGCCAAGAAGCTCCAGACCTAAGTTATGGGTACCAGTGGTTCTCAAGATGTGATCACCAATCCAGCACATCAGCATCACCTGGGAACTTATTAGAGCTACAACTTCTCAGGCCTTCTGGAAGAGGGGGGTTAAACAATCTACAAATGGGCTTCAAAAAGTTCATGGAAAAATGGAATTAAAAGAGAATGAAAAATTTCCAGGAATTTTTCAAAGACCCCTCTGATATTTTTAACAAGTGTTCCAGGTACCTCTGATGCAGTTCAAGTTTGAGAACCAGTATGCCATTCGGTTAACAATAATATGAACCATAAGTGAACAAAAGTGGCATCCACTTATACATACAGGTCTGTGATAGCTAAGATTTTGAGTCAACGTGACTGAGCCAGGATTCCCAGTGGTTTGACAGTTGAAATGTGGTTATTATCCCCATAGTGAAACCTAATACATGCTTAGTTAACTCTGTAATGATTGGCTATAAGCAGCCTATCAATAGAAAGGACGTTTCCTTGGAGTGTGGCCTGCTCCCAATATAATGGACACACAGGAAAAGCTTGCTCTCTTTTTCCATGGGCACCTGGACTTTACAATTGTGAGCCATTTCCTAGATATAAACTTCTGTTTATATATAAGTTTTACTGGTTTTGCTTCTCTAGAAGACCTGGCTAAGACAAGGTCTGTAAAACACTTTCAAATACAGTATCTTAAGAAAGACCTTAAGGCTCTACAATTCGTTGGCTTTTTAATTCGTTGAACCCTCACAACCATGTCGAGGTGGATAGTGCAGTATTATTGTCCAATTTTATACGTAAAGAGTCTGAGGCTCAGAGAGTGAAGTGACTGACTCAGATCGTCCCACCTAGAGCCTCAGAGTCCACTCGCTGACAAGCCACAGGACAAGTGGAAGACACTTAATTCTAAGTAATTAAAAAACACATGTTTCTTTTCCCCATGGCCCACAGGGATACTACAGACAGCAGGAATGGAACGGACATTCATTCTCTTTATCTAGCCTGTTGTTCCGCACCTCAAGTGACTATTTCTAAGGTTGTCCTCCCTTAATTCTGGATCTGAGCTAGGAAAGTGACATTTAAAACCACTGTGAGACAGAGCCACTTAGTCTCAATCTGTCTGACATGGAATTGAGATAACAGTCCTCAGCTGACAAACTAGTTGTAGGCCCAAAGGCTAATTCTAAGTCAGAGGCTTGAAACTCAGGTTGTATTTTCATGCATAGAGTTTGTGCATGACATAGAGATGGTGGCTGGATTCCCAGGTCAAGCCACAAAATTCTCTCAGAGAGGAAGGGGCAGAAGGGCACAGACAGGTTTGGCAGTGGGCCAGAGGGCCCAGCTCTCAGCTTTCCAATCATTAACCAATGTGAGATTGAGCCCAAGCCACTTAGCTTCTTTGCGTCTCCGTTTCTTCATCCAGAAAATAGGAATTACCATGTTACCTTTTAGGGTTATACAGAAGATTATAGGACAGTGTATGAGGAGGCTTCAAATCGTTCATGGACAAATGGAACTAGAAGATAATGGAATTTTCCCATGAACTTTTGAAGCCCTCTTATATGTTGTACAAGAGTAACTGTCATATACCCATAGTAGGCATTCAACAAATAGTTTCAGATTTTACATTATTTAACTCCTAAAGGACCAGCCATACTCTATTTTTGCTTTGAAAACTATACAAATTTTTTTTAAGTATACAATTGATATTATAACAAAATTGACAGCAGGAGGAATAAGTGACTCAAAAAAGATCAAGAATGAGGAAAGAGGCTGGTGGGTTCAGAGATGACAAAAGCAGTCAGGACCAACCATTATCCATTCATTTCCCCTTGGCCTTTCCTTCCAAGGCTCAGCTCATTGTCACTTATTTTGGAACCTTCCTTGACTCCCCCATTGCTCCAAGGATTTCCTCTTCCTAGCCTCAGAAGACTAGTAATTTTACATTTATCTGCTTACTGTTTGTCTTCCTCTCAACTCCCTAAGTTCCACAAAGTGAAGGACCAGTTTCCATTCATCAATGTGTCTTTCCCCGACACCTTGCCCTGAGTCTGGAACACAATTTTGTTGTTAAGTGCCGTCAAGGCAGTTCTAACTCATATTGACTGTATATAGGGGTTCCGAGGCTGTAAATCTTTGCGAGACCATAAACCTTATCATTCTCTCGGAGTGGCTGGTGGACGCAAACCACAGACCTTGTGGTTCACAGTCCAGTGTTTATCCTACAGAGCCACTACACTCCCTGGAACACAATTGTTGTTGTTGTTAAGCACCGTGGAGTAGGTTCCAACTCATAGTGATCCTGCACAGGGTTTCCAAGGCTGTAAATCTTTACAGGAGCAGAAAGCCTCATCTTTCTCCCGCAGAACAGCTGGTAGTTTCAAACTGCCGACCTTGAGGTTAACAGCCCGATTCATAAACACTAGTCTCTCAATAAATCTTTACTGAATATCAGAGTAGCTGGGCAGGGGCAGGAAGGGAAGAGGATGTTTTGTTCGGCTACTTGCATGCACTCACAAGTCAGTGGTCTGGGGCTCAGAGGTACCTGGAGAAGCACACACAACCTCTGTTCTGCCCCAACAAGATCACTCTGTTGCTGCCATTTCACAGGCCAAAAGGCAAATTATTTAAACCCACAGGCATCCTCTTCCTGAGTACACTAGGTGTGCTCACACACAGCATGTGCCTAGACGAAGTGAAGATACTGCAGGAGTCTGGGCAGGTTTGGGATTTCTTTCATGCCTTCTGACCACAATATCAAGTTAAAGAGGGAGGGAGATTGGCCTCACCACAGCTGGAATGGAAGCAAAACAGAGAAAATGGTGCTGCGAGCTACAACTTACTGAACTATCTCTATATGTACCCGGGAAATGTCCTGGGTGAATCTAGTAACCTAATAATGGAAGTATGACTCCCTTTGTAGATGAGGAAACTGAGATCCAGAGAGGTCAGGCCACAGAGTTCAGCAGAATCCAAACTGGAACCCAAACTGGTCAGACTATAAAGTTTATACCCCTAACCATATCTAGCTCCCTACTGGTGTGGCACTGAAGAATAAGGCACTGAACCACCAGGTCGGTTTGAGCCACAAGGTTGATGGTTCAAACCTACCAGTCACTCCTCAGAAATCCTAGACATGGGTCGCTATGAGTCAGAAGCGACTCGATGGCACTTAATAATCACCACCCCCATATTGGTGTGAACTTGTCCATACTAGGATATACAAGCTTCAGTGAGTCAACATAACATAGTATAAACACATTACAGACAAGAGAGAGAATTCTAGTGCAGGGTCCTGCATCACCATGTGTCAGTAACGTTACCTCCTTTGGCCTCAGCTTCATCTTCAATAATGTAAAAGGGTAGACCAGATGACCATTACAGAGGACAGCCAGTGCTGTGAACATGTAAAAATACCTGCCTCACAAAATCCTTACCTTGGATCCAGCCAAGCTGCTGCTCAGCTCACTTATTCCATCTAGAAACTAGCTGGAGACTCTGAGTATTCTCGTTGTTGTTAAGTGCCGTCGAGGCAGTTCTGACTGATAGAGACCCTGTATAGGGTTTCCAAGGAGCGTCTGGTGAGTTTGAACTGCCAACCTTGTGGTTCAAACCAACCTTGCAGTTCAGTGCTTATCCTACAGTGCCACACTAGGACTTCTGGTAGTCAGGAACTTTGGTAGTCAGAGACAATGACTTTTCTGTTAGGCTCCCTGAAGCTGGCTTGAAATGAACCAAGGATGAGCAATAAGAGAAAGGGGACTGTTTACCATAAATTTAACTCAATCCAGATCTCCTTCCCACAGCAGGAAACTGAAAAACAGCAAATGGTGTCTGCCCTAAGTCTCCCCTTGTGCTTGTGCCCATCAGCAGTCTTCAGTGCAGCACCAGATCCTGCTGGGATGTGTTCAACACACACCAGGACCAGCCACGAGAACAGCCTTCAGAGGCCAAGGCCATCCATCCAAGTAACAGACTCTCCCCAGCTTCAGCCTCTGCGCTGCTGTACGGAGCAAACTGGAATTTACAGGCTAGCCTACAAAGCCTTACAAGGTCAAAAATGTTCAAGTTGTGTAATTCCTATGATGGAAAGGCTGTGGAACATGTACAGGCTAAATGGCCAATTCAAACGACACTTCCGAAGCCAAACTTCAATTGCCAGGATGCAGAGTCAGCAGCGGGCACTGCTGGAGCCTGGCGTTTGCCACGTTTCAGCACCACTAGAACCTGTGCTGCCACCAGCCCTTGTGAAAGTCACTAGTACCAGGAGGAAATATCGGTTAATCCTTCCTCACCCTTCCTCCAGTGTCTCCTACGCCACCTTTCCACTCTTAGTTCCCTCCTCATTGACAGTAGAACACCCTCTCTGAATTTTATTGTGTTTCTGGTCACCAGTGTGACTAGATTTGGGAGTCTGACAAGATCTCAGCGTGGCAGAAAAGTGAAAATGGGGCTGTTCCGGAAAACGTGAGTGGTCACATCACTACCTCCAAGATGCTGAGTTTTCCAGGTCCTCACAAAACTCAAAGCCAGATCCCAGTGTGGTTATAAATTAGAACAAAACAGGAAATATGAGCAAACTTTTAGAGTCCCACAACCTCCGTTTCTCCTCCCTGTAGCCGATATTCAGATATTTCCTGAGGCCTCTATTTAGCATATATTTCTCAGTTGAACACAGCCTTCATGGACATATGCAACCACGTACAGCCCTTAAAGTTAATAAATTCTGACCTGCAGGGATCGTGCAGAAAGTTTTCTGTGAAGGAAAAAAAATATGGTAAATTTTGAGAAATGTCACCAAAAGGTATTTTATATTATTGGATCACAACTCTCACCAATGTCTCACACTCTGTCTCCATGTCAATATCCAGTCATGGGTACAAAGTACAGGCACAAATTACCCATGTACACAGGGTCAGAGTTCTTTCTGCATGACCACACATACAACACACACAAGGAGATTTGCAAGGTTAGCACTAACAACCACAGAGTGATGATTAATAAGAGCAGCCACAATGTATTGAACACCTGTTTAGAGGACAGGCATTAAGCCAGATGCTTGCATATATTATCTAATTCAGTCCTCACAACTGTGAGTTCAAATTTATCATCACATTTAATAGCGAAGGAAACTTGAGCTCAAAGACCTTGCCTGTAACCCACAGGTAGCGAGAGGCAGGGCCAAAGTTTGGGCCCAGGACTATCCAACAGCTAAGACGCCTTTCTCCAGAGGGCAGAGAGGAGCCGGATGGGACTTCTGTGGTCTGAAGCACTTGCGGCAAGACCCTTCCCAGTTCTGCGCACCCCTCCCTTCTGCGTGTGGATATAGGAGGTGGAAGTGAACACTGGGGGTGGGAACTCTATGTGCCAAAAGTATCATGGAGGAATGAATGGCAACAGGAAATGCCTGCATGTTTTTAATATTTGAAGTGGGAGAAGGGGGAAAAGGAGAAATCCATACACAAACATTTTCTTGTATGTCCCTGGTAATATCACGTACCTCCCAAACCATTATCTGAAGTTTCTGCATTTCAACATTTTAGAAGTTTTTTTGTTTTTTTTTTTGCAACATAAAAGACTTTGCACATAGAAGTCATATCAACCCAGATTACAAAGAAGCAATCTGCACAGTTTTATTCAAGTTACATTCCAAGATTTGTCTAGAACTTGCAAGTTTCAAACATAATACTAGACTCCTACCCGGGATCTGGTAGTGTAGTGGTTACAAATCCGGCTGCGAACCGCAAGGTCAGCAGTTTGAAACCACCAGCTGTTCTGCAGGAGAAAGATGAGGCTTTCTGCTCCCGTAAAGATTTACAGCCTCGGAAACCCTACACAGGGTCGCTATAAGTCAGAACCGACTCCATGGCACATAACAACACCAACAACAACCCGGGGTCTGAGCTATCATAGAATTATTAGCTTCTATACCTCATCTCTGGTAGCGTAGTGGTTACAAATCGGGCTGCAAACCTTAAGGTCAGCGGTTCGAAACTACCAGCTGTTCCGCGGGAGAAAGATCAGGCTTTCTACTCCCGTAAAGATTTACACCCTCGGAAACCCTGTACAGGGTCGCTATGGGTCGGAACCGACTCGACGGCACTTAACAACAACAACAACATACCTCATCTAGGCTTTCTGCTCCCATAAAGATTTACAGCCTCGGAAACCCTGTACAGGGTCGCTATGAGTCAGAACCGACTCCACGGCACATAACAACAACAACATACCTCATCTGGATAGTGAATAAAGAAGACTGTAGAAGAATTGATGCTTTTGAGTTATGGTGTTGGAGGAGAATATTAAAAGTGCCATGGGCTGCCAAAAGAACCAACAGATCTGTGTTGGAAGAAGTTCAGCCAGAGTGCTCCTTGGAGACCAGGATGGCCAAACTTCGTCTCTCATATTTCGGACATATTGTCAGGAGGGACCAGTAGCTGGAGAAGGATACCATGTTTGGTAATGTGGAGGGTCAGAGAAAAAGAGGAAGACCCCCAGCGAGATGGATTGGCAAAGTGACAACATCAACGGGCTCAAGCATGGCAACAATAGTGAAGTTGGCCCAGGATCGGGCAGTGTTTCGTTCTGTTATGTATAAGATGGCTATGAGTCGGTACAGGCTCAGTGGCCCCTAACAACAACAACTACCTCCTTTACGGAGTCCTGGTGTGGCAATGCGGGTTAATGCACTGGACTGCAATGTCAGTTTGAATGGCAAGGTCAACGGTTCAAGCTCACCAGCCGCTCCGTGGAAATCCTCTACAGAGTCACTATGGGTCGGAACCGGCTTGACAGCACTTAACAACAACAACCTCATCTACAAAGAGCACCAGTAGCGTACGGTTACGAGTTGGGCTGTTAATCTCACAGTCAGCAATTCAAAATTACCAGCAGTTCCACAGGAGAAAGATGAGGTGTTCTGCTGCCGTAAAGATTTACAACTTCAGAATCCCTATGCAAGGTCACTATGAGTCAGAAGAGACCCCAAAGCACACCGCCACCTCATCTACAGCTACCGATGATGAAAACGACAGGAATGTGTGGCTCACAGGCTCCCCACTGCCCTGTCCTACAGCAGGCCTGCAGCCAAACTCTGCAATCTTGAATCACTGAGGGCCAAGGAGTGCATGAGTGACATTCTTCTAAGAAAAACAATGACATGAGGCCATATCCTCCCATTTGAAAAGCCAGAGAAAATAAAGCCAAACTACCCAACATTCCTATAATGGGATTACTTTATATCATTTCCTGGCAGTTTTTCAAATACATTCAGAAAATTATTGTGACCAAAACTTATATACAATTCTGCTGCTAGTTTCTAACCACAGACTCGGATTATGAAGGAGTTTCAGTTGTACATCTGTTTTTAAGTTGAATTTGTAAGTAAATCGGAATACTTAGGTACAAGGTACAGTTCGTCTTAAACATCAGTAAAATGTTTGTCATAGTATATAGCGCACCTTTCTATGCATAAACATAAAACATTAAGGAAACACTTCCAGAAACAAGGGGCTTCAAAGAGTTTGTGGGAAATAGAATTAAGCGATAATGGGATTTTTCCGCAAACGTTTCAAAGCCGCCTTACAATAGGCTTTACAGGAGTTTATTCATAAGCCCGGGTTGCATAAAAGTCAGACATCCATAACGTACCCTTGTCCAAGTGAAACAGACCACTTTCTCTTCTGTGCTTCTACTATCTTACTGAACACACTTGCCCATGAAAACGTACTACACTGATTAACCCCCACGTCAAGATCCTTCTAAAACTGTAAGCTCTAGAAGCTCTTCCAAAAAATATGACTGCAAACTTTGATGATTCTTCACATTGTTGTTATTGTTAGGTGCCGTCAAGTCGGTTCTGACTCACAGCATTCCTATGCACAACAGAACGGAACACCACATGGTCCTGTGCCAACCTCACAAACTTTACCACACTTGAGCTCATTGCTGCTGCCATGGTGTCAATCTATCGCACATAATTATGTTGTTGTTGTTGTTGTTGTTAGGTGCCATCAAGTCGGTACCAACTCATAGCAACCCTATGCACAGCAGAATGAAACACTGCCCAGTCCTGGGCCAACATAATTATTTAAAAAAAAAAAAAAGTTGGGAGAAGCAGTTAACCAAAATGTTAACAGGGGACTCATTCAAGTGACTGTACCTTGGTTTCCCTCCACTTTCTGCGGCAGTTCCTGATTTTCTCCAGACAAATATATAACCTCTTTCATGCTAACTGAACTAATTTAAAGGGTGCATTTAACTTTTAAAATTTAACTGCCAGAAAAGTCATGGAACTTCTAATGATCAACTTCAAGATCATATATGCAGGAGAAAGGGGTCTATGGGCATGAAACCCCACCATATGTCCCAATTTGAAGGAAGGCAGTGGGAAGATCCTGTTATCTACAAAGAAATAAACCCTGAAAATGACAAACCAAAATTATAGAGCAAATGGTTTGAAAAAAGAATATGAGCCTTGGGGAAAGCAATGTAGGTCCATGATGGTTAAGTTGTGCCACAATCAACCAATCTCTTGTGATGGCTACCAAGAGATTGGCAGCTCAGGTAAAATGTGTCTTAAGTTCAACAAACAACAGGAGACAATCTCCATGGCTCCCGTACAGAGAGGCTGGTGAAGTGCAGTCAGATGGCTTGCCTGTTATATAAGCACAAACCAAAAAGGAAAACAAAACCCACTGCCATCGAGTAGGTTCTGACTCACAGGGCCACCATTTATACCCCATAACTGGTTAAGCACTTAGCTGCTAACCAAAAAGTTGATAGCTTAAACCAACCCAGGAGCTCTGTGGGAGAAAGATCTGGTAATCTGCTTCTGTAAAGAGCCAAGAAAACTCTACGGGCAGTTCTACTCTATTACATGGGGTCGCTCTGGTGTAGAATTGCCTCCACAGCACCCCAAAACAGCAACAAGACATCTTCAACTTGAATGAGTTACATACCGTTCTACCAGACCAGGAGTCAGCAAACTACGGCCCAGTGGCTAAACCCAACCTGCAAGCTTTTTCTGTAAAGGTTTGGTGCCACATCCATTCCTTTCTTTGGCTGCTTCAGCACTACAAGTCAGAGCTAAGTACTTACAACAGAGACTGGATACCCTGCAAAGCTGAAAATATTTATGATCTGGTCATTTACAGAAGTTGTTTGCCAAGCTCTGTTCTAGAGGATTGTTTTCTTTCATGCTGGAAGACTGTCTTAATCCTCTGTGTCTTCAACATGAGCACAGAGCCTGGCACATAACAGGCACTCAACAATCACCTGATGAGTAAATGTGGAGACTGGCATCTTAAGTGGCTAGATGGCAAGCTAGAGAAAGGTTACCAGCATTCTCAGCCACTCCCTGTCCAATGTCTCTTCAATAATGACTTGACTAAGGAAAGACACAGCAGGCTGGCCCCGATGACACAAAGCTGGGAAGAAGAGTTAATGCTGTAGATGGCAGAATCAAGATTCAAATGAACCCAACAGCCTAGCATTCAGGCTCCAAACAAAACTGACTATGCAAGTACAGACTGGGGGTTGTCATTCATGTGAAAGAGAGCTGGGTGCTACCGCTGACCACAAGCTTCACTGGAGCCCACAGAGCCAAGAACAAATGCAATCTTAAATGGCATCAAAGGTAGGACAGTGTCCAGTGCTCAGAAAAATGAGAATACTCCCAGTATATCCTTCAGTGGTCAGACCACATGTGGAGATTCCACTTGGAAAATCACACTTCCAATGTATTTTTTTTTTTAAATGGGTCACAATCACATGATTTAAAAAGCACCAAATGGTTTACAGTGAAAAGTCCCTGTCCCACTTAGTCCTGTAGACACCCAGTCCCCCTCCGGGGAGGCAATCAATATTACTTGTCTCTCATGTACTCTTCCAAGGAAAGTTAATTTGCATTTGCAAGCTAATACACTGATCTGCTCTTTTAGCAAAAGGTTAGCATACCATCTAGACAGTTCCACACGGCTGCTGTTTTGTGGGGGGTTTTTTGTGTTTTTTCTTCACTTAAGAGCTATTTCATTCTCTTCTACGGTTGCACAGTAATTGATTGCATGGAGGTTCTATGTTAATGGACATTCTAGTCTTTTGCTACTACAAACAATATTGGAAATAATAGACATACTCTACACCTCCCATCCATAAGACAAATGCCAAGAATTGAAATGACAGAGCGAAAAGATAGGTGCATTTGTAATGTTGATAGATAGGTAGGTTAGGTGTTGGGCTGCTACCCTCAGGGTCAGCAGTTGAAACCCACCAGCCACTCCAACGGAGAAAGACGAGGCTGTCTGCTCCCATATATATTTGCTGTCTTGGGATTCTATATAGGGTCACTAAGAATTGGAATTGACTCTTTGGCAGTGGGGTTTTTGTTTTTCATTGTTTTTATTGTCAAATTGGGACACCACCTTTTAGAGAGTCATGGACAAAATGGACTGTTTGAAAAGAGAGCACACAGAACCATGTCCCAGAAGGAAGAAGCGCAGAGGCTCAGAGAAGAGGACTCAGGAAAGGTGAGCACCATTATCGCCAAATACCCACAGCCTCCACTGTAAGGTCAATCGTGTTCTGTTCTCTTCCCATATACCTGACACAGCTTTGGAGGTTTACATACATCATCTCACTTGACTGCTACAGAAGCCTGCATTTTCATCATGCAGATAAGAAGAAGCCCTGTGGCACAGTGGTTAAGCCCATAACTGCTAACCAAAAGGTCAGGGGTTCAAACCCACCAGCTGTTCCAAGGGAAAAAGATATGGCAGTCTGCTTCTGTAAAGATTCACAGCCTTGGAAAATCTATGGGACATGACACAGTACAATTCTACTCTGTCCTGTAGGATCATTATGGGGTGTTTTTTTTTTTGGAATTCAGATAAGGAAACTAAAGCCAGAGACTTCAAGCCAAAAGTCACACAGCTGGTAATGGGCAGAACCAGGACTCATACCAAACCAAGTAATTCCAACACCTGTGCTCCTCACTCCCCTAACTCTCTGCCCCGTGGCTGTACATGAAAAGCATCCAGGCCATTTCTGCCCAGATCCCACCCCCATAGATTCTGATCTGTTTTCAGGGGCACAGTAGGTCCCGTGTGTAAGGTCTCCATCTGAGGTAGGACCCAGGTACCGTCAATCTTGATAACTTTGTTCTATTCGGGAGTAGTGCTTCTCCAGGAGGGTCAGGCATCAGAATCGTCTGGTGGGTTTGTACTACAGAGGCTATCGCCACCCCCTCATTCTGAGTCAGTAGTCTAGGGTGGAGCCTGACAACTTGCCTTTTGTAATCGCTGCACAGGGAATGCCACTGTTACTGCTTCAGAGGTAAGAGCAACGGCTACTATTAGTAATACTCATATTTACAAGGTCCATGACCCCAGTGAACCCGCACAGCGCTGGAAGGACCAGTGAGATAATGTCCCTCTGTAAACTGAAATGAAAATAAATACTCAAGGGTCTCAGCCAAGATCATCATACAAAACTTTCATTTCCACTTTTTTTAAAAAAAATTAATAAATGTCTTTGGCTTGTACTCACGTCTTTTGACATACATGAGTAGGCCACTGCTCTTTCCTCTGTACTAATACCAGACTCTAAGTTCCTGGAGGAAAGGACTACTATGTACATGGTTTACTCTTGTTCCACCTAACCCTAAAATAGTCTCTACATACAAGCGGGCTTCAAAAAGTTCACTGGAAAATTTCATTATCTTTTTATTCCATTTTTCCATGAACTTTTTGAAGTCCCCTCATATTCAGAACACACGCACATATTTGAAAGAATGAATGAGTAAATGTATGTGTATTAACATAGTGGGGCATGGGTCCTAAAGGAGAAAATTATAAAACAGATTGATTTTCACTCACATTAAAGGCTTTTTAACAATTAGAAATCATGTGAAATTACGGCACTTAACAAGAACAACAAAACATAAAATATGGGAGAAAGATGAAGCTTTCTGCTCCCACAAAGATTTATAGCCTCAGAAACCCTAGACAGGATCATTACGAGTCAGAACCAACTCGAGGGCACTTAACAACAACAACAAATATAAACTGCCTCAATAAGTAGTGAGCTCCCTGTCCTTGGGAAGACACAAGCAGAGGCCAAAGAGCCAAGTGGCAGAAAGTCATCAAGCAATAAAACCCACTGCCGTCCAGTAGATTGCACAATGACCTCATAGAGTAGACACAGTGGAACTGCTCCACGGGGTTTCCAAGGCTGTGAAGTTCTTGACAGTAGCAGACTGCCACATCTTTCTACCACAGAGCAGCTAATGGGATCCAAATGCCAACCTTTAAGTTCACAGCCAAGCACTTTTGCAAAGCAAGACTTCACTGCAAACAGGCCGACTGTCCTGACCCCTAACACTTTTGCCAGGCTATATTCTAATTCTTGTGTGTTCTAGCAGAGAGCAGGTGCTCAAAGCTTCACTGTTTAATGTAAATTAATTGTTTCACTCCTGAACCTCTGTTTCCCTGGACAAACCTTACCCTGGACAAGGTTTGTCAATAATTTTCTGGTGACTGTCTAACAAAAACAACTGACTTCTAATAAAATAACTAAAATATATCCAAGTACTTAAAATGCATACAACACCTGCCTTTTCCCCTCTCTGCCACTCTGCATCTATTCCTACATCTAATTGATATCAACATGAAAATTAAACTTGAGGAAGATTAACAGACAAGATCATCAGCTTTACATCCAACAAATCCTACACTTTGTTTCATATCAATGATTACAATCCCCTCTCGGCAACAACAGTTATCCTGCTTTTTCCCTGTGCTTTACCATTTACATCTTATATTTCACAAATGAACAAAGTAACAATATTTGATGCACACAAAGAAAACAACACAGAACAAAATATATATATTCATTTAAATGTCCAAAGGGCACATTCTTCTAGGCAGCCACCTACCAGCAGGCACACAGCCTTAATCAGTCCTTGGGCCGAGAGCTCTGCCTCTCCATTCCATCGCCTCTGCTATAGCTGCTTTTCTAGGTAGGGATCTCACATTCCACTCACACTTTTTCTTCTTGATGGTTTACAGATTGATTATGAGAACGAAACCCACAACACAGACTAAGAGTTAACCAGAAGTAAGCCAAGTTTCCAAAGAAAGTTCTTAATTTTTAAGGTACAGAATATTTGCTGTCAAGATTTTCATCTCCATGATTAGGCAAAACCCACTGGCTGTGCCCAGCCCAGTTCTCACCTGAGAACCGCGTCATTCACCCCTGAATGATGAAGTGGTCAGCCAGAAAGTAGTTCTTGGACAGACACTTCTTGGCATTACCTCCAGTGTGGAGCCTTAGGAATTGTTAGGAGGGTTTGTAAGGAGAACTCTGGGGCAGCGATATAATATTAAAACTGGGTTTCCAGACACAATACCAAGAAAGGGGTAACACACAACCGCTATTAAAACCTTGTAACCCTTCCCAGATGGCCTCACAAACATGATCAGGAGGGAACCAAAGCAGAGACCTTATTTGTCAAAGAAAAGCTTAAGCCTTTGGTTGAGATGCTGGACAGGGCAGGAGGCGAGGGAGCATGACTCAGGGACAGAAAGCCAGTCACACAAACACTCCAAAGGCAGCAATGAAAAGCTGGGGTGGGTGATTCAGTTCATAAACAGATTCTGACAGGCACATTCAGTCATGTTAACAAGGCTTTTTGGGAAAGAATATCAAAACCAGCCTACAGAACAGCTCATAAGTACACACTGCCAAGATTTGGGACACGGGTCTTGGTGTGGCGCTGCAGGATAAGCTAACCACAAGGTTGGCGGGTCAAACTCACCAGCTGCTCCTTGGAAACACTATATATACAAGGTCACTAAGAGTCAGAACCAAGTCCAACTTCCTAAATCCAGTAAAGAGAAACCTAGAAGTGTGAATAGATGCCTCACAGCACAATCCAAATCACTGAAGAGCATGGTCCACCCCTGGGCAACAGACAGCAAGCTAGCTTCTTCAGTAGAGCCTCCTGTTAATGAAAGAACCTACTCATAAGTCAATATGAACAACAACAGAGGGTTCTCTGTTCCACAAGACCTTGTCCACATTCCAATCACACTGTCACCTGCACTGTCATTTCCTATTCCTATCTGGCTTCCCAATTAGACTGTGAGCACCTGCAGGGTAAGGCCTGAGTCCCCCCATCTCTGCATCACCACTATCACAGAGCAGACTTTCACGGCACTTTGTGCATTTTAAGAATGAATGCTGTTACCACCCTCTACCAAGAATGCCTGCCAAGAGGTTGGTCCCCTTGACACAGTCCTCTCCCACCCCCCCAACCCCCACAGTTTTCTAGCCTTAGCTCAGGTGTTACCTCCACCAAACTATCTGTTCCTCCCCCAAAAGACACACCCAGCTGTTCTAGCCTACTGCTCCCAGGGGATGGCAATATTCCTAGTAGCACCTATCACATCCCTTTGTAATTGTCTTGTTTACTTCTGAGACTCTTTGAGGATAATGATTTTTGTTTTGTTCATCTTGGAAACCTCACAATCAAGCTCAGCTTACCATGCAGAAGTTGTCCCGTGTTTAGAAGGTGCTTAATAAACATCCGAGGGGTAGGAAAGGTGGAAGGAAGGGACTAATTTTAAATACTTCACTACAGAGTTTTAGGTAAAATAACTTTTCCCCTACTTCCATTACCCATATTTGAAAAGACCAAGTTACCTCCTCTCCAAAGTCACCTAGATCATAGAGGTGTGTTGGCTATACCTGAAAAAGGCCTCACCTACTGATGCATCCCTTTTCCATGCTTTCGGGCTTGCTCACAAGCATACATGTGTACACGCACACGCGCCTGTGGTCCACCCTTAAACATTTTCAGCCTCCTCCTCTCAGCTTATCAGGGGCTCTCCACGTCCCTCCTTTCAAAGTTACTGTTTGCACTCTCTGTTCTGGGACGAGGCACTATCTTTGCCCACCTTGTACTCTTTGGTATCTCCCTTCAGGCATCTGTGGAGGCAGTGGGCTCCCAAACAAAATTCTCCAGGCAAAGGTCAGGAAGCACACGAGAGGGACTCCAAATGCCCAGATGGAGCAAGGGATTTATCAGGTAAAGACTATTTCTCTTTGAAAAGAGGCCAGAGCCGACATTTGCCCTTAGCTGGCTCTCACGCACCCCTGCACTCTAAGTAACCAACTGCTCACAGCCAGGTAGAGCACAAGCATAAAGCTTTGTCATGCCAAGTCTGTGGCTTAAACCCTGACAACCTGTCATCTTTGCAAAGCCCTGTACACTTGGCCAGGCTTGCACTCCCCTTACTACTCTGCTCTGTCTGCCCACTGAGCTTCCCCAAGACCCCATTTTGCAGAGGAGGAAACTGCTCTGGGAGGTTCGATGACTTGCCTGTCATACAGCTCAAAAGTAGCAGGACTAGTGCTCAGACTAAGGTCTCCACACTCCCCACCCAGCACTCCTGATTGCTGCCTTAGGATACAACAGGTACTGATCCCTCCAGAGTCCATGTTGGGTTTTCCAACCCTCTCAACTGGGAACCTTCCATTTTCAAATCCAACAAAGCTTTAGGCTCTTTTGAAAATTATTCCTATTTGTATTTGAACTGTTATGTACCAAACCAGATTTCCTGTTTCTCTTTCTTGTGTTTATTATCCACAGGATATTTTTTTTCCTAATGCCCTGAGAATTATTCCCATAGGAAACATTCAGCTCCTTTGGAACTTGTTTGACACTAAAACCCCTTTCTCTGAGAACCTTCCTTCAGGGGCATAACAAGGCTGGAAGCTGCTGATAAGCTGCAGTGTGGGGTTGGGAAGGGGCACAGACTTGAAGGCCAGCAGTTACTGTCCTGACTCCACTACGGACTGACCAGCTGTGCAATGCACCACGGTCTACTTTCCCTCCCTAAGCCTGTTTCCCGTCCATAAAAATGAGGATAGTAAAAACCACATTGAAGCGGTTGTTGCCAGGGTTTTAAATAATGTATGTACAATACCTAGGATAGAGGCTGGCCAGGGTAAGTCCCTCAAAGCTAACAACAATGTAATTATTTCAACTGCTTTCCAGGCACAGCCAATTTAGAGGAGGGGAGGTACAACGTATCTTTTCGTCCAATGCCCTGAAAATTCTTATCATAGAAAAACCTCCTGCCCCAAATAATCACAATCATGAAGAGAAATTAGAAATGAAGGGGGCTACTTTGACACCCCAAATTGGCTCGACAGCACCTAACAACAACAACAACAACAATTTTGGCACCCACAGATGACAAAAGGAGATGGTAACCATGGTTGGCTACAAAGCTTCTCAAACACCCTAGTTCCCTCACTCCCAATTCCCACAAGCTATTAGGCACGTCCACCAGAACAACTCACTGAACCTCAGTGATGCTCATTTCCTCATCTACACAAGAGAGATAATCTTACCTACATCTCCCACTGATGACATGAGGCAGTGTTCCTTGGCATGGGGATGGCAGAGCACCTGTGTGATGGGCTGCCTTCCCAGCCTCTTGTCCCCACTTCTTCCCTCCTAACACATCCTCCATTTTGTTCAGGTATTTACATCTCCTCCAGAAGGTTCCAGAAGGGGACCTCAGTGACATAAGTGCAATCCCCTCCCCATCAACAGTGATTGGTTACAGGTTGGACATGGGACCCAACTCCAGCCAAGGAGGTAAGATGGGAAGATGTGCCACAGAAAGCTTCCTCACTCCTGAGTGAGAGCCAGAAGTAGGACTATATCCCTCTTCTTCTGAAGGCTATGTCTGACTGAGACATTTGGAAACTCTGTGTACTGCAGATAAAGCTCACACCAACCAGAGATGGGAAGACCTGAAACCTTGTTGATATCACTCAGTCACTCAAACAATTAACCTCAAAGCTCACCCCACCTCTACCAAATACCACATTAACCCACAGCGCCACACCAGGACTGCAAATACCAGCACCACACCAGGACCCCAAATACTTACCACATTAACCCACAGCACCACATCAGGCCTCCAAATACCAAAGAAAGTAAAAACTCAAGTCCCTTTAAGGGAAATACCTTCTTCAGGAAGCCTTCTTAATCCTCTCAAGTTACAACCTTCCTCTGTGCTCCCTAGGCAGCTGCCACACTACACTTGTCTGCTTCTCCCATTCTCCTACAGTAAAGGGGCTCATCCCCTTGTTCATCTTTGCATCTCTAGTACAGATCCTGGCAAAAGGTGGTACTCAGTGAATGCTAGCGGATGTAGATGGAAAGATGGATGGATGGATGGATGGATGGATGGATGGATGGATGGACGGACGGATGGATGGATGGACAGATGGATGGGTGGATGGACAGATGGATGAATGGATGCATGGAGGGATGGATGGAGAGATGGGTGGAGAGATGGATGGTGGGATAGAAGGATGGATGGATAGAAGGATAGACGGATGGAGAGATGGATGGATGGATGGATGGATGGATGGATGGATGGATGGATGGATGGTCGGACAGACGGACGGATGGATGGACAGATGGATGAATGGATGGAGGGATGGATGGAGGGATGGGTGGAGAGATGGATGGAGAGATGGATGGTGGGATAGAAGGATGGATGAATGGAGAGATGGATGGATAAGGATTCCAAGGAATTCTAACCAGAGGATCAGGAAATGTTTGAAGAGGACTGAGGCAACAGAGTGGAATTCTGAAGGATATACAGAAGTAGAGATGAAGTTGGGCCCACTTCATCAAAGTTCTTACTAGAATCTTAGGCACAAACCCGGTGCTTCATAAATGCTTCTGGGATGTGTTACTACTGAGCTGGCTTTTCATAAGTGGTGGGAACTAGCTTCACTTTATATGGCCTTTTGTTTTTCCTAGGTAAACAGAAGCAATCACTTATTAGCAAATAAACTGCTAAGCCAAGGGAAAGGAACTGCCTACCAGTCTCTATAAACACTACCCACCACAGTCAGTTTGGCAGAATGAAGATACATCTCATGTAGAGCGCTTTCCAGGATACATTATTTAGTGATAAAGGCACTATATGTCACACTCTCTTATGTATTATTGGCATATAGAAATATTAGAAGATACACAAGAAACTGATTCGTAGGAAAATAATAAGTAATTTACCACCCAAACTGGCCCACTATTGAAAGGGAAAGGGTGTTGCTGGTCATTCTCTCTGGGACTCGGGACATAAACTGAGACAGTCCTGGCCACATTGGAATGTGTGGCTAAGTAGGGGAAGGAACGAGAATGAAAATTTTCAACATAGACATTTTTACAGTGTTTGGACTTCTGAACCATATATATAGTAAAACCTAGGAGAGTTGGACCTCAATAGGACTGCCTGGTTTTTCTGGTCTTGTAAGTTTTCCACCTTTGCCAGGATGTAGTCTTAACACTTTTCTCTTACTCTCTACCAGTGGAAAATATTTGAGTTTTCCTTCTCTGAGAGGTTTCTGTCTATCCCAGGTTTTACTGTATCTGTATCCGTGTTTTACATTTTAGTAATGACTGAAAGAAAGCAGGAACATAAACAGATACATATATACCAGTGTCCAATGCAGCACTACTCACAATAGCCAAAAGATGGATACAACCTAAATGTCCACTAACAGATAAATGGGTAAACAAAATGTGGTACATTACTCAGATATAAAAAGAAATGAAATCCTAATACACGTTATCATGAGTCCTGGTGTGGCGCTGTAGGCTAAGTTCTGGACTGCTAACCAAAAGGTCGGCAGTTCAAATTCACCAGCTGCTCCTCAGAAACCCAATACAGGTCACTATGAGTTGGAACCGACTAGACAGCACTTAACAACTACATGCTTGGACTGCTAACCACAAAGTCGGTGGTTCAAACCCACTTAGAAATCCTATACCCTATAAGGAGCTCTGGTAGCATAGTGGTAACGAATCAGGCTGCTAAAATCGCGGTCAGCAGTTTGAAACTACCAGCTGTTCCCGGGAGAAAGATGAGGCTCTCTTGCTCCCGTAAAGATTTACAGCCTCGGAAACCGTGTACAGGGTTGCTATGAATCGAAACCGACTCCACGGCACATAACAACAAAAATACAGGGTTACTATGAGTCAGAATTAACTTGATGGCACTTAACAACAACATGCCATAATAGTTAACCTTGAAAAGATCATGCTGAGTGAGAAAGTAAATTATAAAAGAACAATTACTGTATGATTCCACTTATGTAAAATATCTAAAATAGGCAGGTGTGTACAGACCTAAATTTATTAGTGGTTACCAGAGGTGGGCAGGAAGGAATGAGGAAAGACAGAGTCACTGTTCAGGGGCCACTGAACTTCTGTTGAGGATGATGACAAATGTGGAAACACCATGGTGCTAGGGCTGCACAATCTGATGAAGACAATGTCACTAAAGTATAAATAAGAAGACTGTTGACATGTTTGTTACATAGATATTTGCCATCATAAAAGGAATTTAAAAATACTTTTTTAATCAGAAGGAAAAAAAGCAGAATGATTTAAACTCCCAACTCTTAGACAAACAAAGTTTATTTGGGGGCACCATTGGAAAGTCCCCCTGAAGAGCACCTCAGATAGAAAATGAAATCACCACTGCTAGCCCTCTTCTGCAGCCCTGAGAGATGGGAGCTATGCATGGCCTAAAAAGGCCTTGTCTTGTGCAGGCCAGCTGAGATGGGGAACATCAACAATGCGAGAGACACATGAAGCAGTTCAGGTTTTACACAATCATGGTAACAAAGTGAGATTGATTTCTGGCTGAATTAAGCTCTTTATATTGTTTCTACTTAAAAAGGAAATGTATTGACTACAGTCCTCCTCACAGATTTATCTTTCCTGACATCAGGCACATTCATAACCTATTTTAAATTCCTAAGGAACAATGCCGGAGTTTAGGAGAGTGAATGCCAGCATGCTTCATCAGACCATTCGGTAGACTGGAGAAGCTTCTCTGGCTTTTAATTGCTCAGGAAACAGGCACAATGTAGAGTTTTTTCTTATCAGTCATAACTTCAAGTTTGAAAAATGTTTATCCAGGATGCTTGAACTTTAGAATGGGTCTCTCTTGGAAGAGCTGCTCTGAAGCCATATTAGGGACCCCACATGGTGTCCCTTTGACCTTTCTGTCTCTGTTATAACCATCTCCTTTCAGACATCATTACAACTCTTTGCATTCAGGCCAGAATTACGGGGACTACAGGATGTCTTCTAACTTATCTCCTGCCTCCAAGATCCATATGCACTCTAACACACCAATCACCTGAAGCCCACCCTCACCATGTTCCACTATGAGACCTTCATTGTCTTCACATGGCTTTTAGGAGAGAAAAAAAAAACAAACACATGGAATTTTTGCCAAGAAGTCAACTCCAACTCAATGCAACCCCCATGCACCAGAGCAGAACTGTGCTACAAAAAGTTTCCAATGACCAATCTCTTCAAAGTGATAACCAAGTCTTTCTTAAGAGGCATCTCTAGACTCAAATTGCCATCTGTATCACTCAAAGACTCCATAATTTAGCATCCAAATGAGGTAGTTAAGAGTGAAAGGAGGCGCTATTAGTAATCACACTAGGACAACCAAGCAACACCAGGATCCCCCCAGGGTAGACTGGAATGTGAAGTTATCTGGGAGATAGTTGTGGTGGTAAGCAGTCAAGTCGGTTCACACTCACAGCGAAGCTGTACAGCAGGGGTGGGGAACGACTGATCCTGCCAAGGCAACTGCAGTTTGAGTCATCACACTGTTGTTGTTGTTATGTGCCATTGAGTCGGTACCAACTCATAGTGACCCTATGCACAACAAAACGAAACACGGTCCCATCAGGAGCCATCACATTGGCGGTGGTGGTGGTTATGTGTCATAGAGTTGATTCTGACTCATAGCGACCTTGTATAGGGTTTCTGAGGCTAAAAAACAGAAAGCCTTATCTTTGTCCTACGAGCATCATGTTATTGTTGTTAAGTGCTGTGGAGTCGGTTCTGACCCATAACGACCCTGTATAGGGTTTCCAAGGAGCAGCTGGTGAGTTTGAACAGCCAAGCTTGCAGTTCAAACTGACCTGCAATCCGACATATTAACCCACAATGCCACACCAGGACTCCAAATTAAGGGTGAGTTAATTAATTAAATAGCCTGTTAATTAGCCGGCTAATTTTTAAGTTGACAAATTTGTATGTCCTGTGAATGATGTTACAAACCTTGGCAGAAAAAAAGAGTTCCCCACCCATATAGTAAAGGGTTTCCAAGGTCATCTTACTAACTATAGGGTAAATCCCACTCTAGAGATGCCAGAACAAATGGAAGAAATGAGGAGGTAAAAGAGCTCGGTTGCTGTAAGTTGGAACCAACTCGATGGCACTTAACAACAACAACATGTGCAAAATATTGAATGATTAGGAAGCATTAAAAAAAAAAAATTAGAAGTAATATACAATCACTGTACCAAAAAGAAATGGTAGCTGTTCAACCACTTCAAGATGTAATTATATATGATCAAGAGCCAATGATACTGAAGGAGGAAGTCCAAGGGGCACTGAAGGCATTGGCAAAGAACAAGGCACCAGGAAGTGATGGAATACAAATTGAGATCTTTCAACAACCTGATACTGCACTGAAGACACTCGCTCATCTATATCAAGAAATTTGGAAGACAGCTACCAAGCCAGCTGATCAAGAGATCCATACTTATGCCCATTCCAATGAGAGGTGACCCAATGGAATGCAAAAATCATCAGACAGTATCATTAATATCACATGCAAGTAAACGTTGCCAAAGATAATTCAAAAGCAGTTGCAACAATACATTGACAGAGAACTGCCAGAGGTATAAACTGGATTCAGATGAGGATGCAGAATGAGGAATATCACTGCTGACGTCAGATAGATCTTAGATGAAAGCAGAGAATACCAGAAAAAAATGTTTACCTATTGCTTTATTGAATATGCAAAAGCTTTCTCGATTGTGTGGATCACAACAAGCTATGGATAACCATGTCAAGAATGGATATTTCAGAATACTTAATTGTGCTCATGAGGAACCTATACACAGACCAAGAGGCAGTCATTTGAACAGAACAAGGGGATCCAGAATGGTTTAAACTCAGGAAATGTTGTGCGCTAGGGCTGTATTCTTTCGCCATATTTATTCAGTCTGTACACTGAGCAAATGATCTGAGAAGATGGATTATATGTGACACCAGAATCGGAGGAAGACTCATTAACAATCTGCAATTTGCAGATGATACAATCTTGCTTTCTGAAAGCAAAGAGGACTTAAAATATTTACTGATTAAGATCAAAGACCACCGTCTTCAATATAGGTTACACCTCAATGCAAAAAACACAAAAATCCTCACCAATGGACCAATAAATAACATTATGATAAATGGAGAGAAGATTGAAGTTGTCATAGACTTCATTTTGCTTGGATTCATTACCAACACACATGGAAGCAGCAGTAAAGGAATCTAACAGCATACTGTATTAGGTAAATACGCTGCAGAAGATCTCTTTAAAGTGTTCAAGAGCAAAGATAACAGTTTGAGGACTAAGATGTGCCTGACCCAAGCTGTGGTATTTTCAATGGCCTCATATGCATGTGAAAGTTGGACAATGAATAAGGAAGACAGCAGAAGAATTGATACATTTGAGTTAAGTGCAGGAGAAGAATATAAAAAGTACCACAGACTGCAAGAAGAACAAATAGATCTGTGTTGGAAGAAGTACAATCAGAATGTTCCTTAGAAGCCAGGATGGCAAGACTTTGTCGCTTATACATCAGACATATTATCAGGAGGGACCAGTTCCTAGAGAAGGACACCATGCTTGGTAACGTGGAGGGTCAGCAAAAAAAAAGAGGAATACTCCCATCGACATGGATTGGCACAGTGGAAGCGGCAATGTACTCAAGCATACCGATGGTTGTAGGATGGTGCAGGACTGGGCAGTGTTTTATTCTGTTGTGCACAGGATCACTATGAGTCAGAATCAACTCAACAGCACCTACCAACAACGACAACAACTGGGCAAAACCAGGACCATTCAGGGAAAACTGGAATGTAAGGTCATCTAACTATAGGATAAATCCAAACCTTATACACATAGCTCAAATTCAAGACTCCTCACTATCTGACCCTAATTTAGTTTTCCAGTCTTTTTGCATCCTGATTCTAACAGATGGTCAAATCAAAATGGACCAGCAGTTACCCAACACGCCTTGAGCTTTATTTTCTGTGTGCATCTGTGCACGTCTTCCATACTCCTGCAAGTCTGTAATACTCACCTCACCCACCTATGCAAACCTGAATCCTCTCTTTCCTTCAAAACCCTAATCAAATAGTACCATTCAATAATCCATTTATTCAACCAATTTTTATTGAGTGTATCGTATATACCAGGCACAGAATGAATAAGACTGAAAAAATTCCAGCTCTCATGGAAATTTAATGTGTACATATGTCTAATTTCAGACCATGGTAGCTGTTAGGAAGGACAGAGACAGTGCTGGAGACCCAATCCAGTATTTTGGTTTTTACAGACACATCCACCACCCACCATGGCTGTGTGTTCCTTTGGGGTAAAGTGCATAGCCATCTTTTGTTGTCTTTAGATGTCGTCAAGTTGATTTCGACTCACAGCGACTCTGGACAAGGTTTCCGAGGAACACCTGGTGGGTCTGAACCACCGACACTATGGTTCACAGTCCAGTGCTGATCCAATAGCACCATACCAGAACTCCATAACCATCTTTACACCCCTGTGAAACCTATCAAAGACCCTGGAATACAGCATGCACTCAACATCACTTGTTGAATGAGCAATGAGTATTCAAGAATCTTATCTGCAAAGAGAGCTTTCTAAAATTAGTGTGAAGTCAAAGGAGAACCTGAAATTCCATGCCCCTTAGATCCACTTCGATGGCCCCACAATTAAGATTTTCACTCGACGCTGATGGTAGAGGAGAACCTAAATCACCTCACCCAACACTCAATCACTTCCCTTGATGTTAACTGGTTCATCCACAGTCACACAGGACAGATTCAACTAACCAAAGGAGTCACTGGAGCAGAGGGCACCTGGAGGGGGCAGACACTGTTAGAGGGAGTGACCAGAGAGCTACCTAAAGATGACGGCCTTGGAGTGGATCCCAGGGAACACAGAGAAGGCTGGCAGGAGGAAAGGCACTGCTGTGAGGACATGTCTATGGTCGGGGCAGAGCTCAGTAAGGCAGGACTGCAGGAAACAGTGCTTACCAAGGGAGGGCTCTGCTACTGAGTCACAATCAAACCTGGCCATGTGTACCATCTGAGTCCAGGGTGCCCAGCACACCTTTCCCATGTCTAACCTGGAAAGAGAGCCGAAAGAACAGCAAGTAAAGAAATGAAAAAAGTCACCCAATTCTGACTCACGGTGAGCCCTTGTGAACCAGACTGACAGCTGAATTTTCAGAGGAAAACCACCAGGCCTTTTTTCCAAGGCAACTCAGGATAGATTCTAACCATTCACTTTTCTATTGGTAACCAAGCACTTCACCATCTGCGCCACCCAGGGACTCCTAGAGAAAGAGCTGATGGAGTACAGCAGTGTGTGGCTTTTGGGGTTCACCCAAGTAGTACCCCAAGCAGTGCTCAGATAAGGCTGCTCAGAGAGGCTGAAGTAAAGGCAAGGGCCATGGGATTTCCCCAAACTTAAAAGCAGAGGGACAGAGGAGCATGGCATGTAGTACCTGTGAGTCCTGCACATCTACTTCTCTGATAGTTCTGATGGTGAATAGTCAGTCATAAAGGTACTGTAATCCAGGCATTTCATAAAGAAAAACAAATCGCATTCTTAGCTGGATCTGAGTGCTTTTTGTCAGCTACACACAGCAAAGTAGCCCAATCTCAACAGCCAGGACTGGGCCCCACCTAGCTCTCAGCTGTGCAGTCCTGGGCCACTGTACGGCTTTACTGGAAATTTTCTTCTATACCTCCACCCACAACTACCACCACTTCAGTCTCTTAGGGTCTGGTCAGTGGAGACCCTCAACTGCAAACATCCATTAAGGTACAACACAAGTCTCTAGTGCCAAAGGAACCACTTACATTCTCCAGATAGGTTAAAGAGATGGCCTGTTCACTAGTCCTGAGAGTTTGTGCTAAACAGACTCCAAGGTCCCCACAGGACTGGGTTTCCCCACCTCCACACTGCACACACTTGCTGGGAGCTGTCTTGTACACTGGAAGATGTCCAGCAGCATCCTTGGCTTCTACTCATCAGATGCCAATAACCAGTTACGATTGAGTCAATTCCAACTCATGTTAGAGTAGAACTCTGCTCCATGATGCTTCCAATGGCTGAATCTGGAGCAGAAGATCACCTGAGCTTTCTTCTAGGGTAACTCTGAGTGGACTTAACCTCCAACCTTTCCATTAGCAGCCAAACACTTTAGCCATCTGCAGCACCCAGAGACTCCAGACGTCAACAGTACCCCAGAAGTTCTGACAATCAAAATGCCTCCAGATGTTGGCAAATAGCTCCTGGATGAGAACCATCGATAAAGGGGTGACCTCCCTAAATGTGCTCTTCTATACAGGTCCAAAATAGGCAGGTGCCGGAAACTCCTAGTCCTGCAAAATAGCGTGGGGGTTAAAGACAGAGCTCTGGCTCTACCTCTTACTAACTCTGTGATCATAGGTAAGTAGTATCTTTGAGCTTCAGTTCCTCCATCTGTAAAATGGGGGCAACAAAGCAGTACCTACCTCGTGGGGCCCTGCGAGTTACATAAAATGCTGGGCAAAGACTGTTTGACACAGTGAGCATTCCATACATGTTAGTAATTACTAACAGGCCTGGAAAATTCCTTTTAGCCAAGCCTAGAGTTTAGGCTTCTATTTCTGTGGCTTCTGATCTTTCCCTTCCTTCCTATGCCCTTTCCACCTGTTAAATGCCTTTGGTCTTAACCTTTGGTCTTAAGGAATCCTTCCTGCTGGTTCACAAGCATCTGATGTTAAAGTGAAGGAACACACACAGAGAGAGAACTTTTCAGACACAACCCTGCCCAGTATTGTCTAAAAACAGGTTTTTCCTCTGGGAGACCTTGAAACAGGTACAAGGACCGGCATCTCCAACTCTTCCAGCTCTCCTCCCCGTTCTCCCACTGACCTGGGCACATCCCTTCTCCTTTGTGGTCCTCAGCCTCCTAATCTGTAGAATGAAGATTTCAAATCTTGGTGAGCTCTGTGTGCCTCCAGCAGTCTCTGAAGATTTTGCCCTGTGTTGGCATGTCCCATAGATGGCAATGGGAGCCCCACGGTAAGTGAGTGCTTATCCAGGATAAGCATCATGAAGACAAATCCTTCTCTTTTCCTACACTCCCGAGAGGCAGGAAAGTATCATGCATTCGTAGGCACTGGAGTCACACACAGACCTGAATAAAATGAACTCCCATCTCCAGCACTGAGACCTTGGAAAAATTATTCCATCAGTCTAATCCTATTGCCTAGTCTATAAAATGCAATCATAACACAGGTTAAAATGACGTAAAGATTATGAAAGCACCTGATGCAGAACTGGACACACGCTATGATTTCAAAACAGATATGTGGCCCTTCTGGAATCTCTCTTTTAAATTTTATCATGTAACTTTTCACATCATTCCCTACTCTGGAAAGTCTTAGCTTAGCCCTTTTCTCATCAACACTGTTGGTCTTTCAAGCCTCTGCCCTTTTCCTCCACTGGATCAAACTATACTCTCCTGACCCCCAGCCAACACTTCCAGCTGCTTCAGTCAACCTGATTGCTCCCTTGCTTGCTATGGACTCCCTCCCCTCTAGCCTGGCTGATTCCCTCCCAGGTCCCTCCTCTAAGCCTTTGTCCCACATCAATCTTCAACTCTCCCCTTAGGACCTCCACTGCACTCTGCCTTTAACTATTGGAACTCTGAAGTCATTCTGACTGACATGAATCATACTTTGTAGAACACTTCTAATTGTTCCCAAAGCCATTCCCGCACTATAGCGTTGTTATTGTCGTTGTTAGGTGGCATCAAGTCACTTCTGACTCATAGCCACTCCATGCACAACAGCATGAAACACTGCCCAGTCTTTACCAACCTCACGATCACTTAAGCCCATTGCCAAACTCGCTGTATCACCCCATTTCATTGAGGGTCTTCATCACTAACCCTCTACTTGCCCTAGTTATCCCTTCCCCAAGACCCCGGACTTTTCCCTGCTCCTGGCTGGGACTCCCATAATACCCTGTACCAAGAAGATGCTCAATGAATGTTTTTCACAGTGAACTGAACGGGAATCTGTCCAATTCTCAGACCAGGCTAGGCTCCTGGGTGGCCTCAAGCTCCGTACATCCAAATGACCTCTTAATGTTCTTCCAAGATTGGATTTGGGCCCAGACTGAGTCAAATGACCTCTTATCATTCTTCCAAAATTAGGCTTTCCTCTTTAATTATACCTTATCTAGCCACACTCTAGGTGGATTCTAATTACATAATTACTTCAAGTCCTCAGACATAAAAACAAAATAAAAAAAGGAGTGTATCTGATACATAGGTAGGAAAATGCACTGAATGTGCATATTTGCATATACTATATACTATTTTTCTCATTCATATGAAATTTTTTAACTCAGAAAATATCATCCAAGGAGAGGTCTAAACCAGGTAAAAATAGACCAAGGAAAGCCTTGAAGTCAGCCCCAGCCCCTTCTCTTCAGCAATGAATGAGGGAGTTGTGTGATCTTGGGCATGTTCCAGGCCTGATGCCTCTTTACCACGATGTCCACCCTCTTCTGAGTTCCAGGTATTCTCTGTGCCCTCATTCTCTCTACTGAGGAATTTTTGCACATTTCTTCTCTCCCCAACTAGACAGTGTGCTTCTGGAGGCAGTGACCCAGCCATTTCCATCTTGGTATGCCCTTGTAGAGAGCACTTCGCAGGCCCTCCTCTGACCTTATCAAAGTACGTGTCCGAGCCCAATGCACTAGGTACTCTCAGGCCACTGTGCCTTTGCACATGCTGTCCCCTCGGCCCTCTCTCTGGAATGACCTCTTTGGTCCAGGTACAGGGTTCCCACTGCACCCTGCACTTGTCCTGACATAGTACTTACCACATTTTGACATAAAAACCTCTTCATATGCCTATCTCCTGCTTCACACCAGCAGTGTCCAAACTAGACCGTTGAGCATATGTTGCCATATAAGTTCATTAAAAGATCTAAACTCCTATAAAAAAGGAAATCGACTTCTTGTTTCATATTTTAGTTAAAGAATAAACAGGGCTAAAACTGACCAAACTTTCTCCCCACACCTCAATGGCCATCTTAAAGCTTACCCATCACTCAGGTGAGCAGTCCTGTGAGGACAGCAAAGGTGTTTTATTCTGTTTTTCCAGAACCCAAAACCTACTCAATGAATTAATTTACTCAGTACATTGTGAGCGCCTGCTCTGGGCCAGCCCCATGTCAGACCCTGAGGGCTTAACAGCTATGGGCCTGTGATCCTGGATCCCACAGGTTGGTGGGTGGGCAAACAAGGATTCCCCAAACAAGTGTGGCAGCAGCTGAGACCAGAGCTGGAAGAAGAGATGCCTGATGCCTGGTGAGGAGAGTCAGACCAGGTGCCCCACGAGCACGAAGCTCCCAGTGTGAGATGCAGGATGAGCTGTGCAGGCTACGGGCACAGCTAGTGTTGGAATGCCCAGTAAGCAAGGCAAGCACGGGCTTACTGTTATTCACTTTCTCATCTGTAGTGAACAATATTCACCACAGATCACAGGTCTGGCTGGCATCTGTGTCTCTTCTAACCCCACAGCACCTTCCTATAGAATCAAAGCCTCTTTTTAAACTTACAATCCCTGACAGGAGCAAAGTTACCCAGTAAGCAAGGTAAGTATGGGCCTACTCGTGTTTGCTTACTAATCTGTAATGAACAGCTGCACGTTAGTAAGCAAGCCCCGATTACCTTGCTTACTGGGTTCTCTGCTCCTGGACATAGCAAAGGCAAAGCCCTAAGCTGACCAGAACACTACGTGTCAGGGGAGAACAGAGATCAGGAAAAGTAAACAAATGAACAAACTCCAAAAGGATAATGAGTGTCCCTCCTCTCCGATAGTCTTCTTTGCCTGTCAAAACAAACCACCCTGACCTAGAGCACTTGAAGGGGCCCCTCGGCCCTGCTCCTGCCCAGTTTCTGAGCCAAGCTGAGCAGGTGCACTCTCTGCCTCCCAGGGTTCCTCCCAGGAACAGCGCCCCCACCCTGACACTCCTGAAACTCATGCATGTTGCTATGGGCACCACCAATCGAAGGCTCCTGGGCAGTTTAATTTTTTAAAGGGCATGTTAAATATTTTACATCTTCTCACAGCACTGTGTCTTCTTTGCCTCCAGTGGAAAGAGACACCCTACAGCCCTTGAACTGAGAACTCACATAAGGAGGGCCTTGCCCAGCCAGGAAGGGCACCCCGCAGAAATTTGCTTTGTCCCAGGTGTGTATTCTTTGAGGGAGCCACCTGGAGGATTCAAAACCACAAGCCACAAAACCCCTTCTCGGCTGGAGCTCCTCTGACCTCAGGATGGGAAAAATAATTCATGATGATATTTCAGGTGAGTGTTTAAATGGCCCATGACTTTAATAATTTAAGGCAAAACCAAGAACTTAAACTGTATTGCAGGCTGGCAGGCTGAGGTCTCCTCCTGGTACAGCTGTCTAGAAGAGGAGCCCTGGCTTTTATCAGTCCTCAGGCATGACTAACATTTCCCAGTTCCTGGGGGCCTCGCCCCCTCACACCTGCCAGTGCTGACTCACTACTGGACCAATGTGTCCAGCATAGGGCCCCACAAAGCACACACCAAATAGTCCCAAAAGGCCTGGAACTGTCTTGGCCCAGGTTCACGGCCTGGAAATTTGATTTTCAGCAACCATCTTAAAGTTTGCCCATGCCCTCGGCTCTCCAAGTCCCAGATACTCTAATTTCTGTCCCTGATGGGATTTTGCATTCTCCAGAATCTACTTTCCTCTTTTCACTTTGTCCTGTGTAAAGCAGCCCAGGCCCTATCTTTGCCTTGGCCTCTCCACTCTAATTCCCTGGCCAGTTCTCAAGCCCACTGCCCAGGTCCCTGGGGCAGTGACTCAGATCTCCCCAACCCAGTTTCCGGCCTTTCTTACCTCATCCCTGGTATCAAGATCCTGCCCAGCCTCCTGTGTGCATTGTCGATAAAAAAGGCCCAGACACCAAGCAGCCAGCAGTGTGGAAGTTACCGCAGCGAGGCCGGCAGTTCAAACCCACCAGCTGTTCCGTGGGAGAAAGATGAGGCTGTCTGCGCCTATTAAGATTTACAGTCTCAGAAACCCTACACAAGGTGGCTGTGAGTCAGAATCCACTCAATGGCAATGGGTTTGGGTTTGGTTTTGGTTTTAACACCTGAATGGTGCAGATAATGTGCTGGTTGGAGGTTCAAGCCCACTAAGAGGTGCCTTAGAAGAAACGTATGGTGATAAGAAAAAGAAAAAAATCAGCCACTGAAAGCCCTATGGAGCATGGGGTCACCATGAGTTAGGATCAGCTCTATGACAGTTGGTTAATTGAACGTCAACTTACCAGGAAGCGATCCCCATTATCCACCCTGTCCATCTCTTATAAGACCATCTGTTATAACCCCTGGCCAACAGTCTGTACTATCAGGAAACAGCCACTCAACACTGGATCCACCCCAACTAAAGAAAAACTCTAAATGGAGAAAAGCTATCTGCAAATGAATCATCTATTTACATGTCAGACAAGGAAACTGCTCATCTGCTCAGCCAACAGGTTCCACACAGACAGTAGGCAATAAGAGAGACTGTTTGGATTTCATAAGGTACGTCATAGTGACCTTTCATGCTGGGACACTAAGCTCAAAGGTCATCTGCATGCTGATGTTAATAATCGATGCATAAGGCATTATAGAAATGAGTAATGAGCTTTCACGTTGACACACAGGCAGAAGACAACTCCAGGATCTCCTAAGCATCCATTCCTATTACAGCTGCTCTGAGCTAGACCACCACCTAGGATGACAGAAAGTCAAGGCCCAAATGGGGATGAGACTGGCAGTTCTGGTGACACGTTAAGCTACGAAAACTAAAAGAAAGAAAAAATGAGTTGTCGATTCTGACTCCTGACTAGCCCACGTGTGCAGCAGATAAGAACTGTGCTCTGTAGGTTGGTTTTAGTTCTTTTTTTTTTTTTTTTTACCTTTTTATTGTGAAGGTTTGCAGAGCAGAGCATCGGTTTACATACACCAAATCATACACGTCATTTCATCTTGATGATTGCAGTCCCCTCCATGTGACAAGTTATCTCACTTCTTTCTGATGACTCATGCTTCCATTATCCCCAACCCTTCTGAACTTTGTCCTTAGGTAAAGTTGCCCTTTTGATCTTGACTGGTTGACCATTCCAAGGTGAGCATACCTTACTAGTATTCTTGTCTTCTTTACATACCTATCTGCTGCTTGGCTGAAAACTGAGTCACAAGGGTGAGTTCAGTTCCAGACCTGAAGGGTGGCCAAGGGCCAGAGCCTTGGGTTCCTCCAGCCTCTTTCTGACCAGTAAGCCCATACTTTTTCCATAGGGTTTTTTAAGCTGTGTCCTTTCAGAAGCAGATCCCCAGGTCTTTCTTCTGAGACAATTCACTAGATTTGAATGGATAATGGTTGAGCAATTAACCATTTTGGCCACCAGCTATTAAACCCCAAAACCAAAATCAACTCATCGTTACCCCACTTAAGGTTTCTGAGTCTGTTAAATCCTTACAGAAACAGAAAGCCTCATCTTTCTTCCCCAGAGCAGCTGATGGGTTTGAACTGCTGGCCTCATGGTGAGTGGTCCAGTGATTGTCCTACTATGCCATCAGGAATACAAGTACGCAGTACTCCTGGTCACTGGCACTTAGGCAGACCCTATATTTTTATACCACAGCAAGAGTTCAGGCTGATGAGAACAGTTACCTCAGGATACTCTCTACTACCTGCCCTGTGTGCCTGACAGGAGGAGGACAAGCTGCCTTGGTTATGGGTGTCTACAGTGCCCGGAACTGCCCCCAGCACTCTGTCATACTAACACCTGCCTACTTGATAGCCTGAAACCAACTGCTGAATTCCTGTGGGCAAAACAGAGCACTATTCTCTTGGTGGAGTCCTGGTGTGGTGCTGTGGGTAAATGCACCAGACTGCAAAGCCATTTGAACTGCAAGGTTGGTGGTTCAGGCTCACTAGTCACTCCTCGGAAACCCTATAGAGGGTCGCTGTGGGTCGGAACCAACTCGACGGCACTTAACAACAACAAGGATCCTCTTGGTGTTAATAAGGAAATAATCTCTAGGAGGGTGGAGCCCATGTTTACATCTCTAAGCCATATTTGTTTAATGAATGAAATGAAATTGTGGTTTTTACAGTTCTTAAACTAAAGTTCACTGATTTGTTGGCATTCACCCATCAACTGGGGAAGCCTCCCATTCCGGGGGGCTAACACCAGAGTTCTCTCTCCTCTCCTCATTCAGAGAAATGGGGCACCCCCAGAAGACTAAATGTGTCTGCCCCTAGGCTGTGCAGTGGTGGGAATGTAAACCACCAAGAGCTAGAAACCATAAAGGAAAAGAAGCACCTAACTGCTAAGCTGTCAGACTTCCATCCCTTCTTCCGGATTCTGAAATAAAGAATCTTCTTCCCCCACTGTGGTCTCCCAGAGAGCTGCCTCTCTTCTCCCATGAGAGGGAACATTTGGAGACAAGAGAAAGGGTTGCGGACACTGACCATTGGTCAAGGCAGACATGGAAGAAGGAGTCGTTGTTCAGTGTATACCTGTGATCAGTACTGGAACCCAGAGGGCTTCAAGAACATTCTGGCATTTTTAAACCAGTTCACATGACTCAAGCAGCCTCCGGTTTAGAAACAGTCACTCGTGTGTCCCTCTCCAGGGGGTCAGTCAGTCCGACACACACAGCTTTGCCTGACAACATTCTTTTTCCACTCCATTCCAATTTGGAAATATCTTCTTGGTTCTACAAATAACTTCCTTTTCCTTCCCATTCCCTTTATGCTGCCGTTGTCGTTAGGTGCCATGGAGCTGACTTAAGGACCCTATGCACAACAGAACAAAACATTGCCCCGATCGGGCACCATCCACACAGTTATTGCTTTGTTTGAACCCATTGTTGCCGCTACTGTATTACTCCATCTCCTGGACGGTCATCATGTTTTTCCACTGACCCTCCGCTTTAGCAAGCATGATGTTCTTCTCTAAGGATTAGTGTCCAAAGCACGTAAGACAAAAGTTCGCCATCTTTGCCTCTAAAAAGCATTCTGGCTGTACTTCTTTCAAGACAGATTCGTTTGTTGTTGCTGTTTTGGCAGTCTCGATAATAGCGACCAACATTTACTGAGTGTGTTATTACATCTCAGACACACTTCTAAATGACTGGCATTATTGGATCACCGAAGTCTCTGACCTGACCCAGGCACTTTAACAACAGTCTTCCATTTTTACAGATGAGAAAACTGAGCCACAGGGCAGTCACTTGCCCTGGGACCCAAAGTTAAGTAAGAGAGTCTGAATTCATAGGCCACACGGCTAGCTAGTATACTCCCGCTCTCACTTCAAGGAGAGCAGAACCAACCTTGAAGACAAGAGACGTGATCCGAGCTCAGTCACCAATCAGCCACATGACTCTAAGTAAATGGCTTTTCTGTGCGTCAGTTGCCTCAGCTGTGAGACAAGGCTAATCAGAGCTTCCTTGTCCAGAAATACAGAATCTCGGCTTTCTAATCCAACATTGCCAAAGAGAAATTCCTGAGATGATAGAAATGTTCTATATCTGTGCTGTCTAACAGTCCAATATGGTACCTACTAGTCGCAGTGCTATCGAGCATTTGAAATGTGGTTGTGTGGCTGAGAAAATCAATTTCTCATATTAGTTTACTTTACTTCATTTAAATTTAAATAGCTACCTGTACCTAGTAGCTAAGGAGCTCTGATAGCACAGTGGATAACAAGCCAGGCTGCTAACCACAAGGTCAGCAGTTTGAATCTACCAGACACTCTGCGGAAGAAAGATGAGGCTTTCTGCTCTTTGTAAAGATGCATGGCCTCAGAAGCCCTATACAGGGTTGCTATGAGTCGGAACTGACACCCTGGCACATAATCACCACTACCTAATAACTACTATATTGGAAAGCACAGTGCTAGTCCATCAATTCCAAGAGGGCAGAGGCCATTTCTCTCTTTTTCACCGCTGTATTCCCCAGGTCTAGCATAGAACCTGATCTATAGTTGGCGCTCAATAACAATTTGTTGAACAAATTAAAAGTAAAGGATTTTTCAGGTACTCTAATACTACTTCAAGGAACACTCGTGGCTCTGTAGGGTAAGCACTTGACCGCTAGTCACAATCAGCAGTTCAAACCCACCAGCTTGCTCCATGGGAGAAAGATGAGGCTTTCTAGTCCCATAAAAAGTTACAGCCTTGAAAAGTCTATACTGGATCACTATGAGTCGGAACCAACTTGACAGCGCTTAACAATACTACAAGTTCCTGGGTGGTACAAACAGATAAAAGTTTGGCGATTCAAGTCCACCCCGAGGTACCTTGTAGGACAGTCTAGCAACCGACTTCTGAAAACACAGTCAGTGAAAAACCTATGGGGCACACACAGTTCTACTCTGACGTACGTATGACCGCCATAAATGTAACCAACTCATTGGTAACTAGTTTGGTTTGGAGTCCTAGGTGGGACAAAGGGTTAAGTACTTACTTGCTAACAAAAAAGGATGGGGTTTGAATCTATCAAGAGGGCCCTAAGAAGAAAGCCCTGGCAATCTAATTTCAAAGATCACAGTCCTTCGACGGGGGTCAGGCTTGCGGGGTATACCCTTTGATTGATGGACGATGTACAGAAGGGATTGTAACCATGGCAAGGAAACTATATACGACGGGATCAATGTGAAGCTGATCCTCCCATGTAAACGATCACATAATTCACAATAAAGCATTAAAAAAAAAAGATCACAGTCCTTGAACACCCTATGGGCACAGTTCTACTCTAACACACAGGGGCTCATCATGATTCTAAATCAACTCAATAGCCAGTGCTTTGGTTTTTGTTTGGTTTGTTTGAGTTTTTATTTTGTTTTAGTTTTTTTTGTTTGTTTACTACTACTTGATCACCCACGCAGACATTGATCAATTCTTCAGGTTCCTGAGCAGTGGTCACCCAGCCTTGGCTTTGCAAAGCACTCTCGGCCTTCCAATGCAGTACACTGGGGAACAGCTCTCAAGATGAAAAGCTCGTGCTACCACTGAGCTCAATCTGTCTCTTGAAATGTCTAATTACTAGTCCTGGCACATAAGCGCATAGCTTTGGAAAAAACAATGAAGTTCTGAAAAAATATTTTTTAAAATACTCTAAATGAAGGATTCTATCAACAATTCATTTTCATAGTTAAGATGAATCTGATCTTAACTCATAACTGTGTGGGTCTTATTAAACAAATGTATGACTGATCCATCTGCAAGTAAACAGTCCTCTAGTGTCAACGATGTGGTTGAAAATTGCTATCTTCACTGACTTTAATACCAAAAACTGACTCCAAATGTAGACCTAGAAGTATAAAAGAGTCCAGCTAGACCCCTAATAAGCTGGTCCTTGTTCCCCAAGGTGGGATCTGGAGATCTGGAGTCTTCAGATTTCTCACATTTTCATATTTCCTTGATATACTCCTTCCAAGTGGAAACCTGAAAATTTACTATGTGCCAAGAGTGGAGTCCTGGTGTGGCGCTGACAGTTAATGCACTGGACTGCAAAGTTGTTTGAACCGCAAAGTTGGTGGTTCAAGCTCACCAGCTGCTCCTTGGAAACCCTATACAGGGTGGCTATGGGTCGGAACCGACTTGACGGCACTTAACAACAACAATAATGTGCCAAGAGCAGACACAAGAAATACAAAGAAGACATTGTGGTCTTCATTCTCAAGGAATCCAAAGCATACAGATACTAAGAGAAAATGTGTATCAACTCTTACTCTGTGCACTACACTGAGGAGTTAAACATAAGTCCGTTCCGTGCATGCCCTAACAGATGTATGCACACAACAATGAAACGTGCCAGTGTACAAAGGAATTGGCTGTCTTGGAGGACAAACCTGGTATGATACTTGCCTTGTACACAGCTCAGTGCACTTACCTGGATCAAACCTTGACCGATATCACATGTTAAGGCTAAGGAAATCAAGGCCCAGACAGCTTAAGTGCCTTCTCACAGTGACCCAGGTATTCGGTGTTGGACTAGAGATAGTTCCAGGGCCATCCCTCACCAGCTCAACAGCATGTAATGTGGGCTTCAGACCTCTCTTACCCTGCACTGCAAAGGGGTGAAATCTGTTGGTTGTTACCATGACTACCTAGAAGCAATGACTGATCTACTTTCTTACAACTCCAAGTTTGGGACTCTTGAAATGTGATGACTAACTGTATGTAATCATCTTAGAAACATGCATTTAGCCCTTTAACAAACATGTCTTGGGAATATATTTATCAGGCACCAGCTTAAGGGCTTGCTTAGATACAGGGATAAAACAAATCTAGTCAAATTAGAGGGTTGAGCACACATGTTTAGCTCTGCTCTTTCCCAAGCTCTACTAGAGAGATGGACGCCTCGTGTGGCGTTGCAGGATCAGCACTGGACTGCAAACCAACAGGTCGGCAGTTCTAACTCACCAGCCACTCCTTGGAAACCCTATACAAGGCTGCTGTGAGTTCGAACCAACTCAACAGCATTTAACAACAACCAGAAGGACAGCAGAGGAATTTGCTTAGTGGAAAGGAGAAAATGGCAGCCAGGGTGGATCAACAGAAGATAGGGAGATGACAGGCACGCAGGCGCTGATGTAGGTTTCTGCTCTGTCTTGTCTGTGAAATACAAGAAGGGAAAAAAACCACTAAACAGAGCGCAAAGTCCTCACAGAACTGAAGAAGGCTTTAAAATTCAAGGGAGAAGCAGCATGGGGCTAAGACAAGGGATTGCTGCTAAAAGCTGGGGCGGGGAGCAGTGAGCACCCAGGTTCCCTCCTGCAGGCTGGGACAGGAGGGCCACTCTTGAGAGAAGTTATAACAGAGACAGTCAGGAGTCACGGACATAAGACACAGCTCAAGAAAAGATAAAAGTAACTTTCTGAAAACATATGGCTTGAGTAAAGTCTGGGTCCCCTTCCCCACTGAGGCTCCCAGAATGCCGGCCATCCATGAAGCTACCTCCCTGTTCCACTCCCTAGGACAAAATCCTCTCCAGAGAAACCCAACCAAGTAAACAGGTGACCCTGTACAGATCTCACTCTCTGTTAGATTAGCCCACAGCGATGATAATCAGCTCCCTGCTGATCACACAGAAGGAGTTCTGGCAGCATGAGGTCAACAGTTCAAATCCACCAGTCACTGCAAGAGAGAAAGATGATGCTCTCTCTCCCAGGAAGATGTACAGTCTCAGGAACCCCAGGGAGCAGCTGTACACTATCCTACACAGTCACTGAAGGTTGGAATCCACTCGATGCCAGAGGGTTTGGGTTTTGTCACACATATGCTCAATCAACATTTTGGTGCCCACTCTTAAAATCTAAATGGACAGTTAAGGATCAGCATACAAGGAATTGTGACTCAGTTTGCACCACAAAGTTGTTGGTTCAAACTCACCAGCCGATCCTCAGAAACCCTATACAGGGTCTCTGTGAGTTGGAACTGACTCAATGGCACTTAACAACAACAACATATGAAATACAATAACCAAAGCAAGCAGAAAGAGCAATTAAAAGGAAACAAAGACCGTGCAGAGAACAGCAGACAACCAAGCTGGGGCGGGGGGGGGGGCACCCAATATAAAAGAATTTATTGTATCCATGAAACAAGAACAAAATGCTGCTATTTAAAAAGATATTTCATATCCAGAGGATTAGGGCATGTTTCATGTAAAAACAGAAATAAAAAATTTGTAAGGGTTAAATATACTGCAGGTAGAATCTCTAAAAAATATGATAACATAAAAGGAAAATACAATAAGGCAATAAAAGTTTTTCTTTAAATTACAAACTCAGCCCAGGAAGTCTAATAAATACCTATAGAAGTCCCTGGTGTGGCACTGTGGGATTGTAGGATAATGCACTGGACTGCAAGGCCAGTTTGAACCACAAGGTTAGTGTGTCACTCCTCGGAAACCCTATACAGGGTCGCTACTGAGCAGGAACTGACTCAACAGTATTTAACAACAACAATAAAGTGTTAAAGAGTAAAGCTATCCCTTTGAGGACTAAGTTGTGCCTAACTAACCCAAGCCATGGTATTTTCAATTGCCACATACACATGTGAAAGTTGGACAATGAATAAGAAAGACAGTAAAAGAATAGATGCATCTGAATTATGGTGCTGGGGAAGAATATTGAAAGTACATGGACAGCCAGAAGACCAAACAAATCTCTGCTGGAAGAAGTACAGCCAGAATGCTCCTTAGAGGCCAAGATGGCAAGATTATCTCTCACACTTCAGACATGTTATCAGGTGGGACCAGTTCCTGGAGAAGGACATCATGCTTGGTAAAGGGGAGGGTCAGAGAAAAAGAGGAAGACCCCCAACAAGACGGATTGATATAATGGGCTCAGACTAACAACTGTGAGGATAGCGTAAGACTGGGCAGTGTTTCATTTCTTGGTGCACAGGGTCCCTAGGAATCGGAACTGAACTGACAGCATCTAACAACAACATAACTCGTGGGGTGGCACTGTAGGATCAACACTGGACTTTGAACCACAAGGTCGGCGAGTCAAACCCACCAGCTACTCCTTGGAAATCCTGTATGGGGTCATGATATGTCAGAATTGACTTGACAGCACTTAACAACAATGACAATAGAAGTCCCAAAATAAAGGAAATAGAGAATAAGAAATTTTCAAAGAAAATTTCCTAGAACTAAAGGATGTTTCAGAGTAACTGGTGTGGTGCTGTGGATTAATGTGCTAGAATGCAAAGTTAGTTTGAATTGCAAGGTCGGCTGTTCAAACTCACCAACCACTCCTCAGAAACCTTGTACAGGGTCAATATGGGTCGGAACCGACTTGTCAGCACTTAACAACAAAGAATATTTAGTGACCCTTCAGATCAAGAGGGCCAGCCAAGGACCAAGCATGGTAGGTTAAAAAGCCAGGCAATTTCAAGTACAGAAAAGAGAGATGATCCTAAAAACTTTCAGACAGAAAATAAATAAATAAAAACAGGTTACTTATAAATTCTGATCAAGAATCAGAATGGTATCCAACTTATTAACATTGAGATTAGAACCAACAATACAGTAGAGCAATGCTCCAAAGGTCTACGGGAAAATGGCTTTCAACCTAAAAGAGTAGTCTAGTCAAATCACCAAACAAGATAAAACAGGACAAAACATTTTTAGGCAGGCAAGTTTGAAATGATCTCCCATCCCTCTACCCTCTCTCAGAAACTCTTGGAGGAGTAAGTCAAGAAAGAAGACATAGGATCCAACCCAGGGCAAAGGGATGGAATGCCCAGGATGGCAGTGTGCCACAGGTCTAGAGGTCAGTGGGCCCAAAGAAAACAGAAGGATGATCCCAATCAAACAAAAAAAAAATTAGGATCACTTAAGTCAATTCTGACTCATAGTGACCCTAAAATCATAAAGTAGAACGGCCCCATAGGGTTTCCAAGGCTATAAATATTTACAGAATCAGACTACCGCATCTCCAAGCAACTAGTAGATTCAAACCCCTGGCCTTTTGGTTAGTTGGTGAGTATTTAACCACTATTCCACGAGAGCTCCTATGTAATAATCACAAAACCAAAAGGCCAAACCCACTGCCGTAGATTCAATTCCAATGCATAGCGACCCCTGTCTAGGGTTTCTAAGGTGCAGACAGCCTTGTCTTTCTCCTACAGGGCTGCTGGTGGGTTTGAATCACTGACTTTGTAGTTAGCAGTCCAGTGACTGTTCTACAGCACCACCAGGGCTCCTCATATAATCACAAGGGTCCATAAAAGTGGAAGAGGGAGGAAGACAGGACATAGAGACAGATGTGCATTCAGAGTATGTCACATGAGAAAGACTCAACTGGCAATTACTGGCTTTGAAGATGGAGGAAGAAACTACAAGCTAAGGAATGCTGGTCACCTCTCAAAACTGGAAAAGGCAAGAAAATGGATTCTCCTTTTGTGCTTTACGGAAGAAAACACAGCGTGCTTTTAGTCCAAGGAGACCCATTTGAGAATTTTAGCTTATAAAACGATAAGATAATAAATTTGTGTTGTTTTAAGCCACTAAATTTGTGACAGTAATGAGAAACTAATGTATTCTCGCGTGAATAATGTGTACATTGTAAGGTTTTTGCATGGTTGTTTTGGTTTTTTTGCAAACCCCACAATAGTCTCCTATGTGCATTCTACATGCTACATGGTGCTGGTTGTTTCTGTGGGTGTTTTGTATGTGAAAAATACAATAATCAAGCAACGGGAGAGTGGATCATCAGAATGGAAACGGATAGTAGTAGAGTCTCCTTCAAATGTCTTGTAGTGTTGACTTTTAAAACCTTGTGTATACATAACTCTGATACACATTAAAATTTCATTTATAAAGAAATGAAACCTAGAGTCCCTCTCTTGCCAGATCTTAGTGTGGTGTGGGAGACAGGCAAGAGGGCCAGCAATTACTACAGGCATAGCAAAGTGGACACAGGTGCTCTGGGAACAGCTGCTCTTTCAGAGGAGGTGAGGCTGAAAAGAGGCAAGGCCTCCTGGTGAGGAAACAGCAGACAGCAAGTCTGGGAATGTGTAAGAGTTCAGAATGACTGGGACATCCAGTGAAAGAGGGAAAGGTCCAGGGGTGGTTCCCATCACCACAGGTCTGATGCCTGCCCTCCTCCTGGCTTCTCCAGTTGGTTACACAAACTGTTCTGAGAATCTGAGGCAGGATGAGGGAAGTGAAGACCCAAGATGAACACAATTCTCTTCCTGGACCACCCATCCATTGTACTCTACAGTAAAGAATTTTAAATACTTTTATGCTAGAACCAAGACAGACTTATTGCAGAGTAGAATACAAAATTCAACAAATTTTTAACATAAAAACTGGAAACTCCCCATACACTTCTTACCTGGGAGGCCAACTTTGAACATTCAACTGCCAACCAGACACTGGTTATAAAAACACAATCTTGTCTACAACTAATCAGATTCAGAAGGAAGAACTTGCATAGCAAGCTGCCAATGGCTGCCTACCCTCCCTGTCCCATCAAACACTAATCAGGATGTTAATAAATACACCTCATTCCCCTCAAAAGGGTCCTGAGGAGTCCTGGTGTGGTGCTGCGGATTAATGCGCCAGACTGCAAAGCCATTTGAACTGCAAGGTTGGTGGTTCAAACTCACGAGCTGCTCCTTGGAAACCCTATACAGGGTCGCTATGGGTCGGAACTGACTCAACAGCACTCATCAACAACAACAACAACTGAGACTTAGCTCAGTCTGGAGAAACAAAGGAAAACCATCACGCTGAATTCTTCCTAGACATACCTCTTGCTTATAATCCTACTCACCTACTCCACTCTACTGTCCGGGAGGGACCAATCGCTGGAGAAGGATATCATGTTTGGTAAGGTGGAGAGTCAGAGAAAAGGAGGAAGACCACCAACGAGATGGATTGGCCAAGTGGCAGCATCAATGGACTCAAGCGTGGCAACAGTAGTAAAGTTGGTCAGGATCGGGCAATGTTTCGTTCTGCTGTGCATAGGGTCACTAAGGGTCGGTACTGACTCAATGGCATCTAACAATAACAACAACAACTCCACTCTAAGCACTTCCGGAATCACTGACAACGGCTCCATCTCAGCCACCAGCACCCACAACCTCTTGTGACATAAACCTCTGTTAGAAAAGACATTGCAGACACACTTTTCCTTGGAAGGAAGTCAAGAAATAGGGCACATCTCTTGAGAGACGGTGTCCCTTGTGAGCTACAACACTGTACAACACTGGGGGGGGGGGGAGAGGGACTTTTTCTATTGTTGCAAAAACAATAACCACATGACAGAGAGAGTTGGGAACTTTTTTTTTTTTTTCAATAAAGAGCTACTCCTGACCACAAATGGAGAGAGAGAAAGAAAGAAAGAAAATCAATGGAAGGCCACACAGAACTAAAAAGCAATTTAATTGGTTTTAGTTTGTTTGTCTCTTGTTGCTTTGTGTGTAAAACCATAAACACATATTCAAAAGAGTAAATCCAAATGACTTTAAATTGAGAACACAGAGCATGAAGCTTTAATAGCACAATAAATATACTGAAATATCCTACAAAGCCATATTATTGACAGTAAAAAAACAAAAAAAAGGAAGAACAAGGATGGAAGGAGGAGGGCAAAGAGAAAATTGTATAACAGGAAAATAAATGGATAGAAGAAGGAGAGGTGGGGGGTGGGTGGGGAATATGGGGGATAGTCAGATGGGGGCCAGACAGCCATGCCTAACCATCCACAAAAAGAGGGAGCAACTAAAGGGTTCACAGAGCTATTTCCTAGGCCAGAAGTGTTAGTTAGCCAAAGTAAATTACACAGCTCAGGGCAGGCTGTTGGCTTGGCCTACAGACTTCAAAGTATTTGCCACCTTTTATCCTTGCCTTTGAATGGTTAATAATCTGGTTAACCACTGTTAACTGCTCTAATTGCTCATTGAGACATTCTGGGGCTTAACTCTGGTCAGAAGTCCCTTCCCCTCCCGGCTCCCCTCAATGAACTAGGGCCAGTTCAGTCAATCACAGCCATCCTTCCAAGTATGTCCTTTGAAGGAGGCATATGTGAAACCCTATCTCATAAAATGTACAAAGCTCCTCAGAGGAGGAGGAAATGCTACTCCTTGAGTTAAAAAGAAATTGAAAAAAGGAAAAGAAATGGAATGGATTTGGTGTTTTTTTTAAGTTTGCATTAAAATAAAACTGGGACTTCAGCAGATTTGGGTCCCAGTCAGCATTCACCATCATCACACCAGTGCACCTGACTTCCCACATGTTCAAGTTCTGCACCCCCCACGCCCACTGAGCTCAAAAGTCTCTATTGCTCCTGATCCCATCAGCCTCCACCACACTGCAGTCCACTGAAGACAGCCCAAGGGGACTCCAAGTTAGTCCCAGTCTCAGTTCACCCCAACCCTTGTCAAAGCCAAGCCTCTCCTTACTCCCTGTACAGAGAGAGCCACAGAGCAATTTCACATCCCATAGAGCCTCCCCACTCAGCTCCATCCCCTTCTCCTACAAGGTTGGCCCCACTTGACCTGGGATTGGGGAATCCCCTGCCTTCTTGAGCTCCTATTTCTTCCTCCACTCCACCTTACAATCATTTCTCTATGAAGATGAAGGGGCTTAAGAGATACTCCTAGAACACAGACCAAGAATCTGTCTGTCTGGGTTTCTGTATCAGCTGGTAGTTGTGTAACCTTGAGCAAATCGCCAAAACCTTCCCCAGTGACCAAGAAATTGAAGAGGTCTTCCAACTCTGGAGTCCTGGTGTGACATTGTGGGATAAGCACTGGACCACAAGGTCAGTTTAAATCACAAGGTTGGCAGTTCAAACTTACCAGCTACTCCTCAGAAACCCTATACAGGGTCGTTACGAGTTGGAACCAACTTGACAGCACTTAACAACAACAACTTTCAACTCTGGAGTCCTGTCAGGTGCTGTAGGATAAGCACTGGACCACAAGATCCGTTTGAATCACAAGTTTGGCAGTTCAAGCTCGCTAGCCACTCCTCGGAAACCCTATAGAGGGTCACTATGAATCAGAACCGACTCAACAGCACTTAACAACAACAGCTATAATTGTCTAAATATCTAAACCTTCACCTGTATGACCATAAATAAAACAATGAATTAAACATGCATAGGAAGAGAGGGTGAATACACAGAAACATCCTTTTCTCAATGGCCTATCAGCACTGATTTCTCCAGTCAACCACCTACTCTGAGAATCGGTGCCTAGATCTGAATTACTTAGTCAGTTGCCATACAGTCAATTTCAACTCATGATGACCCACATGTGTCAGAACAGAACAGCATTCCACAGTGTTTTCAGTCACTGATTTCGTGCAAGTAAATCACCAGGTCTTTCTTCTCTGACAACTCTGGGTAGACTCAATCCTTCAACATACTGATCAGCAAGCAGCTCAATGCATTAACTGTTTGTGCCACCCAGGGATCCCCTGAATTATTTCCATAGAGTAAAATCTCTCAAATTTCACTAATCAAGGAAAAGGTAAGTCTGAATCCAGTAGAACCAGCAGCCTGAGTTCTAGAATGCTTCCTTCATATCATTGTTCAATACTGTGAATTTAACATCAATTTAGCAAAGAAAACATTATCTAAAAATGTCATCACAAACTGAATTTGGGAATTTAGGAACAATTCCTGGAGTGGCACTGTAGATTAATGTGCCAGACTACAAAGCCATTTGAACAGCAAAGTCAGCGGTTCAAGCTCACCAGTTGCTCCTCAGAGACCCTATACAGGGTCACTATAGGTCGGAACCGATTCGATGGCACTTAACAACAATGCTGTCAGGAGAGTCCTGATGCGGCACTGTAGGATAGGCGCTCAGCCTCAAGGTCGGTTTGAACTGCAAGGTAGGCAGTTCAAACTCATCAGGCACTCCTCAAAAACCCTATACAGGGTTGCTATAGCCAGAATCAACTTAACGGCACTTAACAACAACTTGCAACTTTAGAGTCCTGGTGAAGCACTGTAGGATAAGCACTGGGACACAAAATCGGTTTGAATCACAAGGTCGGCGGTTCAAGCTCACCAGCTGCTCCTCTAGAAACCCTATGTTGTTATTAAGTACCGTGGAGTCAGTTTCGACTCATAGTGACCCTCCACAGGGTTTCCGAGGCTATAAATCTTTACTGGAGCAGAACGCCTCATCTTTCTCCTGCAGAACCACTGGTAGTTCTGAACTGCTGACCTTGAGGTTGGCAGCCCAACTCGCTACCAGAGCTCCTATACCAGAGATCCCTATATAGGATCGCTATGAGTTGGAACCAATTCAATAGCACTTAACAACAACAACAACAACTCTAATATTTTAAATATCTAAACAGGCACCTGTATGTTTCTGTTGTTGTGTGTACAACAACAACAAAAACAATGCTGTCAGGAACCCAGATGACTTTTTGTTTCAAACCTCTCCACGTCACCAACAAGAACACTGAATACAGAGAGAGCAGAATCCACTAGCCCGAAGCCAAAGAGGTTGGTAGCCAGGACCAAAGCTAGCTGTCCTGCCTGACTCAGGTCCAGAGTTCTTCTACCAGAGCTTTTTGAGACCATCTGTTCCCTTTTTCGTGGAGGCAGGTTGAATCATAAACTATAATAAGTAGTCTCTAGCACAGACCTATTTCCTTGTATCAAGAAGTGTGCAGAGATATAAGTTTGGGTGACCAGATGACCACCAATACCTCACAGTAACAGCTTTCTTTCCTGGACCTTGACCATTCCTTCTCTGCAAAGAAAACTCGACTCTTGTCTACATTGAACTCTATTTTGTAAAGGAAAAAAGAGGGAAGAGACGAACAGCTCTTTGTTCTGCCCGTAAGAAGCATTTGCTGGTCCTTTCCCATAACCCCTATCTCACACCCCCCATGATTTCCAATCCCTTCAGAGAAGTTTGCAGAAATTTCCCCAGCTGAAATAATATGAAAGCAGGTGAGAGGAGGAAAGGAATCACAGGAGTGGGTGTTCTAAGGAGACAATACTCTCCCATCGCTTCACCCAAAAAAAAAAAAAAACTGATAGAAAGCATTTCCTTTGAGTTGCTAATTTGTTATAGGGAAGCCACCAGTGCTACGTCATTCAGGGCCCTCCACCTGAGAAATATGTTCTCTGCAGCCACAGGAAAACTACCCCTTTCTAACCATCTGCACGACAGTGCCCAGGACAGAGGTGCCAACAGACCAGCCCTTTTCTGCCTTTCCCCCAGGCCAAGAGGGCAACATCACAGCTTGGCTGACAAGAAGCTATTTAAGGCAGCATCAAGAGGGTGGGGCCAAAAACTGCTAGCAGCATCCTCCCTCTCCTCCAAGCCGCTCCTGCCTCAGCCAAATACACACACACACTTCACTTAGTGGACAGGTACCTATATCACCTATGTCTCTAGGGGTTTAGATCTGGGCCCCCTTAGCTGTCACAGACTGCTGTCCCCTCTGCTGCCCACTTCACCTATAATCTCTTCCATCACTATCAAGCTCCTTTCCAACCAAAACATTGATTTAATTCTAAGTAGAGGAACTCCAAAAATGGAAGGGAATGAAGACAAGCAGACCATCCACCCTTGGCCTCCACTTAGCAAATGAAAAAAAGGCGCAAGGAGGGGTGGGAGGGGCGGTGTCAGAGGCCTGACAAGCAAGATAGGGTCCATGATGTTTCTAAATGTACCTCCTCTGGACCGACAGGGAGGCCCTGTGACAACAAGAGCATCCCAACACTAAACGTTTTAAACAAAAATCCAAACGCTCAGCCAGAACGTGCTGGGGAAACCCAAGATGTGGATGAAACGAGCCGCGCTCAGTGGGATCCCTTCTGCTTTTATGTAGCAATGTAATAGCGTAATAAATTCTGTCTGCTTGAAGAAGGCATGCACTGGTGGATTTCAAAGCCATCCTTACGACAGCGGATGCAAGGGGATGCAGAATTCGACAGCACATTCCCCCATGAAGGAACATAATGACTTCAAGCCTCTTTCCCCCACTATGTGGAATGGCGCTCCCGATTATCAAGGAAACCACGTTGGAAAGCTAGGAGGTGGGAACCGGGAATGCCCCGGGAATTCGGAGAAAGGAGTAGCTTTAGATCAATCTCCGGGACGAGCTGCTGTCAGCCACACTGGGGGATGATGGAGCTAGGGCGGATGGTAGGCACCGGGCCCCTGGACGCACACACGCGCCCGCCTATTCTGGCGGGTCCTGGACACTCAGATCGTCCTTGCGCCCCTCCCGCCACCTTCTCCATCAAGGGATGCTGATGAATGAACACACCTGAGGTGCCTACTTCCAGCCACTGGCTCCCTCCTTCGTCCTCAGGCTGCTGCAAAGGAGCCCCTACTAGGTAGTTTCACTTCACAGTGCAAACCCACCCGGGCTTTCAGGTCTCCTCCACCCATCCATATTGCAGCCATCCTGAAGCGGAAGGACGTTCTCCCCTAGCAGAGGCCAGGATCGCACGTACCACCTCCCCGGAAAATAACCTGGGCTCTCCAGACCCCCGCACTCCGGGAAAGAACCCTTGAAGGATTCGGGATCCACCAAGCAGGCAGGAAGGAGGACACGGCGGAGAAAGGCCACAGATTTCTCCCGAACCACCGGGGGGAGGGGGGAATCTTCTGGAGGAGGGGGTCCCCCAAGTCCCTCCAACAGCTGGCCCTTTAAACGCGCCTCCTCCGAGCGCGGAACAAAGGCGCCGCCCGCCGGGGCCGAGCCAGCGCACACCCTCAGCGCTGCCGCCGCCAAGCAACCGAGCTCGGTGGAGCGCAGGCGGCCGGCGCGGGCTTACCTTGCGGGTCGCCGGGAAGGCTGGCGGGTTGGCTGCCCGGGTCCTGCCCCACTCGCACTGCACGCTGCAGTTAGCCCCGCTCTGTTTTTCTAGGACTCGGTGCTGACTTCACCGACACTCCGCGGCCAGCCAATGGGCTGCGGCGGCCGCCCCCTTATTAGCATGCGTCTGGAACCGTCCACTCTGGCAGCGCCCGGGTGGCGGGCGGGGCCAATGGGCGGGGCCGGGTCCAGCCGTGACAGGAAGGGGCGTGTGCGCCAATAGGAGGTGGGGAAGTACCGGCCGCCCCGCCCCACGGCATTGTAAGCGGCGCGCGCTGGCCAGAGGATCTTCAGCTAAAAATGCGCGGGCGGGCGGGATAACCCTTTTTGTCCTGGTGGGGTTGCGGGTTGGGCCAGAGGCTGTCCGGCTCGCATGTGGTCCTTGGGACATGAGACCACGGGAAGCTTGGAAAGAACCTTAAACATAAAAATAAGCTAACATGTTTTGAGTACAAATACATTATTTAACCTCTGTTCTCTAGTTTCCTAACATCTACAAAATGGTATAATAGTACCTACGTGACAACATATGGAGTTCTGGTGTGGCGCTGTAAGATACGTGCAGGATCCCATGGTCGGTTTGAACCACAAGGTGGGAGGTTCAAACTAGCCAATCGCTGACTCCCCGGCACATAACAACAACAATAATACTGGGTTGCTATGGGTCTTAACCGACTGTATAAGCACTTAATAACAAGAACTATGATACTGTAGGAACGCGATGGCTCTGTAGGTAAGCACAACACTAAACCACAAGGTTGGCTATTTGAGCCCACCAGCCGATCGCAGAAAAAAAGATGAGCTGTTCTGCTCCCACAAATAATTTTTTTTTAAGCCTTGGAAACCCTACACAGGGTCACTATGAATTGGATTCGACTTGAATTCACTTAATAACATGATGCTAGAAGCTATGCCACCAGTATTTCAAATACCAGCAGGATCATCCATGGTAGACAGGTTTCAGTGGAGGCAGACTAGGAAGAAAGGCCTGGCGATCTACTTCCAAAAATTTGCTAATGGATCACAACAGAATATTGTTCAGTATAATGCTCTTAAGTCTGAAAAGACACAGTGGCTGCAACAATGAATTTGAGTGTACCAATGAGCAGGAAGATGCTGCAGGGCCTTGCGTTGCTTAGTTCTGCTGTACAAGAATTACAGCTGACTTGAGAACAGCTAACAGAGGACACTGTGATTGTATGATTGGGTTCCTAACATCTAGCTGTACTATGCCTGACCTACTCCTGTTCCCCTCACTGTTGGCAGGAAAGGAAACAGACTCATAGAGCGAAACCAGTTGCCCAAGGTTATAGAACCAGCAAGTAGTTGTGCTGGAATTTGTTCTTTCCACACTCAGCTTCCACAACACTAAGACGTCCCTGGAGGTAGGGCAATCACCCCCTGGGATGAGCTCAACTGATTTTATATTTTTGTCAACAGTCCTTGGCATGCATCTTCAGCCAGAACACATTCCCAGTTCTGTGTGGGGCGGCATAGACAGGCCTTGATGACTGTATAGGCCGATGGAAAACACATTTGCAAAGCTCCTCAGATGTCAGTTCACAGTGACAAGTCTTTGCTTAGCACCTGCTGTCCTCTACTGAGCAAAGAAAATAGATTTAGAAGACTCTTGGCTGTCTGGGAGCTTACTCTAACTGAAGACAGAAGAAATCACTGGAGAACTACTCAAGTTAAACAGCCCCACCACCAGCCATGCCTCCTTCCTCACACATGTCATCCTGCTGCTCTAGAAAGAGCACTGGACCGGAAGTTAGGCCTCCCAGGCTCTACTATTAACTTACTCTCCCATCTGGTGTGCCCCCCCACCCGGCGGATAAAGTGATAAAATGTTGTTGTTGTTAAGTGCTGTCAAGTCAGTTCCAACCCATAGCGATCCTGCATAGGGTTTCCGAGGAGTGACTGGTGAGCTTGAACCGCTGACCTTGCAGTTCAATCGGCTTTGCAGTCTGACACATTAACCCACAGCACCAGGACTAAACATAGCTAACATGTATTGAGCAGGTCTAGTCTGCTCTTGCACTAAGTACTTTGCATGCGTTAACTCCCTCACACCACAAAACCTGCCAGAAAGAAGTACTCATGCTGTCTTGATTTTACAGAGGTGGAAGATAAAAGATAGAAAGATGAAGTTGCCTACCCAGAAAATTTAGGGCAACAATATTTACAATTGTTGTTAAGTGCCATTGAGTTGGTTCCAACCCATAGCGATCCTGTATAGGGTTTCTGAGGAGCGGCTGGTGAGCTTGAACCATCAACCTTACGGTTCAAACATAACTTTGTAGTCCAGTGCATTAATCCATAGCACCACATTAGCAATCCAAATGTCCAATTAGATTCAAATGGTAAGAGAACTGCAGTCATGATGAAACACTATACAGTCATGAAAATGAAGGATATAGTTATACATAATGAACACAAACATTTTTGTGATTTATTATTGAATGGGAAAGTACATTGAAAGATAGTTTCACACTGCAATCCCATTTGTTGTTGTTAAGTGTCGTCGAGTCGATTCCGACTCATAGGGTTTCCAAGGAGTAGCTGGTGAACTTGAACAGCCAACCTTGCAGTTCAAAAGACTTTGCAGTCTGACGCATTAACTCATAGCACCACACCAGGACTCCTGTCTCTTGTTTTTGTTGTTAAATGCCATCAAGTCGATTCTGACCCATAGAGACCCTGTATAGGGTTTCCGAGGAGCAGCTGGTAAGCTTGAACTGCCGACTTTGCAGTTCAAACGGCTTTGCAGTCTGGTGCATTAACCCACAGTGCCACACCAGGAGTCCTTAGGAGATTATAAATCATTATTTTTGTTCATCTATGTTTTTCCAATTTTTTTCTTCAGTAATTATTTATCAACTGTTCAATAAAAAACAAAAAAATAATTTTAAAATGAAAACCCAGACTCCCCTCACGGAGTGTTTATCTTATAGCAAGACCATACCTAAAACTGCCTTGAGACTGTAAATTAAGGCCTAGTCTTGAGGCATCTGTCTAACAGTCAACCCCTCTGCTGGGTCCAGTCTGTGTGTCTGCTCCATTTCTTACTATAAAGTATAACATTGCATTAATATTTATAAGAGACATGAGAAAAGCCTAGAAAGATGGGAGACAGACAAAAAGCAAAATATAGAAAAAGAAAAATTGATGATCCTTTGCTGTAGGATAAGCACTGGACCAAAAAGTCAGTTTGCACTGCAAAGTCGGTGGTTCAAACTCACCAGCCTCACATCAGAAACCCTATACAGGGTCGCTATGAGTTGGACCTGACTCGAAGGCACTTAACAACAACAAAATGTGTTTAAACTCACAGTCTAATAACATTTAAGCATTGAAAGCAATTCAGTAAATCGCCTGGTGGAATTGTGTTAGTTCATTCTTATCTCTAGTCGTTTGTTGATCCTTCTGAGTAGCAGACCCTGGAGATACGGAGATGAGAACAAGGCCTGACTCCAACCATCCTAAAGGTGACCCATGAGGAAGCAGAAGCCCAAGGAAGTTTGTGAGGATCAATGCCAGCTTCCCAGGTATGCAACCTGTGCTTGCATATTGAGAAGGTTCTGTGCTTGGTTTAATGCTTTGCTGTCGCCATCTTCAAATCCTTCCTTTTTGAAAAAGTGACCTCACATTTTCATGTTGAGCCTGCGCTCCATAAATGACGTAGTCAGTCCTGGTGAGAGGACATGGCGAGGCCTTTCAGTCTGTCAGTGACAGCACCTTCAATAACGCTCTGTCCCCAACTCACCATCCTGACTGCTTCCTCTTACAACTCCATTCTGGTTCCTGGTTGCCCAGAAAATGTGAGGACTCCCTGTTTACTAGTGCTTCTTTTGTATCTTTCTCATGGAAGTTACCATATTTGGCATGAACTCATCTATCTGTGTATGTGATCTTATTCATCATCTCCTCTCTCAAACAAATTGTAAATTCCATGAGGTCGTGGCTTACTCTACACACTTTAAAAAATGTGCTTAAATTTAATTTAATCTTGTTAGTAACTCCTCATTTTCTCTTCATGTACTTCAGATGATTCCCAGTAGTCTTTCTGCTTTGGATAGAAATAAAAATATTCGGCAGGAAAGTCGTTCACACAAACTGGGATCATAAACATGCTGCAGGATGTGCTCCCAGGCAGGCCATACATGTGAGGAATTAGGAGTGAAGGAAGCAGGATTTTGCAGAGAACAGCCATCTTCAGGGACACAAAGATTGGGAAAGAGAGAAATGAACTAGAGACAATAGTAAGCATAGAGGTCATACTTGCGGGCTCTGGATCAGAGCCATCTGGATGAATCCTTACTCCAATATCTAATTGCTACAGGACTCATGAGTAAGTTCTCCATCCCCACATCTGTAATGTAAAGAAAACACGACCCTCCTAAGGTTTCCTTGTGAGCTGTAGGTGAGACCATGCATGTAAAGAGTTTGTAAAGTTCCTTACACACCCACGCACTCAGTCAGTGGATGTTAATATTATTAGGAGGCAGAGCTGGGAAAGACACTTGACTAAAACAACATGTCTTAAATATGTTGAATATGATTAATTAGTTTCCTCTAGGTTAAAAGATCTATACTAGTCATTTTCAGAGCTACCATGCAGGATAATGCCAGAGGGAGAAACAAAATCTTATGAGAGAAAAGGAATGAGAAATCCACGAATTAAGCATTATAGCGTGAAAGACCTTGGTGAGGATTGTACCTATTTTGGGGGAGTAAATATCTGGAATAGTGGAAAGGGCAATCATTCCTTAAAGAACTGATTCTTTTGTTTACTACTGAGAAAGAGCTGATCTATATGTTTGTGCCCAAGAGCACAAAACAGAACTGAAGATCATGGAAAGACAGATCCCAGAATTCCACATTCTTTGGACGGACACTGCTTTAGGGAAGTTTAGTAAGGTAGCCTTGACTAAAGTGGTCCAGAAGAAGTCTGTGGAGCCAGACAGAAATCAAGAGAAGCAGCAGGCTTTCTTTTATCAGTCTGAATTGATAGATCTTGTACCACTGTCTCATGGTGTTGCTTGCGTGAAGAAATGTGCACATAATAAAAACAAACAAACCTCTTGCCAACTCATAGTGATCCAATAGGACTGAGTAGAACTGCGCCAGCGGATTTCCAAGGCTGTAACCTGATGTGGACTTGAAACATTTACTGATGAAGATCAAAGAGCACAGCCTTCAGTATGGATTGCATCTCAATGTCAAGAAAACAAAAATCCTCACCACTAGACCAATAAACAACATTCTTATCAACGGAGAAAAGATTGAGGTTGTCAAGGACTTCATTCTTCTTGGATCAACTATCAACATTCACGGAAGCAGTAGTTAAGAGATCAGACAATGTATTGCATTAGGCAAATCTGCTGCACAGGAACTTTTTGAAGTATTGAAGAGCAAAGATATCACCTTGAGGACTAAGGTGCACCTGACCCAAGTCAGGGTATTTTCAATAACCTCACATGAATGTGAAAGCTGGACGGTGAATAAGGAAGATCGTAGAAGAATTGATGCCTTTTAATTGTGTTGGAGGAGAATACTAAAAGTGCCATGGACTGCCAAAAGAGCCAATAGAACTGTTTTTGGAAGAAGTGCAGCCGGGATGTGTTTTGGAGGCCAAGATGGCTAAGCTTCGTCTCTCATACTTTGGACATATTGTCAGGAGGGAACAGTCGCTGGAAAAGGATGTCATACTGGGTAAGATGGAGGGTCAGAGAAAAAGAGGAAGACCCCCAACAAGATGGATCGGCCAGGTGGCATCGAGTGTAGCAGTGGTAGTGAAGTTGGCCCAGGATCAGACATTGTTTTGTTCTGCTGTGCCTGGGGTCACTCGATGGCACCTAACAACAACAACCTGATGTGACCTGGTGTGGTGCTGTGGGTTAATGCGTCAGACTGCAAAGCTGTATGAACTGCAAGGTTGGCGGTTCAAGCTCACCAGCTGCTCCTTGGAAACCCTATACAGGGGAGCTATGAGTTGGAACTGACTCGACGACACTTAACAACAACAAACCTACAAAGTCAGTGGTTCAAACCTTGGATACCATACACAGGGTTGCTATGAGTCAGAACTGACTAGATGAAACTTAACAACAATCTTAACACTGCCCTGGAAGCAGTGGGGGTGAAACACTGGACAACTAATCTCAAGGTTGGTAGTCCGAATGCACCAGTCGTTCTACGAGAGAAAGATGACCCTGTCTACTCTCATCAAATTTGAGTCTCAGAAACCCTAAGGAGTATTTCTACCCTGTTTTGCAGGGTTGCTATGAATCAGAATCTACTCAATGGAATGGACAATCTTCACGGGAGCAAACTGTCACATCTTTCTCCTGCAGAGCTGATGCTGGGTTTGAACCACAGACCTTTCTGTTAATAGGTGAGCAATTCATACTGTGCTGCCAGGGCTCCTCATGTGCATAATGTTGTTGTGGTTGTTAAGTGCCACCAGTCAGATCCAACTCATAGTGACCCTGTATAGGGTTTCTGAGGCTGTACATCTTTGTAGGAGCAGAAAGCCTTTCTCCTGTAAAGCTGCTAGTGGGCTTGAAGTCCAGTATGCCACCATGCTCCCCATGTAATGTTGTTGTTGTTAAGTGCTGTCAAGTCGATTCCGACCCATAGCGACCCTTTATAGGGTTTCCAAGGAGCAGCTGGTAAGCTTGAACCACCGTCCTTGCAGTTTAAATGGCTTTGCAGTCTGACGCATTAGCCCACAGTGCCACACCAGGACTCCTCCCCTTGTAATAGAGCCCCAAATATTGTATTGTATTTAATCAAGTATGCAAAGTTTTGCTTTGAAATTATTTTAATGTTATTACATAGTCAAAACAAGACATTTAAAATGTTGGCATGGGTGAACTTTTGAGGGAAATCAGAAGTTCAGAATGCAGTTTTGTCAAAGACATCCATGGAAGGGCTTTTTCTGGGCTGAGGGCTAAAACCAAGAAACCAAGCCCACTGTGGTTGAGCTAACTGACCCATAGCAACCCTGTATCTTCTTTCCAAGGCTATAAATCTTTACCAGAGCAGCCAGCCAAGTGAAGGAGCCTCTGAAGGGAGCTGCTAAAAGACAAGTTTTTTTTGTTTTTTTTTTCTGATTGGGACAATTGTTTCAAATATCCTGAATTGACTTCAGAAGATTTGCTGTGATCTTTGTTGTAGTTGCCCGTCTAACGGTTCCAACTCAGCAATCATTCTGCATCAGTGTGTACTAGTTCTTTGCAACAAAGAATTTTTGAATCCTGGTTTTCCAAAGTTCTAAAGATATGGCACTGTAGTATAAGCTATAAGCACTGGTCAGCTAGCCACAAGGTCGGTGGTTCCAACCCATCAGATGCTCCTGGGAAACTCAATGCAGGGCCATTATGAGTCAGAACCAGCACACAATAACATAAAGGTTAGAAAGGTGGGTACAACCTTTTCTGAACTCTTATTTTTAATTTCTCCATGCTGAAATGATTGACTAACTCTTTAATTTTATATCAATTGCTTATGATCAAAGTTACTCAACAAATGTTTGTAAAACACAATTGCATTGAAATGCTTTTTGATACAGAGCTTCCACATTATAAAATGGGGGCTGGAACCTTTACTCTACCCTAGCAATGGCGATCTGGGTAGATCCCTTCATCTCTGACCCTCATTTTCCTCAGCTGTAAAACATACACGCTACTTGTCTCATAGGTTTATTCTGAAATTCAGATAATAAAATATTCATGATAGTGCTTTCTAAGCTTCCCAGAACTCTATACGTATAGAGAATTATTATTTTTGCATTAAGGAAAACAATTTATTTTCCAGTTTAAAGGAACGTCCTACAATTTTACAGATTATACAATTCTGTTGTTATTGTTGTTAGGTGTCCTCCAGTTGGTTCTGACCCCTAGAAACCCTATGGACAAAACAACCGCCCAGTCAGTCCTGTACCATCCTCAGTACCGTTGTTACTATGCTTGAGCCCATTGTCTCAGCAACTGTGTTCATCCATCTCATTGCGGGTAAACTTTACCAAGCATGATGTCTTTCTGCAGGGGTTAGTCCCTCCTAATAGCATGTCTAAAACACATGAGATGATGTCTCACCGTCCTTGCTTCAAAGGAACATTCTGACCGTACTTCTTCCAACACAGATTTGTTCATTCTTCTGGCCTTCCTTGGTATATTCACTAAACGTCATGATTCAAAAGCATCAGTTTTCCTTTTATCTTCCTTATTCAGTGTGCAGCTTTCGCATGAATATATGAGGCAACTGAAAATACCATGGCTTGGGTCAGGCACACCTTAGTCCTCACAGTGGCATCTCTGTTTTTGAACACTTAAAAGAGGTCCTTTGCAGCAATAGGTATTTGATTTGGAGGGTGATACTTCCATGACATTAAGGAGTTCTGGTAGTGTAGTGGTTATGAGACAGGCTGCTAACCTCAAGGTCAGTAGTTCAAAACTACCAACCATTCCACGGGAGAAAGATAAGGCTTTCTGCTCCCATAAAGCTTTACAGCCTCGGAAACCCTATACAGGGTCGCTATGAGTCAGAACCAACTCCACAGCACACCACCACCACCAATTCCATGGGCAATGATTGTGGATTCAACTGATATGAAATTATTGACAACTTCAATTTTTTTTCTCTGTTTATCATGGTGTTGCTTATTGGTCCAGTTGTGAGGAATTTTGTTTTCTTTATGTTAAGGTGTAATTCATATGGAAGGCTATAACCTTTTGATCTTCATCAGTAAGTGCTTCAAACCCTCTTCACTTTAAGTAAGCAAGGTTGTATCATCTGTATATTGCAGGTTGTTAATGAGTCTTCCTCCAATCCTGATGATACCACATTCTCTTTCATATAGAGGCCAACTTTCAGATTATTTGCTGAACATACATATTGAATAAGTGTGGTGAAAGGTTACAACCCTAAGGAACACTTTTCCTGATTTTAAACTAGGCAGTATCCCTTTGTTCTGTTTGAACAACTGCCTCTTGGTTCTGCATGAGCACAATTAAGTGTTCTGGAACTTTCATTTATCACAAGGCTATCCATTATTTGTTATGATCCACACAAACACCTTTGTGTAACCAAGATTCTTCTAACATTAGCAATGATCTCCCTCATTCCACATCCTCTTTTGAATCTAGTTTGACTCCCCAGCTAGAAATTCTGGTTAGAAGACTTAATACTCTAAGGTAACTTAGTTAATGAAGTGTTTAGTTAAACCATTTTTAGGTTGACAATTCTAAGAGAGGAATTCTGACTAAGACTGGAGAGACCAGGGGAGGAAGTCAGGAAGGAAAAATAAAAACAGGAAGGGGGAAAAAAAAAAGTAAGGAGGAAAAAAGAGGGTGCCAGAAGTGTAGTGGTTACGAATCGGGCTGCGAACCGCAAGGTCAGCAGTTCGAAACTACAAGCTGTTCTGCGGGAGAAAGATGGGGCTTTCTGCTCCCGTAAAGATTTACAGCCTCGGAAACCCTGTACAGGGTCACTGAGAGTCAGAACCGACTCCACGGCACATAACAACAACAACAGAGAGAAAGAGGGAGAGGTCAAGAGAAAGTGAAAGAGAACAAGAGAGAAATCATTGTAAATGGCCTGCGTAAAAAAAATACAGCAACTTCAGAAACTGGGCAACTAGCCTCACTAAATTAACATAACCTTAACAAGGTTAAAAAAAAAAAATCAACAATGATGTTAAGAGGATAAACTGACATTCTGGAAGTTGTTGGAAGCTTGTCAGGCATGATTGGAAGAGTTCATTGAGGGAACACATTACACAGGGCTAAATTGAGTCACATGGGTGCCCTGGGAAGGCTAATAGCACTTCTTCAGCAGTTTTCAAGGGAAGATGCCAAGTGCTGCGTGGGGCCCAGCACAAGGGAAGAAGGCGGGATCACCCATCACGTGTCAGCCCCGCACTGCCGAGCTGATTAGAGGCAGCATAGTAGGTGGCTTAAACAAATGTGTTTGCTCACAGTTTAGGAGGCTAGAAGGCTAAATTCAGGGTGCTGGTCCTAGGGTAAGACTTTCTGTCTGCAGGCTCTGGAGGAAGGTCCTGGCTTCTTTAAGCTTCTGCTCCTGATGGAACTTTATGTGGCTTGACATCTCTCTTCCTCCATCTCTGCTTCCTTCACTTGCTTCTTTAATCTCTTTTATATCTCAAAAGAGATTGACTTAAGACACACCCTATACTAATCCCAGGAACCCTGGTAGCGTAGCGGTTACTCATTGGGCTGCTAATCTCAGGGTCAGCAGCTCAAATCCACCAGCTGCTCTATAAGAGAAAGATGAGGCTTTCTGCTCCTGTAAAGATTTACAGCCTTGTCAAGAATCACTGCACAAATAGGAATTGTTACCTTTTTTTGCCCTGCCCACCATGTAAATCAACTGTCTAGGGATATTAGTCTCGCTCATATGATCCAAGAGTAAATAGACAAAGGTTTACAAAACAGACTAAATGCTTTAGAGAAAGGAAGATCGCTTAAGGGAAATAAAAACAATATATCCAGATTACACTCCCAGCTAAGGTTATTCATGGGATAAATAGATTTGTGTTATCTTTCAGTAATCCAGAACTTGATTGGAACTTAATCCAACAACATTTTAGGAGGTTGTGGAACAATATACACTTGTCTGTGGATATTCATCAGCTACATGCTCAAATTTATGATATAAGTAATTCTCAAAGTGAACACTGAGTGGCTACTCATTGCTACCCCTGCTAGAAAGTAAGATCCCCTAAGAACTTGATTGAACCTCAGCATAGTGATCCTGCTTGGTCACCTTAGAGCAGGTGGTGGGCCGGCAACGTCTTGCGTATGGGGTCCCCAGCCGATCTCCTCCCTCCCTGCCTTCCTCGGATGGCGGCTGTTTATGCTGGACGTGTGGCCAGAGACGGGTAAGGATCACGTGGAACCTCGGCAACTTAAAACAGAGCCATTGCCCTGCTGCAATAAGTTTCAATGACTGGTAAGACTGAGGAATTCGCACTGACCGCCTAAGACAGGCAGCGTCCCTTAAACAAACAATAAATAAGGAGGAATCTGATGCAGACCGTGCAGACCCGGTCAGGAGGTCAAGCGCCTGTGGGCCCAAGCGTTGTTGACCGTCCAAACCATAGGCTCTGAGGATCAGACTTTAGCTACCTAGTAGACATAGCAAACTGTCCCTCATCTGATTATTCAGTAATGCTTGTTAGTAATCTCATACATGAGCCCTGGATATCCACAGACAAATGTAAAAACCTTCCCTAAAAGCCGAGACTGTAAATTCCAAAAAGGCAAGTCCCCCCCTATCCAAAAAAAAAGCTAAAGAGGATAGAGAGAAACACTGTTAACTGATGATATATGGAGGGGATAATAATCAATATAATGAAACAAGCTATATGAATGGTTGAATGTGAAGCTGATGATATGCCCTGTAAACTTTCACTCAATCCAAAATAAAAACATTTAATTAAAAAAAAAAAAGATTTACAGCCTTAGAAACCCTCTACAAGGTCACTAGGAGTCAGAGCCAACTTTACAGCACTCCACCACCTACACTGATCCTGTGTCATTCATGTAACAGCTCATTCCCAAATGGGATTATAACCTGTAGTAGTCAGGGTTCACAGTACATATTTGGGGGGGGAGGGGTGACACAATTTAATTCATGTTGTTGTTGGTAAATGCTGTTAAGTTGGTTCCAACTCATAGCAACCCTGTAACAGTCAGCAATTCTGTCTTGTCCCAATACTTTCTTGCCCTGTCCCTGATCAGCAAAGCCTAAATGTTCAGTTACCTTGGCCCACTTTGGGAGGCAATTTAGCCACCATCTCTAATCACTTTGTCATGTTCCTTAGGGGTTTTACCACCTGCTTCCCCATCTAGCTGAAAAACCAAGTGATTCATTCAGGCACAAAGAGGCTCTCTGTGAGGGAAGGTCTGGGAAACCCACCTATTTGCAAGGATGTTTGGAGTTCTCTTGAAAGTAGCAAGCTAAGCAGTGCTGGCATAGCCTACCTGTTTATTTGACTCTGTAACAAGGAGATAACCTGAAAGAATCAGGTCCTATGGCCAAGAGAGTATTGCTGCCCAATAGCCACCTCCAGAGAAGAGGATTATTCAGAGATGGACCCACTAGGAGGGACCCTTGAGTGCTAAGACTTAGTGTGGCCCCTGGACAAGGCTCAATGAAACTAAACTGTGATGACAGTAGTTGGTATTAAGACCACAGACCACTGGGTGAATGAGACCTGTTCTTTGATTCCAGAGGGCAAACCTATCTAGTCTAGATGTTCTAGCACCCAAACAGTTTATTAAGACTGGGAAGCAGAATACTGCTGTTTTTAAGTGCCGTTGGGTCAGTTCTGACTCTTAGTGACTCTGTATAGGGTTTCTAAGGAGCAGCTGGTATTTGGGGCTGGTGGGTTTGAACTAATGACCTTGTAGTTAACAGTCCAGTGCTTATCCTACAGTACTACACCAGGACTCCAGGAAGCAGTTGACCCCGATTCATGGCAACCTCATATGTTTCAAAGTAAAACTATGCTCCATAGGGTTTTCAATGGCTGATTTTTTAAAGTTAATTGCCAGGACTTTCTTCTGTGGCTCATCTGGGTAGACTTCAGCGAACAACCTTTTGATTAGTACCTGCATGTGTGTGCTACTCAGGGACTCCTAGTATATCATGTTGTTTGTTGCTGTGTGCCTTGGAGTCAATTCTGACTCAGCAATCCTATATGGCACAGGGGAACTGTGCCGTAGGGTTTGGTAGGCTATAGTATCTACCAGAGCAGCTCATCATAACTTTTCTCCCATGGAGCAACGGGTGGGTTTGAACTGATGACCTTTAGGTTTGTAGCTAAGTGCTTAACCATTGAGCCACCAGGGCTCCTTCCTAATATATATTCGTCTCACCACCCACCCCTCCCAAAGAGTAAATTTTAGAACAGCATGTGTTACATGTTCTTATTTTTAAAATAATTCAGCAGAGAGAGATTGGCAAGATATAAATCAAAATTGAAGAGATGTGATTTAATTTTTTTGGCTTGTTGATTATTTCTAAAATTTCCACAATGATTTATTTATAGTATAATATTTAAGAAGATTACACTTAGTGACACACAAAAAAAGAAAGTAAGATTTTAAAACCATGACTGAATGTACATTTCTAAATATGAATAAATTAACTCTGTGATTTGTTTTCCTAGAAAATTCATCAGCATGTCACTTGTTAATTACGTCACCTGGTTCAGAGGGGACTTTAGAAACATAAAGGTTATTGTTTTCTCACAAAACTCAAAGTCCCTACATCTCACGCATATTGCCTGTCCAGGACTCTCAGTTGCAACCACCAAATCTTCGCATTTACCAGCCCCTTTTGTTGTTGTTGTTTCACCTACCATCCAGTCAGTTCCAACTCATAGCGACCCTGTACAGGGTTTCCAAGGAGCAACTGGTGAGTTTTGAACTGCCGACCTGCGGTTCAAACTGATCTTGTGCTTATCCTACAGCACCACACCAGGACACCTACCAGCCCCTAGGAACATATAAAAGGAGCCCTGTGGGGCTGTAGGTTAAACACTGGACTACTAACTGCAACCCACCAGCCACTCCCAGGGAGAAAAAGGACACTTTCTGTTCCTGTAAAGATTTGCAGCCTTATACAGGGTCGCTATGAATTGGAATCAACTTAATGGCAGTAGGTCAGGTTAGGTTGTTGTTATTGTTAAGTGCTGTTGAGTCGGTTCCGACTCATAGTGACCCTGTATAGCGTTTCCGAGGAGCAAATGATGAGATTGAATTACTAACCTATGGTTCAAACCAACCTTTTGGTTCAGTGCTTATCCAGGATACCCTAGGTTCAGTTATGGTACACGTAAAGGAGATCTGGCGGTGCTGTGGGTTGCTGACTGCAAAGCTGACGGCTCAAATGCACTAGCTGCTTCAAGAGAAAGGTGAAGTTGTCTGCTTCCATAAAGATGTGTAGTCTCAGAAACCCTCTTTGGGGTTACTATAAGTCAGAATCGGCTTGATCGATAATAATGGGTTTTGGTTTGGGGTACATGTAACCCAGAGTGTGGAAGTTGTTCTGTCCAAAAACAGAACTTGTCCTCAGCCAAGAAGTTCTTTAAGAAGTCTACAGAAACTTAGACAAGAGTCGCCACAGAGGCATCAAAACAATAGAAAATGATGTCGTGAGCATCCCAGGGGAAAATTAAAAGCTGGCGTGAAATGCATTTTTGCATCATTGATTTTCCCTGCTGACTGAGCCCTGTTTATCTCATTTGGCAGATCAGCCTCAAAGTGCATGAACTGTGTGTGCCTCATCAGTTTCCAATAGATTGATTTTTCTAGGATTGCGAGTTGGCTAGTTTGAATTGCAGCCTGCAGGACCCTACTCTAGTTCAGCTTCTGGGACACACGCTCATAGAACAGAAGCTGCCATCACCAGAAAAATAAACCAAAGAGCCATTATAAGACCACAAAGCAATAGCGCCTTAAACCCTTTCTGGAATCAGGTTGTTGTTGTTGGTGGTGTGCCATGGAGTCATTTCCAACTCATAGTGACCCTGTACAGGGTACCCGAGGCTGTAAATCTTTACGGGAGCAGAAAGCCTCATCTTTCTCCCATGGACCAGCTGGTAGGAAGAAATAATTGACTTATAAGGAAGTAGACAAGCGCATTCTTGTTCCTGTTTCTTTCTTTTTCACAAATTCTCCTTGGCATCTCCCTTCCCTTTTCCCCAAACCTCCATCTCTCTCACCTTAGTCCCCTCTCCAAAAGTAAGAAAAATAACATTTTAAAAAGAAAATAAACAAATTTCAAGACAAGTTTATAAAATTATCAACGCTGAACTAATTAAAATATAATGACCAGAGAGACATGCAGAATATAAAGCAGAGGGCACAGTACAATGACATTGCTTTATAACAAGTGTACATAGAAGGAAAAGAGGAAGCCAATCGTGAGCGACCATCTAAGGTACAACTATTGGCCTTTCCTGTGCAGAAGAAAGGGTGATGACAACTGAAGAGGCTAGTAAGCAATTAGTCCAATGAATAATGAAACATGTGAACATCCGTCTCCAAGACCCTGAGATCAGAAGAACTAGATGGTGCCTGACTATCACTACCAACTGTTCTGAAAGGGATCCCATTAGAATGTCTCATATAGAGTGGGAAGAAATACAGAACAAAACTCAAAGTTATCAAAACAGATTGAGCTTATTGGTCAGAGACAGACTGGAGGAATTCAAGAATATGGCCCCAGTTACCTTTCAGGTCTGGAACTGAACTCTCACCCAAGAGGCTCAATTTTCAGTCAAGCAGCAGATGGGTTTATAGGAGGGTCAACAGTATTAGTAAGGTATCCTCACCATGGAATGGTCAATCACTCAAGATCAAAAGGGCAGCATTAACCTAAGGACAAAGGTAAGGAGGGCTGAGAAGAAGGAGGGAATGGCACTAGGAGCCACAGGGAGGAAGTGGGATAATTGATGTTATGTGGAGGGCTTGCAATCATTGAAATGAAGTGAAATTAAATATATGAATTGTTGAATGTAAAACTGATAAACTTCTCTATAAACCTTCACAATAAAAAGTTTGTTAAAAAATTAAATAAAGCAAGCCAAATGGAAACAGTGGTAGCTCCTGGTCGTGGAAATAGGGATGGTTTTGGTGTTTTTCCTTTGTTTTCAAAAATTATCCAAAATATTTAGTAGTACACATATCCTCAGAAAATGTTGTAAATTAATAAAATGGCATATACATAAATTAATAAAGTCACCCATGCTGTTCATTTAGCAAGGTTTGTTGGCCTGGACTTTGTCAATTAGAAGTTGCCTTGGTAATTAAAATGGCAAGATTTAACCTGGCTCTGGGCATGAGTTCATTCGTGAAGCAAAGAACTATCATTATCTTCTCATTTATCCTCTCTGTCTGCTTCTCTGTAAGCATTGGCTTCATTCTCTCCTACTGAAGACTGTTGTTGTTAGATGCCACTCATAGTGACCCTGTATTGACATCTGAGCCTATAAATCTTAATGGGAGCAGAAAGCCTCATCTTTCTCCCATGGAGCAGCTGGTGGGCTCAAACCACCAACCTTATGGTTAGCAGTCCAGTCTTACTGAGGGCTGTTGTTGTTGTTAAGTGCCGTTAAGTCCGACCCTTAGAAACCCTGTATAGGGTTTCCAAGGAGCAGCTGGTGATCTTGAACCACCGACCTTGCAGTACAAACAACTTTGCAGTCTGATGCATTAGCCCACAGCGCCACACCAGGACTACTGAGGACTGTTGTTATATTGTTGTTAAGTGCCATCAAGTCGGTTCCGACCCATAGCGACCCTGTACAGGGTTTCCGAGGGTGTAAATCTTTACGGGAGTAGAAAGCCTCATCTTTCTGCCGCGGAGCAGCTGGTAGTTTCGAACTGCTGACCTTAAGGTTCGCAGCCCGATTCGTAACCACTACGCTACTGAGGACTAGACCACTTTTTTTTCCATTTGAAAATGACATTGGTGGCTCTAAGACTCACACGTTTCCTCTTTAGAGTCGAGAGGTAAATGATCTTTCTCCACTTGCTTTAATTAAACAAGACTGTGGAAAGACTAAGGGTTGGATCAGTTGGGGTCATGACCATGGTCATCCCTGAAATAATGTGACAAGGAGATTAGGTACTGTGGTTGCTGGACCAGGTCACATGCCATAGTGAGGAGCAGACATGTAGAAGGAAAGAGAGAAATACCAAAGTAAACAAGCAAAAATGCTCCTACAACAGAGCAGCCTCCCCTGAAGGATCGTATGATCTATTTAGGAACTAAAATAAGCATACAAAAAAAGAGGGTGGGGGAAAAGATAAATAATAGTTCCCTGCTACAAAGTGAGAAATGGCACAAGAGGCAGGACATGATTAATTATCCAACAACAAAGACAAAAGTCCTAGACCAGAGGAATTCAGAGGAGCAATTCAGGCCTGAAACGACCTGATATAACTTCATGGAGGAAAAGGGATGTGAGCTGGGCCCAGAAAGACGGTAAAGTTTGGAGAACAGCTAAAAATGGAAACATCAGTCCAGACTGAGAAAATCGCCTAACCAAAGTGAGATAGTCAAATTCAAAGTGAGAACAAAACAAAGAATTTAAGAATGCAAGTTGTTCATTAGGGCTAGAGTGCAGTGGGCCTTCAAAGCTAAGCCAGTGATTTGGACTCTTATCTGGTAGCCAGTAAGGAGTCATCAAAGGCTTTTAGACAAAGGAGTGGTCTAATGGACTTGGCAGGCATGGACAACCTGTGTGGTGACAACAGCAGGAGGAACACGATCCAAGGAAGACCAGAATCAGAGCAGCCAGCGGAGAAGTGTGAGGTAACAGGGCTATAGTGAAGGTGTTGGCTGTGGGCTATGGAAAAAAGGAGAGATTTCATTCATTTACTTGCTCTTTCAATAAATATTTATTACTACTAAGATCCAGACAGACACTGTACTAGCATGAAAGGAAGATGTGATAAGATTTGTCTTCTGCTGGGGTACCAAGTCATAGGCAGAAGGGGACCTAGATTATTAGGATAATGGTGGTACCATTAAGAAAATAGGGAAGCCAGGGGAAAGAGTTAGTTTGGGTATCTAAGAACAAGTAATTCTGAATTTGTTGTTGTTAGGTGCCATCGAATCAGTACCGACTCATAGCGACCCTATGCACAACAGAACGAAACATTGCCTGGTCCTGGGCCAACCTCACTACTGTGGCCACGCTTGAGCCCACTGATGCTGCCACTTTGCCAATCCATCTCACTAGGGGTCTTCCTCTTTTTCTCTGACCCTCCACCTTACCAAACATGATACCCTCTCCAGCAAGTGGTCCCTCCTGACAATATGTCCAAAGTATGACAGACAAACTTTGTCCATCCTGTCCCCCAAAGAGCACTCTAGCTGCACTTCTTCCAACACAGATCTGTTGGTTCTTTTAGCAGTCCATGGCACTTTCCATATTCTCCTCCAACACCATAACTCAAAAGCATCAATTCTTCTACGGTCTTCCTTATTCACTGTCCAGCATTCACATGCATATGAGGTTATTGAAAATACCATGGCTTGGGTCAGGCACACCTTACTCTAAAAGCTGACATCTTTGCTCTTCAACCACTTTCAAAAGGTTTTGTGCAGCGATTTGCCCAATGCAATATGTCGTCTGATTTCTTAAACTGCTTCTTCCATGAGTCTTGATAGTTGAGCCAAGAAGAATGAAGTCCTTGACAACGTCAATCTTTTCTTCATTGATAAAAATGTTGTTTATTGGTCCAGTGGTGAGGATTTTTGTGTTTTTTACATTGAGATTTAATCCATACCGAAGGTTCTGCTCTTTGATCTTCATCTGTAAATAGTTTAAATCCTCTTCACTTTCAGCAAGTAAGGTTGTATCATCTGCATATCACAAGTTGTTAATGAGTCTTCGTCCACGTTTTTCTTCATATAACCCAGATTCTTGGATTATTTGCTCAGCATACAGGTTGAATAAGTATGGTGAAAGAATACAAACCTGTCACATACCTTTCTTAATTTTCAAACCATTCAGTGTTCCCACGTTCTATTCTAACAACTGCCTCTTGATCCTTGAACAGATTCCTCATGAGCACAGTTAAGTGTTCCAGAATACTCATACTTCTCAATGTTGTCCATAGCTTGTCATGATGCATACAATCGAAAGCCTTTGCATAGTCAATAAAGCACAGGTAAACATCTTTCCGATAATCTCTGCTTTCAGCCAAGATCCATTGTACATCAGCAATGATATCCCTCATTCCACGGCCTCTTCTGAATCCGGCTTGAACTTCTGGAAGTTCTCTATCAATGTATGCTTGCAGCCGTTTCTGTATTACCTTTAGTAAAACTTTACTCGCATGGGATATCAAAGAGATTATCCAATGATTTCCGCATTCCGTTGGGTCACCTCTCTTTGGGCACAAATATGGATCTCTTCCAATCAGCTGGCCCCAGAGTTGTCTTCCAAATTTCTTGGCACAGATGAGTGAGTACCTCCTCACTTTCTTGCAAGATTTCTATTTTTATTCCATCAATTCCTGCTGCCTTGTTCTTTGCCAATTCCTTCAATGCACCTTGGACTTCTTCCTTCAGTATCATTGACTCTTGATCATATGCTACCTCTTAAAACGGTTGAACATCAACCATTTCCTTTGGTACAGTGACTCTGTGTATTCCTTCCATCATCTTTAGTAAACCAAAAATATCCTCTGGAATCTTAAAGCCAAACAATAGTTTAGCTTAACTAGTAAAAATGTCTGCCTGGAGCATATGTTCTATAAATAACTATATGGGCTCACTAGGAGCCCTCGTGGTGTGGTAGGGTAAGCACTGGACTCCTTACAGGAAGTTAGGCAGTTCAAACCCACCAGACCCTCTGTTTGAGAACGAGGAGGCTTTCTGCTCCTGTAAAAATTTAGTGTTGGACGTCCTACATAAAGTCACTATGATCAGAATCCATGTAATTTTGGCAGTAAATTTGGTTTGATTTAAATGGGATCAAAGTGACAACTGGAAAGATTAAATAGGAACCTTGTTGTTGTTGTTAAGTGCCGTCGAGTCAATTTGGACCCATAGCGACCCTGTATAAGGGTTTCCAAGGAGCAGCTGGTGAGCTTGAACCACCGACCTTGCAGTTCAAACGAGTTTGCAGTCTGATGCATTAGCCCACAGCGCCACACCAGGACTGTGATAGGAACCTTAGGGGACAGTGAATTTATGTCAATGGAGGAGAACAAGTCAGAAAAGGCGAGCAAGATTGGTTGCTCAACTTGAATGCAATCAATGTCTCTGAAATGTTGTTGTTGTCCAGTGCTTTCCAGCCATTCCTGACTCAAAGCAACCCTGTATCGGGTTTCCAAGGAGCAGCTGCTGTGTTTGAACTGCCAACCTTGCAGTTCAAACTGACCTTGTGGTCCAGTGCTTCCCTACAGTGCCATGCCAGGACTCCTGAAATAAGCATGTAGAAATAGTTAAATTGGTGTTTGTTTTGCTGTGTATATTCTGAACAACAACAACAAAAGTTAAAAAATATATATATTTAAATCTGAATGTAGTTTGAGGCAGCAGGACCAGCAGATGGAAATATCCAGCAGGTAGCTAGAAGATTTGGGGCGAGAAGTCAAGGTAAAAGGTGGCGAGGTGGTGCCTCTTTGAAGAGAAGGCCTTCAAATACACAGGAACTATGGCTTGGGAAGTTCTGAGCCCACCTGACTTAGTTTCATTACATGCTCAGATCGGGGAGAAAGGAAGTTTTCTTAGCTTGCTCATTCTGCCTCTGGTACAAGATAGACCTAGTTCAAAGCTGCAGCCACTTTGCTGTGATTCAAGACACTGTGTCCCCATCGGTATCAGACATCAGGATGATTCTTCAGACACTGCCATTCAGACTTTGTCCACCTCCGACTTGATTAGTACTCTGCCTCCTCTCAGCCACATGGTAAATTGTAAGAAAAAAAAAAAAAAAAAAAGCTCTGTTCACATGTAGCAAGTATATTTACATCTAATCCCATAATGTCACTGCAGGCATAATTATAGACAATCACGTAGTTGCATTGCAGGTATCAGGCATCAAAAACCTACCCAATGTGCTATGGGGGACAGAGCAATATGGGTATTGGGGCAGAAAGTTGCAGGGTGAACTGCTGCCCCAGCAAGATGACAGGGTCCAAACAGGGCAAAACTATTTACTGAAGGGCTCTGCCAACTGAACCCACATCTTCCTGAGGTAGAGGGAGGTGATAATTTAATGGGCTATACAAGTCAAACTCCCATCTCAGTAGTATTGCATGGTTTTATTAACATGCTTCACTTAAAACAACAACAACAACGAGATAAAATCAAAGTTTACTCATCAGACAAGATTTAGGAAATATGGACCATCATCTATAACCCCACAGTTCAAAAGCAGCATTGTTAGCATTTGTATTTAATTTGTCATTATGGAGTTTTAGTTTGTGTTTATGTGTTTTGTTCATACAGTAAATATAGCATTATATCTTTTTTACATTTAATATGTCCTAAGCACTTGCCTGTAAGGAGATCTGGTAGCGCAGTGGTTACGAATCTGGCTGAAAACTTCAAAGTCAGCAGTTAGAAACTACCAGCTGCTCTGCGGGAGAAAGATGAGACTTTCTGCTCCTGTAAAGATTTACAGACTCGGAAACCCTGTTCAGGGTCACTATGGGTCAGAAACCCTGTTCAGGGTCACTATGGGTCGGAAACCCTGTTCAGGGTCACTATGGGTCAGAAACCCTGTTCAGGGTCACTATGGGTCAGAAACCCTGTTCAGGGTCGCTATGGGTCAGAACCAACTCAACGGCACTTAACAACAACAAGAAGCACTTCCCTGTATCATTAAGATAGATTTTTAAATCTTATTATTGTGACAAATTCATACACTGGGATACTACACAGTAGTTATGATGAATAAACTAGAACTTCATGTATCAACTCACGTAATTCTCAATGGTTGTTGTTGTTATTGTTAAACATCATCAAGTCGGTTCTGACTCATAGAAACCCTGTATAAGTTTTCCGAGGAGCAGCTGGTGCGTTTGACCCATCGTCCTTGCTGTTAGCAGTCCGGTGCTTATCCTACAGTGCGACACCAGGGCCCCCTTCTTAATATCAGATTGGTTAAATACAGGTAATTTGCAGATTCAGATATATAATTCAATGCCATTTTTGAGACGGTTAGAAATGTAGAGCAATGCTGTGTACTGTTTACAGACATGGGTAGTAAAAGCACAGGAAACAGATGGAAGGAATTTTCCCTAGGAGGGAGGAAAGAGGCTGAGAGTTTAGAAGGGAATAAAGATGTTTTCATTGTTTCTATAGTGTGCTATTTCTTTTTAAATGATCTGAAGCCAATATGATGAAATAATAAGATGGACTATATTTATACGGTGAATCAATGAGTTCATCACATTATCTATATTTTTCTGCACCCTGGAAATATCGTAAGTTAATTTTGTATCTAACATTTAAAGCCAACCATAATGAAGATGGAGTCCTGGTGTGGCGCTGTGGATTAATGCGTTGGATTGCAAAATTGTTTGAACCACAAGGTTGGTAGCTCAAGCTCACTCCTCGGAAACCCTATTCAGGAATCGCTATGGGTCAGAACCAGCTCGACAGCACTAATAATATATAATAATAATGAATAAAAATAAGATGACAAAAGTCATTAGTAATTTCACTATTTTGAGACAATCACTACTAACCATGTACAAATGAAGTCTTGGTCTAGCACTGGACCAAAAGTTTGGTTTGAACCACAAGGTCAGTGGTTCAAGCCCACCAGCCACTCCTCAGAAACCCTATACAGGGTCCCTATGAGTTGGAACTGACTCAACAGCACTTAACAACAGAAGCAACAGCAACAACCATGAGCATCATTTATCTTTGTCTTTCCCAAGTAAATGCTATCATACTATGCAAAATATTAGATTACCTTTTTTCACTCCAGAATATATTATGAAAGTCAGGCAATTCAGGATGCTTTTATAAAGCTTTAGTCCTGCAAAAAAATGTTCCTGATATAGAACTTTACTTGAGTGCGTTAACGGATCTTTTATTGTAGGACATTAGACTACGTTCACCGTGGCAGCCATTTTTTCTGGCTGCGGGATTCCCTTCTAAACTAGAAAAAACTGTTCAAGTGTCATCTGGACTCCTCCCACTAGAAATGTGCCATCTGGACAATATGTTTGACATTAACTAGTAGTTTTTCATAGTCACAGACATTGTTCATCTCGTCTCCGCTCCCACAAGTCAATAGTATTAATTACTTTCACCATGTTGTGAAACCATCACTATAATCCATTTCCACATTTTCCCATCACTACTAACAGTAACTCAGGGATTCCCAACCAATGATTCCCAATTTCCTTCTCCCTCCCACCCCGGTAATTGATTTTGATCTCTGCACATTTGCCTGCTGTAGATATTTCATATAAATGAGATCATACATGTCCTTCTGTGAATTACTTGCTTTCCTTCATGTTTTCACGGTTCATTCATGTTGTAGTGGGTTCTCAGGTCTTTGTTTCTTTTTATGGAGGAGTAGCATAGTGGTTACGAATCGGGCTGCGAACCGTAAGGTCAGCAGTTTGAAACTACCAGCTGTTCCACGCGAGAAAGATGAGGCTTTCTGCTCCCGTAAAGATTTACAGCCTCGGAAACCCTGGGCAGGGTCGCTATGAGTCGGAACCGACTCCACGGCATATAACAACAACAATGTTATGTTTATGTATGCACCAGACTTTGTTTGGATTCTTGCAGTGGCACTGTAGGATCAGCACTGGACTGTGAATCACAAGGACGGCAGTTCAAACCCACCAGCTGCTCCTTGGAAATCCTATACAGGGTCCCTATGAGTCAGAATCAACTTGACAGCACTTAACAACAACAGACGTTTATCCACTCATCTGTTTCTACCTTTCAGCTCTGTGAATAGTGCTGCAAAGAACATTGGTGCACAAACATCTGTTTGTGTTTCTGTTTTCAATTCTCTGGGTGAGGAGGACTGATGTCATAAAGAGTTTATGTTGATCACTAAGAACCAAAGAAAGCCATCAGAGAGGCCAAAGGAAACCCTGTGTTGTCGAGCAGCGCTAGATGAGTGTCACGAGGAACTGGGCCACTGGGTTGGGTGGAGAAGAGAGGGCAGTGGGCGTGTCTGTGGGGAGAGGCTCTGTCGGGTGGGAAAGTGAGAAGCTGGCCAGCTGCCCAGGTGCTCCACAGCCCAGAGTGTCTGCAGTTGTGTAGGCAGAAGAAGCCCGGAGGTTCCCCGGAGAGTATTTTCTTTTTTCCAGTCAGTTTATCAAACTAGTTGAAAACATGGGATCTGGTATGAGATTCTAGTTCAAATTTCAACTTAATCACTCTCTAGTTATTTGACTTTGGATAAGTGGCTAAACCACGATGACTTTGGTCTCTGATCAGTAATTCAAGAGTACTATCTCAGAACTCGTTAGTGGTTAAATGAGATTATGTATGCAAAGTGCCCAGTATATTGTGAGTGCTTGACAAATGGAGTCCTGGTGTGGCCTGGTAGGAGAAGCACTGAATTGCTAACCACAAGGTCAGCAGTTCAAACCCACCCAGCTGCTCCTCAGAACCCCTGTACAGGGTCACTATGAGTCAGAACCGATTTGACACTTAACAACAAAATATACTCACAGTAATAAAGATGTTAATACTATTACTATTTTAATAAAGTTTAACATCGAATCTTTCAAAAAGTCAAGTGAGAATGTGAGTTAGCCAAGTCAAGGAGGTCAGAGTTATTTCACACACTTTCCTCCTCGAGAAAGGCTCAGTGCATTTCACAATTCGAGGCGGGGCCTGGAGTCAAGTGGGTGGGAAAACTATAGGGCCAAGAAGTGGAAACACCTTATGAGAGAACTCAAAAGGAATTTGTGACACTTGGATGAGTTTTGCAACCTAACCCCATCTATGTGTTCCTGAACTTTTATGCTTTTTCTCACGTGGAGGCATCTCTAGCTCCCATCTTTTGTTTAGTTGCTAAACCTAGCCATTATAGGTGGATTTTCCAATGACTACAATGAGTAATTCTGCTTTCCACCATTGGGGGGATTTCTGTCCCTAGCATCCCTTTCATGTCCTCACCTAACTAGGACACGTCCTGGGTTCCCTATTTCCTTCAGTCACTTTCAAGCAATGCTTGTCAGTCAGTTCTATCTTCAAAATGGATCTCAAATCTGTCCTCTTTCTACTCTCCCTTTGCCACCTCCCTAGAGAGTGCCTCCATCATCTCATACTACTAGACTACTACAGTGCCTCCGACCCAGTCTCCTTAATGCCACTCTTGTATGCCAACAGGAGCTAGGGATCTTCAGAAAATATCAATTACATTGTGACTCCCCTCCCAGCTTAGGTTGAACTCCCCAGAAGCAGACTTTGATGCAAAGATTCATGAGTAGGTGTTTTGTTTTAGTAATGTCCCAGAAGCACCTAGGAGAAACGGGTAAGGAGCAAGGAAAGCTCCACAGGGAGAGGGAACAAAACCAGCAAGAAAGAATTGGGGGGAAAAAAAAAAAGGCAAAAATAAGTGCATTATTGTTGAGTGGATCTGTCTCATAGCAACCCTATAGGACAGAGTCAAACTGCCCCAGAAGGTTTCCAAGGCAGTCATCTTTATTGAAGCAGAAGAATCATCCACCTTTTGGGTTGCAGTCGGGCACTTAACATTTGTGCCACCAGGGTTCCTGCAAGGAAGAAATGAAGCCTAGAGTTTAGCCAGTCCTCCCTCACCTCAGCCTGATTCTTCAGGGAAGCTTGGGCTGTAAGCTCCCTCTACTAAAGACTGGGCTCTCATACTCCAGCTCTACCAGCTGAGTCCTCGGCTCAGGAGGATTGAGAGAGCTCCCTGTGCTTCTAGACAAGGGCTCCAGTGGCCTAACAGTTGTCCTTGGAACCAAGTTGTTAGAGCAAAAGAGCACAGAAGCTAGGAAACTGGCACAAAAATCCACAAAAGGGGTTGCTGTGGGTCTGGGAGGAGCACAGACAGGCTCCCCTCCACTTCCCTTCCTTGTTTCCTATCACAGGCCCTTATTTATTTCCTCCACAACACAAGCCATCAGTTTAAAGTAGTTTATATAAATAATTGTCTGCTTCCCCCACAAAAATGAAATCTCCAGGAGTGTAGTGAGCATGCTTACCTTGGTGACCCATGTATCCAGAACAGAGATGACCTATGGAGGCTTCATGACAATTGGCACAATGAATGGAAGAATAAATGAATCTTCCTTTGGACACCTACAGTAATAAAGCAACTTGTTTCCTTTTCAAAGGCCCTAACGCAAAGTCTTCCCCAAGACTGAGATGAAACCTGCATCCCTGTCACTTCTAGTCTCGTTTCTGGAACTACTCAGATGACTATGAACTCTCCCATGTGAGTCCCTGAAGTATTTCATCCATACTAATGAACCCCAATTCCTCCAAAGATTCTTTAACATGAATTTTAGACCCATTCGCATCTGTGAGTTGATTGGTGGTGGAGGTGTGCCATCTAATTGGTTCTGAGTTTCTGAGGCTGTAAATCTTTATGGGAGCAGAAAGCCTCATCTTTGTCCCATAGAGTAGCTGGTGGATTTGAACTGCTGACTTTGCAGTTAGCCAACCCAACACATAACCACTATGCCACCACAGCTCCTTATGACCTGACTAGTCCAACCAAATTCTTCTTCTCTATCCACACAATGAATAACAGTCCCTTTCATGCCATCCTGAATATGCTCCATCTTAGAAGGTAAATTGGGTCAAGTTACATGAGAATTTGGAGAGTTAAGCTGAAGATGAACCAGTCAGTCAATCCAGGTTTGAATCCCAGCTCTACTTCTCCTTGGATGAATGATCTTGGGCAAAATATTTAATTTTCCTAAACCCCATCACTTCATTTGTAATATGGGAAAAATAAAAGAAACCATATAACAAAATTGTTTCTTAAAAAAAAAAAAAGAAGAAAAGAAAAACTCAATGCCATCAAGCCTATTCTGACCCATAGTGACTCTATATGATGAAGTAGAACTGCTTTTAAGCATTTCCAAGACTGTAAATCTTTGCAGGAGCAGATAGCCTCATCATCTCTGAGGATCCGCCAGTGGGTGTGAACTTCAGACCTTATGGTTAGCAGCCTAATGCATAATCCTTTGCACCACCAAGCCACCTTAGAGTTGTTGTAAGGTTATGCTAAATATAAGATTGCTGTTTGTTGTTGTTGTTAAGTGCTGTCGAGTCAGTTCCAACCTATATAGTAATCCTGTATAGGGTTTCCAAGGAGCAGCTGGTGAGCTTGAACCGCCAACCTTGCAGTTCATATGGCTTTGCAGTCTGGCACATTAACCCACAGAGCCACACCAGGACAGAGATAAAAGGTATATTTATATATCTTATATAAATATGTGATATATTTATATAAATACAAATATAAGTAAACAGCTTAGTGGCACTGTATGTGGGTCACTGTTAAGGGCTCAGAACTTCCCTTAACTTTGTGTCTAGTCTAAAGGCTCTCTGTTTACCTTCGAGCTAGTTTTTTCCAGTCCTGGAAACTCAGCCCTATTTCAGATACCTCTCCTTTCCTTGAGTCATGATAAGACTCCTTAGTTCCTGTGTCCAGATGCTCTCGTGACTGTTATCTCTTCCTATTTTCTCATCCTCATCCTCACTCTAGGTTCTATAGCTCTGTTGCACTTAATCTGTATTTAACCTGGTAACAGGAAAATTGCATAGCCTCTATCAAATTGGGGACGTTTTCTTCTATGCCAACTTTGCTAGGTTTATATAAAATGTACTTGTAGTATTGGTCTTGGAGTCCTGATGTGGTGCTGTGGAGTAAGCACTAGACTGATAACCACTAGGTCAGTGAATCAAACCCACCAGCTGCTCTTTGGAAGCCCAATACAGGGTGGCTATGAGTGGGAACCAACTTGATGGCACTTAACAACTACAATAGTTGTTGTTGTTGTTGTTGTTAGGTTCCATTGAGTTGGTACCGACTCATAAAGACCCTATGCACAGCAGAACAAAACACTGCCAGATCCTAGGCCAACCTCACTACTGTTGTCACGCTTGAGCTCACCTTGAATTTTTATGTGGAGAATGAAAGACTGAAAATCAGGGAAGTGGGTGATAAGTAGGTTGGCCTAGGAGGTATCCTGAGAATATCACAAGAAAGAATTGAGGCCACATGGGCAGGCTAGGGTATAATGAAGCATCCCGTCCTAAGGGACTGTCATGGTACTGATAGTTACCCCTCATACTCTGATCTTAATTCTCTTGTGAGTTAAAGACTCTAGTGAACTCTTGAGGATAGAAATGACAAAGTTACTTAAAATTAAAAGAGAAACTATGAATTTCTAAGATGTTTTTGGTAAAAATTGGAGCAGAAAACTGAAACCTCATCCTTTTTCACATGCGAGCTTTCTGAAAGTGGATCTAGCCCTGGTTTCCCATTCCCATTCCAATCAGCTTCTATGAAAACCACTTCTTGTTCTTGCAGTGGACAGATCAAGCCTCTTTTTCTCCCTGATGGAAATTCAGGAAAGAAACTAATTCCCAATAGAGGTAAAAGTTGACCACAGTACCATCCAAAAGGGCTTTTAATGATTTCAATCTTGCATGTGAGAGCATTGGCTGGTTGGCTGCTTACTCTACACTGTCAGCTTGACAGAAAGATTAGGAGAAGGACGTGGTTTAGCCATTTTGACAGGAAAGCTCTTTGGATGGAAAAAAAAAAAAAAATTGCAAGTACAACCTGCTGGAAATTTTTTCAGTAAAAGTGTTTGTGAAGAGCATCCCAAATAAAGTAATAAACATTAATATACAGCCATTTCTCAATAAGCAAGCCTGCATACAAATGCTGTGGGACTGGCAAAAGGGAAGGTCATTCTAACATGAAAATTACTTAGTGTGGAGTCTACTACTGACTGGTATTCTACCCCTACTATGGGATTACTTTTTTGTTGTTTTTACATGATCAATGGAAAACTGGGTAACATGCCCCCACCCTCCACCAGATAACCAAGAGTTGAGAGTGCTTGCTTGGTTCCTTTACTCAGTTCCACTCTTAACAACTGCAAGGGGGTGAAGACAATGAAAACTAAGCAACCTGTCATAAAGAGAAAGTTTAAACAAACCAGTAATGTGCCAGACAGCTTTGGAACAGTCTCAGAAGGTGACAAGTAAATAAAGTCTATGAAGCAAAGTTGCAGGAACTGGCATGGCCTTAAAACAGAGCACACAATGAGCTAATATGGTGGCTGTTTTCCTGTACTGTAAACGACATCAGCTATACATTTCACAAGCATTTGCCATGCTCAGCTGGTAGTGGCGTCCTGGAAAAGGCCTGGGCTCATTTGTGCTGTGACAGTTAAGGTTTTGCGTCAACTTGACTGGTCCAGGATCCTCAGTGGTTTGGCAGATGAGATGTAGTTATCCCCATAATGAGATCTAATATAATGTAATGAGCTCTATGATGAGTTCTGCTATGAGCAGCCAGTCAACTGAAAGGATGTTTCCTCAGGAGTGTGGCCTGCTTCCATTATATTAGACACTCAGGCAAAGTTTGTTTGCTCTTTACTGGGTCTGGATCTTACATCTGGATTGTCCTCCAACCTCTAGTTCTTTGGATTTAAGCCAGTGACCTACTCTATTGCCTGCCAGACCTGCTAGCCAATCTTGGTTCATCTGACCTAGACTTGGGGTTCTTTATAAGTACATATAAAAAGAAGTTTATATCAAGCCATTTCCTTGATAACGTGTCTCTTTAGATATACATATATAAGTGTCACTGGTTTGACGTCTTTAGAGTACCCAGCCTAAGACATGTGTCAATGGATGACAGCCTCCTCCCACTCTAGGCTTCTGTTTCTGACTTTGTCAGTTTATAAGGTTGGGTTACTTTGTGGTCCCCAGCCAAGACCTCTTTTGTTGTTATTGTTAAGTGCCATCGAGGCAGTTCCGACTCATAGCAACCCTGTATAGGGTTTCAAATGCTTTAAGTCTTCACATGAGCAAAAAGCCTCATCTTTTTCCCACGGAGTGGCCTGTACACTAGAACAACTGACCTTGTGGTTTGCAGTCCAATGCCTATCCTGTAGAGCCACCACGCTTCCAAGACTTCCTTTAAGGCTCCACAAAATGAAAAAGTGTTTGGACATCTCAGACCACTCTAAAGATATAGTGTTGTTAGGTGTTGTCAAGTCAGTTCCGACTTATAGTGACCTTATGCACAACAGAACAAAACCCTGCCCAGTCCTGCGTCATCCTCACAATAGTACGTTTAAGCCCATTGCTGCTGCGACTGTGTCAATCCATCTCCTTGTTGGATTGGGCTTTCTCTTTTTCACTGACCCTCCACTATACCTAGCACGATGTCCTTCTTCAGGGACTGGTCACTTCTCATAATACGTTTGAAGTATGAGAGGCAAAATCTCTCTATCCTGGCTTCTAAAGAACATTCTGGCTGTACTTCTTCCAACACAAATTTATTTGTTCTTCTAGCAGTCCACAGAAATTTTTATATTCTTATCCAACACCATAATTTAAATACATCAGTTCTTCTGCAGTCATCTTTATTCATTGTCCAACTTTCACATGCATATGAGGATATTGAAAATACCATGGCTTGGAACAGGTGCACCAAAGCCCTTAAACTGACATCTTTGTACTTGAACACTTTAAAGAGGTCTTGTGCATCAGGAGTGGAGAATATCCGGCCTTGGGCCCTATTATTATTGTTGTTATGTGCCGTGGAGTCAGTTCCAGCTCATAGCGACCCTGTACAAGGTTTCCGAGGCTGTAAATCTTTACTGGAGCAGAAAGCCTCATCTTTCTCTCGTGGAACAGCTGGCAGGTTTGAACTGCTGACCTTGCGGCTTGCAGCCTGATTCGCAACCACTACGCTACCAGAGCTCCTGTTGGGTCATATAAGGCCCAAGAAATCAGTTGGTCTGGTCCTGCCAATGCAACCACAGTTCTAGCCATCATATATTTGTTGTTGTTAAGTGCCGTCAAGGGGATTCCAACCCATAGTGACCCTGTATAGGGTTTCCAAGGAGCAGCTGGTGAGCTTGAACCGCAGACCTTGCAGTTCAAAATGGCTTAGCAGTCTGGCACATTAACCCACAGCACCACACCAGGCCTCCAGCCATCATATTAGGGGTAAGTTGATTAAATGTTTGACCAAATATAGCAGGATAATTTTTAAGCTGATAATTTTATATGCCCCATGAATGATGTCGTACATTTTGGCAGAAAAAATATTCCTCACCCCTGGCCTAATGCAATATGTTGTTTGATTTCTTGACTGTTGCTTCCATAAGTGTTGTATATGGATCCAAGCAAAATGAAGTCTTTGACAACATCACTCTTTTCTCCATTTATCATGATGTTCTTTATTGGTCTGGTGGTGAGGGTTATTATTAATTTTTTTACATTGAGGTGCAAACCCATACTGAAGGCTGTGGTCTTTGATCTTCATCAGTTAGTACTTTAAATCCCTTATCCTTTTAGCACACATAGTTTTATAATCTGCATATTGCAAATTGTTCCTCCAATCCTATGACATGTTCTTCATATAATCCAGCTTCTCAGATTATTTGCTCAGTGTACAGATTGAATAAATATGGTGAAAGAATACAACCCTGGTGTACACCTTTCCTAATTTAAAACAATTCAGTGTCCCCTTGCTCTGTTTGAATGACCACCTCTTGGTATGTACAGGTTCCTCTGGAATACTCATTCTCTGCAATGTTGTCACTAGCTTGTCATGATCCACACAATCTACAGCATAGTTAGTAAAGCACAGGTAAACATCTTTCTAGCATTCTCTACTTTCAGCCAAAATCCATCTGACCTCAGCAGTGATATCCCTCATTCCACATCTTCATCAGAATCTGGCTTGAACCTCTGGCAGTTCCCAGTCAGTGTACTATTACAGCCATTTTTAAATTATCTTTAGCAAAATTTTACTTACATATGATATTAGTGATATTGTCCAATGATTTCTACATTGTGTTGGCTTACTTGTACTTAGAATTTCAAACTCCAGGTATTTGTACATTTAATTAAAATACTTGACTTTTTCTTCTTGAGCTGCCCTTTGAAATTTTCTGTTAAGTTCTTTTACCCCCTCATTTCTTCTATTTGCTTTAGCATCTATGTTGGAGAGCAAGTTTCGGAGTCTCTTCTGAAGCCATTTTGGTCTTTTCCTTCTTTCTTGTCTTCTTATTGACCTTTTGCTTTCTTTCTGTATAATGTTCTTGATGTCATCCCACAACACTTCTGGTCTGTTCAATAGTGCCTAATGCATCAAATTTGTTCTTGAGATAATCTCTAAATTCAAGTGGGATATGTTCAATTTAAAATTTTGGCTATCATGGACTTGTTTTAACTTTCTTCATCTTCAGCCTGAAGTTGCAGATAGTAATTGATGGCCTGTTTAACAATTAGCCTGGTCTTATTTTGGCTAATGATACGGAACTTTCCCACCATCTCTTCCCACAGATATAGTCAATTTGATTTCTGTGTATGTTGTCTGGTGAGGTCCATGTATATAGTCATCTTTTATGTTGCTTAAAAAAAGTATTTTCAATGAAGAAGTCATTGGTCTTGCAAATTTCTATCATGCAATCTACAGCATCATTTCTGTCACCAAGGCCATATTTTCCAACTACTGATCCTTTCTCTTTGTTTCCAACATTTGCATTCCAATCACCAGTAATTATTAACACATCTTCATTGCATGTTTGGTTAATTTCGTACTCAAGAAGTTGGTAGAATTCTTCCATTTCATCCTCACTGGCTTTAGTAATTGGTGCTTAAATTTGAATAATAGTGGTATTAGCTGGTCTTCCTTGTATGTGTATAGATATTATCCTATCACAGAAAGCATTATACTTCAAGACAGATCGTGAAATGTTCTTTTGCTGATGAATGTGATGCCATTCCTCTTCAATTTGTCATTCCCAGCATAGTAAACCATATAATTGTCGGATTCAAAATGGCCAATAGCAGTCCATTTCAGCTCACTAATGCCTAGGATAGCAATCTTTATGTGTCCCATTTCATTTTTGACAACTTCCAACTTTCCTACTTAGTACATTCCATGTTTCAATTATTAATAGGTGCTTACAGTTGTTTCTCCTCATATTGAGGTGTGCCCCATCATCAAATGAAGGTCCCAAAAACTCTACTCCATTTGCATCTTCATGGTCAACTCTACTTTGAGGAGGCAGCTCTTCCCTAGACATATTTTGAGTGCCTACTGAGGGCTCATCTTCTGGCACAATATCTTTCAGTATTCTGGTGCTATTCTTCATGTTTCAATATTCTGGTGCTATCTGGCAGTGTTCAACTGCCATTGATAAGGTTTTTGATGTCTAAACTTTCAGAAGTAGTTCAGCTCTCCTTCTTCCTAGTCTGTCTTAGTCTGGAAGTGCAGCTGAAACCTGTCCACCATGGTGTACCCTGCTAGTATTTAAAATACCGGTGGCATAATGTCTAGCTTCACAGCAACATGCAAGCCCACCACGGTATGAAAAACTGACAGACGAGTAGATAGCTACAAAGATATAGTAATCATAAGTTATTACATAGTAAAGGCATTTATGTAGTGATCAAATCATTCACACATGGGACTCATGAGGAAACAGAACAACAAAAGAGTTGTCTGGCGATAACAGTTTGGAACCAGATTAAAATCATTGCATCTTAAAATTCTTATGGTGCCTACTTCATGTAGGAATCTTAGCACCTATGATGGTGCCTCCTTAGCACACATGATTGTGGTGTGCTCAACCAATTTCAAACATACACAAACATGTTGTTGTTAAGTGCCATCAAATTCATTCTGACTCATAGAGACCTTTTATAGGGTTTCTGAGGAGCGACTGCTGGGTTTGTACTGTCAACCTTGCAGTTAGCAATTTAGTGCTTATCCAACAGTATCACAACAGGACACAAACATAAAGTGAACATAAAACAAAATCCCATGTACCCATCCTCCAACTCCAAGAATTCTCATTGCATGGTCAATATAGCTTTTCTATGATCCCACCCACTGGCCCCTAACCCCACCAACCTCACCACAGAGATGGTTTTGAAGCAAATTCCAGACATATAGTTTCACCCTAAATATATCAATATTTCTCTCAAAAGAAAGAACTTACTTTATAAATGCAACTGATCACTGGGTGCTGTAAATGGTTTGCACCTGCCTACTAACCAAAAAAAGTTGGTGGCTCCAACCCACCCAATAGTACCACAGAAGAAAAGTCCTAGCCATCTTTTTCTGTGAAGATTAAGCTAAGAATATAGAACAATTCTATACATGGGTCACCCTCAGTTGGCGTCAACTTGACAAGTTTGGTTTTACATAAATGTAACCACAATATCAGGAACGCGCCTAAACATTAACAATACTGCCTGTCTCAGTTCTCTCGTGCTGCTATAACATAAATACCACAAGTGGATTACCAAATAGAAATGTATTCTTTCACAATTTAGGAGTCTAGACCCAAATCTAGGGTGCGAATCTTAGGAGGTTTTCTTTCTCTATTGGTCCTGGAGGAAGGCCTTTGTCTCTTCTGAGCTTCTCCTCTGGTCAACCTTCATGTGCTTGTCATCTCTCTTTCCCCATTTTTCCTCAGCTCACATGTTTAATCTCAAAACAGATTAATTTAAGATACACGCTACAGGAATCCTACTTCATTAGCATAATAACACAGATAGCCCACTCCATAACGGAATTATAACCAGAGGTGTGTTGCTGTTGTTGTTAGGCGCCATCCAGTTTGTTATGACTCACAGTGACCATATGCATAACAGAATGAAACATCCTCACAATTGTTTTATGCTTGAGTCCATTGTTGCTAACACTGTGTCGATCCATCTTTTTGTGGGTTTTCCTCGTTTGTTGCTGACCCTCCAATCAACCAAACATGAGGTCCTTCTCCAGGGAGTGATCCCTCCTGACACGTCCAAAGAATGAGAGATGAAGGAGAACTCTGGCAGTACTTCTTCCAAGATAGACTTGTTTGTTCTTCCAGCAATCCATGGTACTTTCAATATTCTTTGCCAACACTATAATGCACATGAATCGATTCTTCTACAGTCTTCCATTTTCATTGTCCAACTTTCATATGCATATGGTGGTGGTGGTTGTGTCCCATGGAGTCCGTTCCAACTCATAGCAACCCTGCATAGGGTTTCTGAGGCTGTAAGACTTTACGGGAGCAGAAAGCCTCATCTTTATCCCACGGAACTGCTGGTAGTTTCGAACTGCTGACCTTGAGGTTAGCAGCCTGACTTGTAACCATTACACTACCAGAGCTCCTTATATGCCTATGAGGCTATTGAAAATACAATGGTTTAGGTCAGGTGCATCTTAGTCCTCAAATTTATATCTTTGCTATTGAACACTTTAAATAGGTCTTTTGTAACAGATTTGCTTAATGCAATATGTCATTTGATTTCTAGACTGCTGCTTCTGTGAGTGTTAATTGTGGGTCCAAGCAAAATGAAGTCTGTTGACAACTTCAGTATTTTCTCCATTTATTATGGTGTTATTTATTGGTCCCGTTTCTTTACATTGAAGTGCAATCCAGACTGAAGACCGCAGTCGTTCATCTTCATCAGTATTTTAAGTCCATTTTGCTTCCAGCAACCTAGGTTGTGTCATCTACATATTGCAGGTTATTAATGAGTCTTCCTCCAATCCTGATGCCATGTTCTTTATATAATCCAGCTTCTCAGATTATTTGTTCTGCATATAGATTGAATACATAGGGTGAAAGGATACAACCCTGATGCACACCTTTCCTGATTTTAAACCATTCAGTATCCCCTTGTTCTGTTCTAGCAATTGCTTCTTGGTTTATGTACCTCATGAACATAATTAAATGTTCAAGAACCCCCATTATTCACAATGTTATCCATAGATTGTTATGTTCCACACAGTTGAATGCCTTTGTATAGTCAATAAAGCACAAGTAAACTTCTTTCTGGCATTCTTTGCTGTCAAACAAGATCCAGCTGATGTCAGCAATGATATACCTGGTTACCCTTCCTCTTCTGAATCTGATCTTGCATTTCTGGCAACTGCCTGTCAATGTACTGCTGCAACCATGTGTTAATTATCTTGAACAAAATTTTACTTGCATGTAATATTAATGATATTGTTCAATGATTTTTGCATACCATTGAGTCACCTTTTTTTGGGAATGGGCACAAATAAATTTCTTCCAATTGATTGTCCAGTTGCTGTCTTCCAAATTCATTGGCATAGTTAAGTGAGTGCTCCAGTGCTGCATCAGTTTGTTGAAACATTTGAATCTGTATTCTGTCCATTCCTGGGGTCTTGTTTTTTTTGCCAATGCCTTCAGTGCAGTGTGGACTTCTTCCTTCAATACCATTAGTTCTTGATCAGATGTTACCTCTTGAAATGGTTGAGCCCCAGCCAATTCTTTCTGGTAAAGTGACTCTACATATTCCTTCCATCTTCTTCTTCTTTTTTGAAACTTTTTATTGTGAATTGAGTGAAGGTTTACAGAGAAGATAATCAGTTTTACATCAAACAAATCATACACTTTAAAAAAAAATGTTTTTATTGTGAATTGAGTGAAGGTTTACAGAGAAGATAATCAGTTTTACATCAAACAAATCATACACTTTATTCATCTCAATGATTGCACTCCACTCCATGTAACAACAGCTATCCCACTTCCTCCCTGTGGTTCTTACACCTTACTAATATTGTCCCTCCTATATCCCTGCATGACTGTAAATTGGGCCAAGAGGCTGAGTCCCATTCCAGACCTGAAGGGAGATGAAGGGCTATAGTCTCAGGTTCCTCCAGGCTTTTTCTGACTAGTAAGCACAGTCTTTTTAAATATAATTTTAAATTTTGTTTCACATTTTATCCCATTCTACCCGGGACCTTCTGATGTGATCCTTTTTAGAGTAGTTGGTATAGGTAGCCAGGCACTATCTAGTTCTCATCTCAGAGTTGTGGTGACTGATGTTCACATGTTTCATTGATTCATTGGACTAGCTGATTCCAAGCATCTTCAATTGTCATCACTCTTCTTTCTTCCACACATGGAGAGACCAACAGCTGTACCTTAGATGGCCACGTATGAGCTTTTAAGACTGCTACTCACCAAAGTGGATGTAGAACATTGTAGATTGTCCTTCCATCTTCTTTTGATGCTTCCTACAATTTTTTTTATTGTGAATTGAGTGAAGGTTTACAGACAAGATCATCAGCTTTCCATTCAACCAATCAGACACTTTGTTTCATCTCAATGCTAACATTCTCTCCATGCAACAAGAGTTATCCTGCTTCCTCCCTGTGGTTCCTGTTTGCACTGCACCCATCTTCCTATCCCTTCTCAACTTTGCCCTGAGGATTTTGAACAATTGCCTATTCTATGGTGAGCATACCTTATTAGTGTTGTTGTCCTCCCCTGTAAACCTGTAACTGCTTGGCTAAAAATTGGGCCACAAGGGTGAGTTTCTTTCCAGACCTGAAGGACACTTGAGGGCCATAGTCTCAGTTTCCTCCAGCCTCTTTCTGTCCAGTAAACCTGGTCTTTTTTACTTTTTAAAAAAAATTTTTAGTTTTGTTCCACATTTTCTCCCACTCCATCTGGGACCCTCTAATATGATCCCTATCAAGGCAGTTGGTAGTGGTAGCTGGTGGTAGCTAGTTCTTCTGGTCTGAGTCATGGAGACTGATGTTTACATGTTCCATTAGTCTATTCGACTAATTGATTCCAAGCCTCTTCAATTCTTATCACTCTTCTTTCTTCCACACATGGAGACACCAATAGCTGCACCTTAGACAGCCATTCATGACCTTTTAATACCCCAGACTCTACCCACCAAAGTAGGGTACAGAACATTGTCTTTGTGGACTGTTATGCGAATAGACCATGATGTCCCTTGAGACTGATCCTGAGCCCCCAGGCCCCTAAATTCATTGCCTTAGGATGTTTGATAAAATCTAGAAAGTTTTCAACCTTTTGTCCATTGTATGCCCCACCACATTCATAGTTGTGTTTGCAAGAAAGGTAAAAAGACTCTTTTACAAATATCCTCTTTCAGACTTTTATATATTTGTGGGACTGGTGTAGTACTGTAGAAGAAGCAATGGATTGCAAATCACAAGGTCTGCGGTTCAAACCCACCAGCTGCTCCCCAGAAGCCCTGTAGAGGCTCGCTACGAGTTGAAAACAACTTAACAGCACTTAACAGCATAAACATATACATCCCTCTCTTCTTCCCTTACCTATTCAGCCTATGTCTCCATCCTTATATCTATACACAGAACACTGTTATTCCAAGGTTGTGCATATATCACTGTTTACATCTATCCCCTTTAACCCAGGCATACTTTCCTATGCCTTCCCCTATCTTCATTATTCATCTGCCACCCTCGCTCTTCTTGTATATTACCCTCCCTTGTCACTGGAGCTAACATGTATCTACCCCCAGCCAATGAATTATTCTCCCTTCCCTCCCATGCCTAGTAACATCAAAGAATGTTTCTTTTAGTCTGGAAACCTTTTCTTAAGCTTTTACAATAATGGCCTCATATAGTATTTGTCCTTTTGTGATTGGCTAATTTCACTCAGCATAATGCCCTCCAAGTTTATCCTAGTTATGAGGTGTTTTGCAGATTCAGTCTTTATGGAGCAGGTTGCCAAGTCTTTTCTCCTCCCTGGTGAGTGTGAAATACATACCTGTCAATTAGCAGTTGAGTGCTTCAGCCATCATGCCACCAGGGCTCCTTGGTTTAAATTAAGATCTAAATATTGCAATTGGATGATATGCATATGAAGCATCTTTTACTCTGTAGTCTCTGACCCTTCCTCTTATAATTTACTTATTGATGAAACTAGGTTATTTGTCCTGGAGAGTTTCCCACAATTTGGGTTTGGCTGACTGCCTCGCCATAATTTAACTTAATAGTGGTGGTGGTTATGTGCCATGGAGTCGGTTCCGACTCAAAGCGACCCTGTACAGGGTTTCTGAGGCTGTAAATCTTTATGGGAGCAGTTAGTCTCATCTTTCTCCCATGGAACAGCTGGTAGTTTTGAACTGCTGACCTTGAGATTCGCAGCCCAATTCATAACCACTACGCTACCAGAACTCCTTAATATGTACTTCCTATTTCCTATAAACTGGGAGCTAGATCAAGAGATTTGATCAGGTTCAGGTTTAATTTTTTTGGCAAGAATGCTTCATAGGTGACTTTTTGTACTCTCATCAGGATACATATTGTTGTTGGTTCCAAATCACTGTGACCCTGTATTGTTGTTGTTGTAAAGTGCCGTCGAGTCAGTTCCAACCCATAGCAACCCAGTATAGGGTTTCCTAGGAACTGCTGGTGAGCTTGAACCGCCAACCTTGCAGTTCAAACGGCTTTGCAGCTGGTAGGTTTGAATTACTAACCTTGAGGTTAGCAGTCCAGTGATTATCTTACAGTGACACCCCAGGATTCCCAGGACACATATAATGTCCTTTCTTTTCTTGATGTTAGCAGTCATTAATGAAGAGTGCCTGGATCCATTATTTCACATCAGAAATGCTGATGTGCAATCTATATCATTATTGATTATATATCATTATCTGTATAATTAAATGCTATTCCATCATTTCTTCTTCACGTGTTAGCTGGACTATTTCTTTTTTTTTTTTTAATTCCCCAACAAGATGGATTGGCACAGTGGCAGCAGCAGTGGGCTCAAATGCAACAACAACTGTGATGATGGCATGTGACCGGGAAGTGTTTCATTCCATTGTGCATAGAGTCCCTATGAGTCGGAATGAATTCGACAGCACCTCACAACAACATCAACTCTTTTGTGGTCCTGACCTACAGGTGGGAAAGAAAAAGCAAAACAAATGCTTATGTCTTCCCCTTTATTTACCACGTTTCAAAATATTAGGTTCATTCTCTAGCATTCTTCAAAAGACGACAATTGAGAGTTGACTTTGTAAGTATCATTACAAACTCAGGGTTTAAGTATATTTAATGTGTTTGAGTCTGGTAAAGATATTACCCTTATGGATGCTCAAGTTATCCTATTGTTGGCTAATAGAACTATCGTTGTTGTTAAGTGCTGTTAAGTAAATTCTAACTCATTGTGACCTGTATAAGGTTTCTGAGGAGCAGCTGGTGGGTTTGAACAGCACTGTGGTTCACCGTCCTGTGCTGATCTTACAGCACCATACCGGGACTGTGGACACCTCTTAATCTGCTCTTGAGTCCTTCTGTCCCAACTCCACTGGCATTTGATAGGTCCTTATTTTCTGTGAACTGTGCTTCTGAGATAATCTCTAAAGTCTTTCTTACTTGTGCTCTCAGAACAGAAAAAAGGAGCCCCCGACCTCAGCCTCACATATTACATGCATTGAAATACAAATTCTTTTCTTCTTCTCAGATCTCATAGGAAAGCATAGGAAAATTTTTTGGAAATTAGTTGACCAATTAAATGATGAAGGGAGGGGACATGCCAACTGGTCCCCTCAGGTCACAGGATGAGAGTTAAGGTGTCAGTGAAGGGGATGGGGTGGGAGGAGGTGTGGGCTATGCAGAGAAAGAGGGACTGCTTCTGCTTAAAGCTGACCCTTTCAGTCAAAGCCAAGTGGATGTCTATAAAAAAATGATTCCTCAGACAGCTAACTACCTCCTGCCATTCCCTGTCCCTTTTCTGCTGTTGGTTAGTGGGGATGGTTAGTTGGCTAAGGCACCTAGAACGGCTTTGAAATCTTGAGTTGGGTAAGGTGTGGGGAGGATAGCCTGTCCGCCCTAACTAGGTCAGCCTCTATCCTGAGTTTGGGTGGATCTAGTCACCACCTAGGAGTCCTGGGCACGGGCCAGCATCTGTCTTGCCCTGCCCTGCCCCAGCACATCCATGTCACAACTGGTGGCAGGGAGAATGTGACTCCAGACTTCAAGGAAGTGGGTTTTGGAGAAAAGATGTGATGAAAGGCCTATGTGGGGAGTGTGGGGCATTTTTTGAACATTTATACACATAAGCCAGTATTTGTGCTTTTCCCCGAAGCAGTCTTGATGCTTCTGGATTGGACATTCCAAGTCAGTATTCAGATGCTCTGGTGAGATCTAGACTGCATAGGCCAGTCTCTTTCTCAGTCCTTTCTCTTCAGTCTTTAGTTCTTAGTTGTCATGGAGAGATGATAAGACAGTCTTTGGCATTATTTGGCGTGGGTCTTCTGCCTTTCATTTAAAGTTGGTAGAAATCCACCATTTTGTAAGAGCTCACCTGGGTCACCATGATTCTCCTTTTTCTTAGAAGGGTCCTGATAGCCAAGGTTGACTCGCCTAAACCGCCACATCTGTATGACCCTGCCCCCAGTCATAGAATTAGTCAAGGAACAGACACCTGGGCAAAATTCTCTCATCTGAGAACTCAGAACAAGCAGATGTAGAGGCTGTGTGTTCCTGAAACTGAGTCACATCAATGGCATGAGGTCCATGGACGTTGGCTGCCAGGATGTCTGGAGTTGTCCTAATTCCTTCTTTTCCCAAAACTTCATTGCTCATCTCTTCCTTCAATTATGTGACACAGTCAGTATCCTTCAAAAAACAATTATTTGTTGCTTGTTAGCTTGAACTAACCTAACCTGAATACACGTATGTCCACACAATCTAAAACCATTGTTAGAAGGAGCACTGATCTAGGAACCAAAGTACCTGGATTCACATCTTTCCCTCTGACAATTCCATCCCGGTCACCACATCTTTTAAATCTCTGTTTTACTGTAAGGTGAAGCTATAAGGTGCAATAAGAAAAATAATGATAATAATACCTATCACTTTTTTGTACTTTTTATACCAGGAACTGTGCTAATTGCTTGACATAATTTATTTATTTTTAATCCAATCCTCAGAAAGTTTCCTGTGTTTATTAGAATGTCTTTGACTCTAAGATATAACACAGCTCAAAATATCTTAAATAAAGAAATACCTTATTTCTTACGTAACACGAGGAGTCCTGGGGTGGTACTGTAGAATAAGCACTGGACTGCTAACCTCAAGGTCAGCAGTTCAAACTCACCAACTGCTCCTTGGAAACCCTCTACAGGATCAATATGAGTTGGAACTGGCTTCACGGCACTTACACAATGTAACACGAAGGCTTTAGGAAGGCAGCTTCAGAGTTGGTTAATTAGAGGCTCAATGATGTCTTTGGGAACCAGGTTCTTTTACCTTTTGCTCTGATCTCAGTTGGTTTGGGTCTCCAGCTAGCTCCTCTAAATAGCTATACATGATGTCATGATGTTGCACTTTCCAGCATCCTACCTGGACATGACACTGTTTAGCAGAGGGACTTTATCTTTCTTTTGTCTCTTTTTAAGTGCAAAAAGAAGCTTTCAAAGAAGTCTCAGCTGATTCCCCCTGACATCTCAGTGTAAACTTACAGACACCGAATCCAACATTGACCATGAAGTGGAGTTACTGCAATGGGCCTAGACCTAGCATGGTCTATCTCTGAGTTGAAAGGAAAAAGGAATGAAATACTTTGGAAGGAATAAAAACCAGTCCTCCAGAAGCTAAGAAGAAAAGGGAAAACAAGTTGCTAACATTGTCTGCTACCAACCAAGTGTACATATGAAAAGTTCAGAGAAGTGAAGAGATTTGTTCAAGATTAAACAACCAACTAATTTCAGATCTGGGCTCTAAACCCATAATTGTATAGCTCTAGCTCCTACTTTATAACCTATACTCAGAGGCAGTAAGTCCTCATTGGATTCTTTTGCTCTTGAAGGGCTCAAAACATTAAGGCTATCCTGAGCATTTCATGATAATAAATGGTATGAGAGATGTTGATCAAATTCAAGAGACCAAGCAATATTGCAAACTGATCTAGTCAGTCCTGTGCCTCACTTGATCTCTTACCCTATGGTTTACTCAATTCTACTCAGCCACAAATGGCGCCCTGGTGTGGTGCTGAGGGTTAATGCACTATACTGCAAGGTCAGTTTGGACTGAAAGGTCAGTGGTTCAAGCTTACCAGCTGCTCCTCGGAAACCCTAGACAGGGTCACTATGAGTTAAAATCAACTCAATGGCACGTAGCAACAACAACAACTAAGCTATGATGGAGAGAAAATATATAAGAATGGAAACTAAGCACGAAGCAGGCTTCAATCCCAGAGTCTGGGAATGGATGCCATAAGTAAACAAATGTTGCTTACTGTTCCCTTCCATTTTTCGTCTTATTCTGGTCATTCCTCCTTTGAGAATTTCTTCTCTCCAACTTCAATCATTTGGTTCTGGTGGGGACTTGAAATGATAGTACTAAGGGGCAACATTAAAATAGTTAACCAATGGGAAAGAACAGGTACCAACTAATTAAAAGGGACACTTTGAGCAGTGGATAAGCAGGATCCTGGAGGACCATACAGATGGGTATTTGGTTGTTGAGTCATAGGGAAGTCCCGAGTGTCTCAGGGAAGGATGACCATGTAGACAGAGGATAAGCAGTTCATGAGGCATGGATCAATAGGTGTTTAATAACTGTAGGATAAACACTGGATTGCTAACTGCAAGGTTGGTAGTTCAAATCCACCAATTGCTCTGCTGAGAATGATGAGGCATTCTGTTCCTGTAAAAATGTACAGGCTCAGAAGTACTATGCAGGATCACTATGAGCTGGAACCGTCTTGATGGCAGTGGGCTTGTTCTTGTTGTTTCAATGGATAGATCTTCAATGAGTTCTTAATTTCAGTTTTCAATTCTAGAAGGTCCATTTGATTCTTTGTTATAGATTTCAATTCTCTACTGAAATTCTTTATCTTTCATTTTCCCTTTTTCTCTATCTTCTTTTAACATGTTCATAACAGTTATTGTAAAACTCTTATCAGCTAGCTCAAATATCAGCATCATTTGTGAGTCTAAGATTGTGTTTCCATTGTGTTTTAGTTATTAGCCACATTTTCCTGTCCTTTGCATGTTCCATAATTTGTGTGTGTGTATAAAAGAGCCATAGAGGTGAGAATTTCCCCCCAGAGATGATTCTCCTGTTGCTAGATGGGGTGATGGACTAAGAAACTCATTCTACTCTGAGATTTAGCCAGTTTGGGACTGGGTTGTAGCTTTAATTAACACTGACCCAATTGTGGATCATCTCTGTTACTTGGATGGAGCCCATTCAAACTTTCATTTGACAGCTTGGTAGGTCTCCTTACCCCTGAAAGCTGAGGAAGATTAAATTTTGTCCTAAGGGGGCTTCAATTTAGCTGTTTAGTGTCCAGAACTACACCGTTTCCAAATTTGAAAAATGTTTTGAGAGGAGCACCAGTCTTAGGTTTGATGTAGGTAGATCCATTTAACATGACTTTGTTTTTGAAGTCTTTCAAGACTGTGGGAAATTTCCCTCTACTTCTAACCCAGCCCCTCCAGCTTCAGCCCAGAATACTGCAAATGTCCCAAGAGCAAAACTGGTTATGTGTTGGGAGCTCCTCTAGATTCCAAAATTATACCAGCTCACATTGTGATCATCAGGGCTTTGCCAGTTTCTTTTTTTGTCCCAGCGGAGGAGACCTTCTGCCTGGGCCCAGCCTTATCCTTGACCTGCACCCAGAACTGGTAAATAAGCCTTAGGGAAAAAATAGCCAGAGATTATCAGCTCCTTTCCTCTCTGGAATTTTAGTTTATTTGTCCTCATTGCTCTTCAATGCCTCTAGTATATGAGTTTTATAACTTACCAAGTTTTTATCTAGTTGTAGCAGGAGTGTTGGATTCTTGCTATGTCCATCTTATCCAGAAGAAAGCCTATGAAAAAGGATCCCAGTGTTTTAACTATGATATGGTCATATAGGAGTCCCGGTGCGATGCTGTAGGATAAGCACTGAGCTGCTAACTGCCAGGTCCACAGTTCAAACTCACCAGTCATTCCTCGGAAACCCTATACAGGATTGCTATGAGCCGGAACCTACTTGACAACATTTAACAACATGATCAGAGAGACATATGAGGGGGTTTCAAAAGATTTGTAGGATAATGGAATGAAAAGATAATGGATTTTTTTTTCCCCCATTAACTTTTTAAAGCCCCCTTCTAGATGGCTGGCACTATTGGATAAGCACTGAACTGCTAACTGCAAGGTTGGTGGTTCAAACCCACCAGGTGCTACTCAGAAATTCTGTACAAGATCAGTAAGAGCCAGAACCAACTAGAAGAAGGCACTAATAACTACACACCACTACCCCTCCTCTAGAGTAGAGGTCAGTGATCCAAGTAGACCAATCAGAATCCTTTTTTCTGGTGTGTGGGAGATGGGACAAAGCTGTGAGAGTAAGTCTGCAAATTTCATTGAGTTATGCCCCATGTTCACTTGTAGTTTCCAGTTGTAGAAAATAAAACCCTAATATTGAAAGGGGTGGCTAACTGAGCCACAAATTTCCCATTATTGCCTGAGCTAAGGAGCTCTGGTAGCGTAGTGGTTACGAATTGGCCTACTAACCTCAAGCTTGGCAGTTCGAAACTACCAGCTGTTCTGCAGGAGAAAGATGAGGCTTTCTGCTCCCGTAAAGATTTGCAGCCTTGGAAACCTTGTGCAGGGTCAGTATGAGTCAGAACCGACTCCATGGTACTTAACAACAACAACAACAGTAGTTCCAGTGCCTTGAAAGGCCAGGCCTGTTTTATTTCCTGCCCTTGGGTTTTATGAGACACTCTTGTGTCCATAGAATACATTATCTACATTATCATTTTCTTCTTAAGCAAGCTGGAGGTGGTTTATGTTACCTGTAACTCAAAGAGTGTTAAGTAAGACTGTATCTTTAACGATGGGGCAAGTTTAGAAGGGCCTGGTAAAATGTACCTTCCTCATTCCACAGAAGGAAGAGGCAGAGGATGAATGGTGGAATTTCTGAGGCCTCAACTTTGGATCCTGAGTCCTCATCCCCAAGGAGATGCTTCGGAACCCATCACCCAACTCACCATGGGAGGAAATTCAAAACATGTCCACGAAGCCATCTAACTCTCCCTGCTAATACTAGACTGTTTTATTTTCATCACACTGGGAAACTACTTTCCCACCACCAAATAATATTAAAAGATGAGGAGGGAATGGAAATGGAGGTTCCTGTGTTTGTGCCTTTGACCTACTCCTTGTAGCTGAGCCTGAAGTTTACACCAGAGGGTAAACAAGATAGCTCTTTGGGCATTACACACCACTTTGCCAGTTTCCGTTCTCTTGAATTATTCACCATCTAATTGCATTGAAACAGAATCTGGGAACACAGAGTCAGAGACGCAGTCTCCTTTCAAATTAGAGAAGGAAAGTTAGTGTTCGGTGAGTACCTGAAGCAGACAGATGTTACAGTTTTCTGAAGTGCTCTTGTTCCAGGAAGGCTGTGAGATCTGGGGTGGCAAAACCACTACAGCAGTGGGGAGACAGGGCCATAGGCTGGAAGGTATCCGAGAATCATGAACCCAGTCTGTCCTCTGAGCTGCAATCCTCCTATAATGAGGCACCGTGGGTTCAATCAGGGTTTCCCCCTCAATTGGCTATGACAGTTAGTATCCCTGAGCCTCTATTGCTTCCGCTGAAAAAAAAAAAGGAATATAAAACAGATTGGGAATGAAAAAAATAAGTCTCTCTTTAGAATTGAGAAGATAATCACAAATTTTCTTTTCATCCTTGTACCAATAATTTCTCAAAGGAAGAAGTATCAGTAGGTATGAAAACAAGATAAATGATTTTCCAAAATAGATTAGTGACAAAAATAAAACTCGCTGTAGTCATACTACTCAATAAGAATCACTCATAATATTTTTATACATTTTCTTCCAGTCTTTTCTTTGACCAAATATTTACAATTGAGAAATATTAACTATACTATTTCACAACCTACTTTTCCTACTCGACATTTTATACGAGCTTCTCCCCCACGTCAATATGTTGTTGTTGTTGTTGTTGTCAGGTGCCATCGAGTTGGAATCGACTCATAGCGACCCCATGAACAGCAGAAAGAAACAATGTCCGATCCTGAGCCAACCTCACTACCGCTGCCACACTTGACGCCATCAATGATGCCACCTGGTCAATCCATCTTGTTAGGGGTCTTCCTCTTTTTCTCTGACCCTCCCTGAGTATCATTGGCTCCTGTTCATATGGTATCTCTTGAAATGGTTGAACATTAACCATTTCCTCCACATCAATATAGACTCTTCAAAACAAGATTTTGACATGACCCCTGGTGGCACAGTGGTTAAGCTCTTGGCTGCTAACCAAAGGGCTGGGGACTCAAACCCACACAGCAGTTCCATGTGAGAAAAACTTGGTGATCTGCTCCTGCAAAGATTTCTGCCTAAAAAGAAACTGATATGGGCCAAAACCAAGATTAAAAAACAAACCCTTTTTATTGTGAATTGAGTGAAGGTTTACAGAGCCAGTCATCAGTTTTACATTCGACAAATCATAGACTTCCTTCCATCTCTACTGCAATCCCCTCAACGTGACATCAATCATCCCACTTCCCCCGTTTCTCATTTCCATGCCTCCTTCATTCCCCACCCTTCTGAATTTTGTTCTTAGGTAAACACCACCCTTTTAATCTTGAATGGTTGACCATTCTGTATGGTGTGCGGACCTCATTAGTGCTGTTGTCCACCACCCCTCCTCTGCCCCATAAACCTATTTACTGCTAGACTGCAAATTGAGCCAAAGGACTGAGTTCAGTTCCAGAACAGAAGGGTGACTAAGCTCCAGAGTCTCTATCCAAAAAAGAATGACTGGACTTTTTGGTTGCTTTTTTTTTACGGTTTTGAATTTTGTTCCACATCGTCTCCCACCCTATCCAGGATCTTCTAATGGGATCCCTGTCAGAGCAGTTGGGAGTGGTAGCCAGGCATCATCTAGTTCTTCTGGTCTCAGGGACTTGCTGACTGATGTTCATGTGGTCCATTAGTCCATTGGATTAATTGTTTCCAAATGTCTTCAGTTTTCATTACTCTTCTTTCTTCTGTACAAGGAGAGATCAATAGTTGCACCTTAGATGGCTGCTCATGAGCTTTTAAGACCCGAGACATTATTCACCGAAGTAGGATATAGAACATTGTCTTTGTGGATTGTTGTTGTTAAGTGCCGTCGAGTTGATTCCAACCCTGTATAAGGTTTCTGAGGAGTGGTTGATAGGTTTGAACCACCAATCTTGAAGTTAGTAGTCAAATGTTAAGTTATACTAACTGACCATGGTGTCCTGTGAGTCTGTGGTCCTGAACCCTCGGGATGAGCAAATCATCCCCTCAAGGTATTTGGCAACTTCTAATAAGTTTTCTCTTGTAGCATAGTAGTTACGAATCAGGCTGCTAACATCAGGGTCAGCAGTGCGAAACTATCAGCTGTTCCACAGAAGAAAGATGAGGCTTTCTGCTCCCGTAAAGATTTACAGCCTCAGAAAACCTGTACAGGGTCACTATGAGTCGGAACAGACTCCACCACACACTACCACCACCATCATATATTCCAACACATTTATGGATATGTTAGCAGCAAACTTTTATATATTAGTGAGTATACTTCTACTCTCCCTCCTACACCTGTTCATCCTGTGCATCTATGTATCTAAGAAATAAGATTTTAATAACTAATCATTTTCAAATAGTTTACTACAAAGAAATGTAAGACTAAAATATGAATTCACGGCAGCTGCAGTCATGTCTTCTGAATTCCTGTTTCTGTAGAGCGCTGACTGAATGGCCTCCCAGAACTGTGACCCAGCCACAGCCAGCATCTTTGCCACCCGGAAAGCGGCTGAGTCCAGCAGGAACGCTGCCCAGGGTTCCATGGACAAGAGGCTACAGCAGGAGCTGATGACCCTCATGATGTGTGATGACAAAGGCATTTCTGCCTTCCCTGAATCAGATAGCCTTTTCAAGTGGGTGGGTCCATCCATGGAGCAGCTGACACAGTACACAAAGACCTGAGGTATAAGCTCTCCCTGGAGTTCCCTTACAACGCACCTACAGAGAAGTTCCTCATAGCCTGTTACCATCCAAATGTGGGTACTCAGTGCCTGTGAAGGAGGCTTCCTGCAGAGCCTCTGCATTACATAAGACCATAGGTGGAATCCTGAACCACATCCAGAAATCTTCTGAGGTGGGAAATTTCCACCTGAAAGGACAAGCAGACCAGCCTGGAGCAGCTAGAAGAACAGAAAATACTTCTTGAAAGAAAGACCATCAGGAAAAATACAAAACAATAACGGCAGTCCAACTGATTACTACAAGAACAAGCAAGTTGCTCACCCAGGAGACATCAAGGCAAGTGGTCGGTTCCCCTCAGGGCAAATTCCCTTCCAAGACTAAGACTCAATAGGAATACACGCTCTGATTGGTGACCACGTTAGTCACTGATAAGGGGAAGTGAGGGAAAAACAGCAATGAAGCTTCAAGCTAAGCCCTACAACATTCAATAGACTCTTGTGAACCCAGGTGGAGACCTGGTCGGCCAGCAGTATGGCAAGACCTGTTTGGTTGGTTGATGATGCATGGACAGGACTGTAACCATGGCAATGAAACGATATATGATAGAATGAATATAAAGCTAATAGTCTCCCATGTAAACAATCACATAATTCACAATAAAACATAAAAAAAAAAAAAAAATGTAGGTACTCAGGGTAACATCTGCCTAGACATCCTGAAGGACATCCTCCTCTCCATCCAGAGCCTGCTGGAAGAACCCAACATTGATAGCCCTTTGCATACACATGCTGCTGAACCCTGGAAGAACCCCCACAGCCTTTAAGAAATACTTGCAGGAAACCTACTCAAAGCAAGTCTTCAGCCAAGAGCCCTGACACCATCTGTCCAGCTTTCCTTGCGTTGTCCATTTTTCCCTTAGACAGTCTGTCCATTCCTTGATTTCTGTATAGGACTCTGTATCTTAAACTGCGCCATCATTTTGTTTGTTTTTAAATTAAGTCTCCTTTTGAGCCCTGGTGATGAATATATTAAATAAATACATTTTGGATTAAATATATACATATTAATTCACATATAAGGGATTTAATTTGATCGTACATTAAAATTGAGTTGGGCCGTTGTGAAGGATACTGACCACAATGCAAAGTCTCAGACTAAACAGAGGATCAGGAACAAACCTGAAAATAATTCTTCCCAACCAGGACAATTTCAGGCTGCTTAATGACCCCACGTGGGAGAAAGATGAGACTGTCTGCTCCCATAAAGACTTACAGTCTCAGAAACCCTAGGGAACATTCTATTCTGTTCTGCATGATGCTGAGTCAGAACCAACTGGAGGACAGTGGGTAGAGTGGGTAATGAGGCCACACTATTGGCCCATGACCTAGAAGAGAGAGAAGGAGAGTGATGAACGGAGGCATTGGATAGTCAAAGCATGAGGTAAATGCAACGACTCAGGTACAAGAGCAAGGAGCACATTCTAGAAAATTCAACCCTATACAGGGTAACTATAAGTAGGAACCGATTTGATGGCACAACAACAAAAATCATGAGTCTTGGTGTGGCGCTGCAGGGTAAGCACTGGACTGCTAACTGAAAGGTTAGCAGTTCAAACTCACCAGCCACTCCTTGGAAACCCTATACAGGTCAATATGAGTTGGAACCGACTCTACAGCCCTTAACAATAACAACAATGATCACTGAATTTAATAATAACTGCTTCTTCCCAAAAACCTACAGCCAGAATGCCATCATTATATACACGTTTCCTTCCAGGCTTTTTTCTAAGCATATTTGTTTTCTCTTTACATTAGTCCAAATCTTTATTATGAGTATTTTTGTCATCTGGTTGCTGTGTCTCACTTATACAATTCAGTGTTTAGGTCTGGCTTAGAATAAAGCAAAAGGATCAATAGAAAAGAACAATCCATCCGTTACTATTCACACCCCCAGTTCCAACTGGGATGAACATGATTTTGAAAGGTGCAAAGGGAAACAGTTTATTTCTTACAGTTTTCTGGATAGAGAATGAGGGAGGAGGCAGGCGTATATACAATGTGGAAGAGAACCATGTTTCCTTTACCCTCATAGGCTACGAGCGGAGGGGAGAGGGAGTAAGTAAAGGCATGTTGGGAGAAGTCAGAGAAGCATCCACACCTGCCCATTATATCAAGTGTCTACAGACTCTCTAAATAATTAAGGTTTAGTCGGCTCCCGCCAGGGGCAGAAGTTGAGGAGAGTTTCCAGACAAGCATCTCCACTTGCAAAACTGGAGCAGACCTAGGGTCTGATTACTTGAAAAGGGGTCTGGTTAGTAGCTATGACAACCTCCTTCTTCAGCCTTACAACTTCCTCTTAGGTTAAGGTACAAGAAGCTTCTGGGGGAAATACTATTATGACTATTATATTAGAATATTATAATACTATTATATATTATTATACTATTATGACAGCCCCTGATTGTGGTTAAGAACTTGGAAGCCCAGGGTTTGAGTCCTGATCCTTAACTGTGTGACCTTGAACAATGTACTCAACCTCTCTGGTCCTCAGTTTCTAGACCTATAAAGTAAGAGTAACAATTCCCTAGTTCAAGTTGTTGTGTGAATTGATTGTGGCCTCATATGTAAAGCCCCTAGCATAGTGCCTGATACATAGTGGTGGTTGTGTGCCACTAAGCAAATCCAGTCTAACTAATAGCGACCCTGTATAGGGTTTTAGAGGCTGTAAATCTGTACAGGAGCAAAAGTCTCATCTTTCTCCCATGGAGTAACTAGTAGATTCAAACTGCTGATCTTGCAGTTAACGACCCAATACGCTACCAGGCTTCTTGTTACATAATGCATACCTCCTAAAAAATGTCCTCACTCCATTGCCTGGCAAAAGATGCTTGGACTTTAAATAAAAGAACAGTGGTCAGAACCAAGAAAAAGCTATTCCTAGAACTATAAATAATAGCTAAGGAGTCCTGGTGTGGCTCTGTAGGATGTGCACTGGATTGCTAACTGCAATGTCAGTGGTTCAAACCCACCAGCCACTCCTCAGAAACCCTACACAGAGACGGTTGCTATGAATTGGAACCAACTCGACAGCTTTTAGAAACAACAATAGTTATTGAAGGTTTACCATACACTTGGTATTGTGCAAGAGTGCTTTATATATAATCTCACAAAACCCACTGATGGGTAAATAGTATTATGGAAGTTCAGAAAACTTAAGACATTTTCCCCAGGTCAAACAGCTAGCAGGTGTTAAGAACACAAAAGCCTGTGTTCTTACCCTCTGCATGAGTGCTCTACAGAGGTTGTTTAGTTGTGCCTGCACTATGTTTCCAGGTGAGCAGTCCCAGATTGGCAGGTGTGTGGGTTCCAAGGGTTTCAAGGAAGGACAGACTTCCTCAGGTCTACGGGGCCAGACTGCCCTCTAGCGCCAGATGATGCTGGGGCCAGAATGAGGTGCTTTTCTTCTGAGGAAGTTGAGGTGAACCCCCCTCCCTTCCAAGGATGGGAAGCCAAAGGCCAGTGAGAGATTAGCTGTCTAGTTTGATGCCTTCCCTAGGGATCAAAGGATTTCTCCTAGGAATGGGATAAAACAGGCAGCAAGGAATGGGCGCCAAGGGGAAGCGAAAGCTGGGATTACAACAGTAATTCCCAGACAGGCTAAGGTTTGAACCACTGGGTGGAGGAATGCAATATCCCCAGCACCTGGAGCACAGTAGGTGCTCATTGATTACTGAATGACGTCAAAAATCTCACTTTCACTAATGAGAGAGTTCTGCTAATTTAAGGAGTTGACAGTAAGTGTAGACAAAAAGCTATTCATCAATTTATACCGGAAGCACCAGTAGCAAAGACATTAAAACCTTTAACCCACCCTCCATTCTCAGAGACGCCAGGGCATTTTCCTGACTAGATGAAAACAATGACATTCCTTTGTTAATTAGAAATGGGTTGGGGTTCATAAGATCCATTGCTGGCTGGTCTGGAAGATTCCAACTTAGAGTGACCCTATAAGGCAACATAGAACAGCCTTCTGGTTTTTTTCAAGATGTAATCTTTATAGGAGCTGACTGCTACATCTTTCTCCCAAAGAGTCTCTGGTGGGTTCAAACTGCTGATCTTAGCAGCTGAGGCTGTAACCACTGTGTCACCAGAGCTCTTTGGGTGGGGGTCAAGGAAGACAAAATCATTTTTGGCTGCCAGCCTCACGTGGCGGTCCTAGTAGTGTACGTGGCTCTGAGAAGGTCCCCTTCTATTTCCCTAACCTGGTCAAAGAAACTCATGTTGGTAAGTAGTCAGCAGCTGGATGCATTGCTTCTCTCTGGCTCAGTGAGGAACATAAAGACAGATGTACCAGACAGAGTTCCTATTGTTAACTGGTGGAGCTTCTTCTAGGGTCTCTTTCCACAGCTCCATTACCCTTTAAGATAGCTTTTTCTTGTTAAGTGTTGTCGAGTCAATTCCAACTCATAGCAAATCAAGAAGTGGCTGATGGATTAGAACCTTGTGGTTAGCAGTCCAGAGCTTATCCTACAGTGTCACACCAGGACTCCACTTAAGATGGCTATGTGCCTACTTTTTCCAAATAAGGAAAACTGGGGCTTATTTTAGTAAAGTAACTCTGTAAAGTTCACATAATTTATAGATGCAAATGTGGATCATTATGTCTCTTTTCCTGTGGGTTAATGCACTGGACAGCAAGGTCAGTTGGAACCATAAGGTCGGCGGTTCAAACTCATCAGCTGCTCCTCAGAAATCCTATCAGGCTCTCTGTGAGTCTGAACATACTCGATGACATTTAACAACAACAAATGTCTGTTTTCACTATGTTGCCGTAGCTAGTTCTTTGGAATAGCAGTAAGTACCTCCTAGAGAATTATCCGCATTGAGCCCCTTCAGTTTAAAAGCAGATGGCTTTTCTTACACTTTGATGATCTAGTTTTCTCCAGACTTATTTCCTTCTGCTCCTCAGTCTGTACCCTCTGCCCAAGGCAAGTCTACAACTGTTTCTCTATATTCCGAACTGTCCAAGAATTCATCTCTTTTCCATCTCTTTAAAGAGCAATCAGCTTTTCCTCCTTGCTACCACAAAGTCTGCATTGTAAAAGCTATTAATGAATTCAGGAGAACTAAGAGGTCTTCCAAGAAAATCTACTCTTCAGAAAGTCTTTGGGGCAACTGTGGCAAGCATTGCTAATAACTTACCCAATATTTATAGTCTTGGTGTGGTACTGTAGGATGGACAACTTAGGCTTTGGCTACCAAAATTGGGGGGCTATATAGGCACTAAGTGGCTGGTTTACAAGCTTTCATGAGGGAGCTTAGTGTTAGAATGAGGGGAGTAAGACAGAAACCCTACTGAAGAGTTTTCCTCTTGTCCAGATGGCTCTGGTGCTGAGGGTGACAGGATCTTATGATTAGACTGTGAGTAACTGTTATCAGTTCTAATGGCGATTGTCACAACTGTAAATGTAGAATAAGTGCAACTAAAAGGGGGGAGCAGTAAATCTGTCATTTCAGGAACAGAGGACCCTGGGACCATCAAGAGGGAAGACCATGAGAGGAGTGAGGGATCCTAAGCAGAAAAGTGGTGACAACAGAGATGGCGGCGGAGGCGATGGCATAGAGAGACAGAGCAGCAGAGGACTGGAGGCCCATGGACTGAGAAAGGCAGTGTGTCTGTGGGCAGGAGGCTGGCTTGCAAAATGTGCCCTTTGGACATTTAAATGAATATATATTTTCAATGTGGTATATGTACCTAAAACAAAACAAAACAAAAAAACACAAAGGAAATAGAGGTAAATACTCTTGGCTAAGGGTGCATGGTAGCATAGTGGTTACGAATCGGGCTGCAAACTGCAAGGTTAGAAGTTCGAAACTACCAGCTGTTCTGTGGGAGAAAGATGAGGCTTTCTGCTCCTGTAAAGATTTACAGCCTCAGAAACCCTGTTACAGGGTCGCTATGAGTTGGAACCGACTCTATAGCACACAGCCATCCACCAAGGGTGCATGGAGGGAATTATAATCATTACAATGATATGCTGAATTGTAAAACTGACATGGAGGGAATTATAATCATTACAATGATATGCTGAATTATAAAACTGACAATCTGCCCTGTAAGCCTTCACTCCCTCAATACACAATAAAAGCTTTAAAAAAAAGCAAGGAAATTATTGACTTCCAGCAAGACGGCAGACTAGGTAGATGCACTACACAGACAACAAAGATATGAGACAACAAATGAAACACACTCAGATGAAAACTCAGGAACCCTGAGGAAATGTTAGAGAAGTGGACTGAGTGCTTACTGGGAGGTGATGCTGACTAGGGAGGGCAAGAGAGGGAGACTGACTGGTGAACGGCCGGCCAGACGTGGCATGACCATCTTGTGAGCAGCTCTGACAACAGAAGGTGGCCTGGCAGAGCAGATTCGCACAGGTAACAGGAAAGGTGAGAGTCTCCCATCCTCACCCATCCCCAGCGCAGACCCTGCTCTCCAGGAGTTTGGAGCCACCTGGTCAGGAGCCAAGCCAGTGTGAAGTGGGAGCCTGCTACACTGCTTGGGTGCCTGGATCCAGGTGGGCTCAGTTCCAGACCTGCAGAACCTGTAGACCACGAGGCCAACATTTAACCAGTCACTCTGCCCCCAGCTGTCCTGTGGTCCTAACAGACACTGACATCAGCTCTAATAAGGGACCCCACAGACTTCCTCCAGAGTGCCCTGAACACAGGTAATACTGAGGCTGATAGGAACTCCATCTAGGGCCAGAAACTCTGATGTCACATCCCTCCCACAAGCACCTCATGAGTTCCTTGGCTTGCAGGAGCCCCCAGAATTTTCTCCTCTCTGGGTCTAACAGCTGCACTGCTTTGTTTTTTCAGTTTGTTTTTGGATTTTTGTTGTTGTTGTTGTTTCATTGTTTTTATTTATTCTTTCTCCTCCTACTTTATTTATTCTTTCCATTCCCTTATATTTTTTCCTATTTCTGCTTTTGTTTTTACTTTTTTTCTCTCTCTCTGTTTCTCATTTCCCCTCTCCTTTTTTCCCCTCTCGATCTTCCTTTACTACTCTTTTGCTTTTCATCTTTCCTCTCCCTGGGTTTTCTACTTATTTTTTTTTTTTAACATCTTTCTTTTATTTCGTTTCTTATTTTTCTCTTCTATAGCTCAATTTTCCTGTCCCTCTTTTCTCTTTTCAGTTATTCTTAAGTTTTTTCTTTTAAATTTCTTCCTTTTATTTTTTTCTTCTATAGTAGTGGTTATGAATTGCGCTGCAAACCGCAAGGTCAGTGGTTCGAAACTACCAGCTGTTCTGCTCCTTTTTCCTGTCTCTATTTTGTCTTTATACTTACTGTAGTCTTTTTGTTTGTTTGTTTTTTCTCTTTGCTGCCTGCTTTTCTTCCTTTTTCTCTTGAGTATTTTCTTTTAATTGTTGGGTCCTTATTTATTTATCCTGTTTTATTCAGTGTCTGTTAGGACCACAGGACAGCTGGGGGCAAAGTTTTCTTGTGTATGTGAGGAGAAGAAGAACAGGAGACAGCAATCATGCCATACAGCCCAACCACAACTGTACTTTCTGTAGCTCCACCCACTGGACAAGAGACAATACTAGCTCATATACCACCTGATGAATGACGATATTAGCCAATACCAAGGTACACAAACAGCAAACGAGAATGGTGTACATGCTTCCATTCTCTAAGTATACACATAGGAGACAGTTGGTGAGAGCCTAAGAATAAATCAAAAGATAATTATCAATTAAATACAAATACAACAACCACACAATGCCCTGGGGACAATAGACAATTTTAGCTCATGAAGAAACCAGAAAGAACAGCTCAAACAAATGATGAAGATGCAGAGCCAGAAAAAGTTTCTGAGGAAGAAAAGTTAATGGAACGAACTGAAAAAGAATTCAGGTATCTTTAGAGGGCTGACAGAAAGATTGGGTAGAGCAAGGAGAACACAGAAAGAATTTAAAAATAATATTGGGAAACACTATAAGAACAAACAGAGAAAATTAATGCCAAATTTTGAAATAATACAAAACCTGCAATTTGAAATCCAGAAGATTAATTTTAAGATTTCAGAAATGGACAATACCTTGAAAGGGTCAAATAAAGAACAAAAAAGCAATGGAAGCCAGCCTAAATTAGTGAGCTTGAAGATAAGTCTTTCAATACTAGTATGATAGAACAATCAGAAAAAAGAATTTAAAAATCCAAAGAAAGACTAAGAGTTATGTGGGACACCATAAAGAGGAGTAACTTACAGGTGATCTGAATTTCAGAACAGGAAGAGACAATAAAAAGCACAGAAAGAAATTATTAAAGAGTTGTTTGAAGAAAACTTCTCTAACGTCTTGAAAGATGAGAAGATAAGCATACAAGAAGCTGAATGAATCCCAAACAGGATAGACACACACACAAACCACAGCAAATGACAGGAATCAATTCATACCTATGGATAATTACACTGAATATAAAGGAATTAAATGCACCAGTCAAGATACAGAGATAGCAGAATGGATAAGAAAACAGAATCCTTCAATATGCTGTCTACAAAGAAAATCACCAGGACATATCACAATCAAAATTTCTAAAACCAAAGTAAGGAAAGAATCCTGACAGCAGCTGAGGAAACAAGAAACTTTATCTACAAAGGAGAACCAATAAGACTAAGCTCTGATTGATTTCTCAGCAGGAACAATGCAAACAAGAAGGTAACACAAAACTCTGAAAGAAAAAACTTGCCAACCAAGATACCCAGCAAAGTTGTCACTCAAATACTACAAAGAAATTAAGGCATTTCCTGATAAATAGACATTAAAGAAATTTGTAAAGATCAGACCAACTTTATAGAAAATTCTAAAAAGTATTCTTTGGACTATTAACCAACAACAGCAGGGAACAACCTGAGCTAGCAACACCCCCCAGAACTCAATCCAGATATAGAGGTATTAGGAGCTCTGGTAGCATAGTGGTTAACGACTCAGGCTGCTAACCTCAAGGTCAGCAGTTCAAAACTACCAGCTGTTCCACTGGAGAAAGATGAAGCTTTCTGCTCCCGTAAAGATTCACAGCCTCAGAAACCCTATACAGGGTTGCTATGATTTGGAACTGACTCCACGGTACACTAAGGAAAAACAAATTTACAAGACTGAAAGTAGGGAACCAGAGACAGAAATTTATAATGAAATTGGCTACAAAGCAAAAGCAGGGAGTAATGTAGATACAGAACTTCCAATGATGAGGCAGTCAAGTAGAATTAAAGATAAAACAGACTGCTTTAAATAGGGGAAATTTTAATAAATTACGGGGTAACCTGTCATTTTCCTTGAAAATAAATAAGATTAGAATTAAAATTTAAAAAGATGAAAATTAGATTAAGTAAACATTAACACAACAGAAATGAAAAATTTAAAACCCACAAACAAAATGAACTCAGCACAGAAAATTATGTGAACAAAGAAACCAGCACACACACACACACAAACCACAGCAAATGACAGGAATCAATTCATACCTATGGATAATTACACTGAATATAAAGGAATTAAATGCACCAGTCAAGATACAGAGATAGCAGAATGGATAAGAAAACAGAATCCTTCAATATGCTGTCTACAAGAGACACATCAAAAAGATGGAGACAGCCTAAATGCCCATCAGTGTAAGAATGGTTAAGCAAACTTTGTTACACACACACAAATGGAATACTTCCCAATGTTGAAGAATAATGCTGAACCTGAAGAACATTATGTTGAATGAAATTAGTCAAACACAAACGACAAATACTGTTGAGACCAATGTTATAAGTAGTTAAGAAAAGGTTTTCTTAATAAAAGAAACAGTCTGTGATGGTTATGAGGGCAGAGGGAACATTATTCATGAGTTAGAGGGGAGACACATGTTAACATGGGTGATGGGGCAGGCAATAAACAAGAGGGAGTTTAGCAGAGGAAAGATGCAGGTAGGGAGAGACACGGGAGGAGTGATAAAGACTGGTAACTGATAGTACTTGGAGGGGGAACTGCAGTCATTGTAACGAAGCGAAGTATATGGTTTATTGAAATAAAACTGAGGCTCTGCTCTGTAAACCTTCACTCAGCTCACAATAAAAAGTTTTTTTAAAAAAGGAAATTGTTGTGGGAGGAAGATGTGGTAAACATTTACAGCTTTGGCAACCCTCTGGGGCAGTTTAACTGTCCTTCAGATTGCTATGAATTGGAATCAACTCCATTTTAAGGAGAGAGAGAGAAAGCAAACAAGTGTACCATCGTGGAAAACGTTAGCAGCTGGTGAATCCTGATAAACTAGGTATCGGTGCCTATTGTCCTTTCCATTCAATTTTTCTATAGATTTGAAAGTTTTCTAAACTAAAAACACCCTCTTCTTATTCCTTCAAAAAAAGGAAAAAGTATTGGATTGAGCTGGAGTGGACTTCAGGCACAGCTGGAATGAGGTATGTAAAAAAAATCTTTATACATCCCCTGGCTCTCGTTTCTCTATTCAGTACTTCATAATTGCTGCCTACATGTTAGGGAGAATGGATACTATCAGCTTTTGACCTCTTTGAGGTGTACAGTTAGAACCTTGGAGGAAGAGAGTTCATATAGCAAAGGATACCATGCTTGGTAGAGCGTTAACGTAAAAGAGGAAGACCCTCAGTGAGATGGAATGACACAATGGCTACCACATGGCAATGCTTGTGAGGATGGCTCAGGGCCAGGCAGATTTGTTGTACATAGGGTCACTGTGAGTTGGAGCTGACTTAAAGGCACCCAACCAATAATGACAACAATGGCATGTTTGGCCAAGTTTAGATCACAAGCTTAGCTCTGAAGTAATCATAGTACATAGGGGAACAGAATCAGACCTGAGTCATTTGACTACTACTAAAAATAGTCCTTAAAAAAAGGAATTGGCAGAGAACGAGGCACCAGGAAATTGATGGAGTAAAAATTGAAATCTTTCAAGAAAGTGAGGCGGCACAGGAGGCACTCAGTCATCTCTGCCAAGAAATTTGGAAGACAATTATCTGGCCGGCTGATTGGAAGAGATCCGTATTTGTACCCATTCCAAAGGGAGGTGACCCAACAGAATGTGGAAATTATTGGACAATATCTTTGATAACCCATGCAAGTAAAGTTTTACTAAAGGTAAAACAGAAACAGCTGCAAGCATACATTGACAGAGAACTTCCAGAGGTTCAAGCTGGATTCAGAAGAGGCTGTGGAACGAGGGATATCACTACTGATATCTAATGGATCTTGGCTGAAAGCAGAGAATACAAGAAAGATGTTTACCTGTGCTTTATTGCCTACGCAAAGGCACTTGATTGTGTGGATCATGACAAGCTATGGACAACACTGTGAAGTATGGGTATTCCTGAAAATTAATTGTGCTCATGAGCAATCTATACATGAACCAAGAAGCAGTTGTTCGAACAGAACATGGGAACACTGAATGGTTTAAAATTAAGAAAGGTGTGTGACAAGGTTGTATTCTTTCACCAAACTTATTCAACCTGTATGTTGAGCAAATAATACGAGAAGCTGGGTTCTATGAAGAAAAACGTGGCATCAGGATTGAAGGAAGACTCATTAACAACCTGCAATATGCAGATGATACAACCTTGCTTGCTGAAAGTAAAGACTTAAAATATTTACTGATGAAGATCAAAGAGCACAGCCTTCGGTATGGATTACATCTCAATGTCAAGAAAACAAAAATCCTCACCACTGGACCAATTAACAACATTCTTATCAATGGAGAAAAATTGAAGTTTTTGTCAAGGACTTCATTCTTCTTGGATCAACTATCAAAACTCATAAAAGCAGCAGTCAAGACATCAAACGACATATTGCATTAGGCAAATCTGCTGCACAAGACCTTTTTAAAGTGTTGAAGAGCAAACATGTCAGCTTGAGGACTAAGGTGTGCCTGACCCAAGCCATGGTATTTTCAATAACCTCATATGCATGTGAAAGCTGGACAGTGAATAAGGAAGACCGTAGAAGAATGGATGCTTTTGAGTTATGGTGTTAGAGGAGAATATTGAAAGTGCCATGGGCTGCCAAAAGAACCAACAGATCTGTGTTGGAAGAAGTGCAGCCAGAGTGCTCCTTGGAGACCATGATGGCGAAACTTCGTCTCTCAAAGTTCGGACATATTGTCAGGAGGAACCAGTCACTGGAGAAGGATATCATGTTTGGTAAGGTGGAGGTCAGAGAAAAAGAGGAAGACCTCCAGCGAGATGGCAAAGTGGCAGCATCAATGAACTCAAGCATGACAACAATTGTGAGATTGGACCAGGACTGGGCAGTGTCTCGTTTTGTTGTGCATAGGGTCACTATGAGTTGGTACCGACTTGATGGCACCTAACAACAAGAATAGTCCTGATGTGGCGCTGTGGGATAAAGCACTACACGGTAAGGTTGGTTTGAACCACAGGGTAGGCAGTTCAAACTCACCAGCCACTCCTCAGAAGCAGGGTCGCTAAGAGTCAAAACTGACTCAATGGCACTTAAAAAGCAACATCAAAAGTAGTAGGTAGGAAAAAAATCACCCTTCCCTGAACTACATACACCAAGGAAAGATCATTCTGTAAAATTCAGGATTAAGGGCAAATAAATAGCACATTTCAATTATAATCTGGGGTCCTGGTGTGCACTGTAGGACAAGCTCTAGCCTGTAACTGCAAGGTTATCCATTCAAACCCTCAGAAACCCTATACAAGATTGCAGTCAGAACTGATTGGATGACACTTAACATTATAATCGAGTCCTTAGTTACCCACTTTCTTTCCCATATAAATAATTTTGTCAATATCCCCATAATTTCAGTTGAGATAATTTTGATTCCAAGTAACAGAAATTTCAAAACAGGCTTCAACACAAGTGACATAGCTCAGAGGGGTCTCCCCTGTTTTGGGGGGAAGGGATGACCTATTTTGGCATCCAGAACCAGGGTACTAAAGAAGAGAGAACTAGCTAGGAATGGCCAGGTCCAGGAAGTAGTGGGGTGGGACCACGGGCGGAATTTCAGAATAAGTCTTCATTCTTATAGTTAGGGCAAGCCAGTGAATCCAGGAAGACAACCCACAGGAGGGATACCTGTAAGGCCACGGTTGCCTCTTGGCCTTTTTTGGGTGTCTTTGTCTTTGATGGAGAAAATGGATGGTCTATGATCCCTGTAGAATTAAGATGAATTGGAGGAAATGGTCTTGCTGGGATCATTGAGCTTTAACCAGTATTTTTCAAGCCAACTTCCACTCCCTTCCAAGTCCTAAAAATGGTGGCTCCAGTGGAGACATCAACAACAGTGGTTGTCTAGGATGAAATACTTTCCCGTTTACCTACATAAACCTTCTGCCCCAAGTTCGTATCTTCGCTATTCCCTTAACTTGCCATCTCTGGATTTGCCCCCCAAGATCCCCTCCCTGGAGTCCTGTTGTGGCGCTGTAGGATAAGAACTGGACCACAAGTTGGTTTGAACCATGAAGTTGGTGGATCAAACTCACCAGTTGCTCCTTGGAAACCTTATATAGGGTTGCTAGGAGTTGGAACTGACCCAACAGCAACAGTCCCTGAAGACCCTTCCAATTCCTTCCTCCTAGGACTTCCTCAAAGTTCACCCAGAGCCAGGCCGGCCTTCTCAATGCTCTTCCTCAGGGCCAGCCCCGCTCAAGCCCCTTTCTAGTCTGGGTCCCAGGGGCATTAGTTGTCTAGTTGGGAGCTGTTAGTGGTATGTTCAAGTTTCAAACAGGACTTTGTTTATTGCCTTTTCAGGAAAGCTATGCCCGAATTACCCTTTCAGAGGGTAGGGTGAGCCAGGTAACTCGCCAGACCATGTAAGGGTGGGGATGAGAGTATAGTTTGGAGCTAGCCTGGGAACATACTGCACACGACACCGTAATTTTTGTGCTCATGGAATGTCTTCAGAGGATAAGCAGCAGCATCTGAGTTCTCATTTCTTCCTGAGATGAGAAGTCTTTCAACTGCAGTCTCCTAGGCACCAGGTCCTCAAAAGAGGAGCTGAACTGCGGGAGGGATGTGAGGGGTTACATCTATTGACAAAACGCACTCCCAAGGAGTCCTGGTGTGGCGCTGTGGGTTAATGCGCCAGACTGCAAAGCTATTTGAACTGCAAGGTTGGCAGTTCAAGCTCACCAGCTGCTCCTTGGAAACCCTATACAGGGTCACTATGGGTCGGAACTGACTTGACGCCACTTCACAACAAGGCAATGGGAGCTGGCAGGGAGAAGCCTGGTGAAGTGAAGTTATTTACATCCACAGTGAAAAAATGTGAGTTGGGTCGTGGCCGTCCGAGTGGCCAAGGGTTAGGGCTGCCCATCTAGGGAGGCTGGTGTTGACACCCACCGACTTCAGACCATCTCTATACATTGTCTTAAACTCTCGGGGACTCATCTCCTGTTTTCCTTTCCCCTCTCCTAGGCTGAGTCCTGTGTTGTTAGCCCTGCCATATGCCCTTTTCCCAACTTCTCTCTGGGTGACAGTACCTAATAGCGGGTTCACAAGGGAGGGAAACGAAGACAAGGGTGACAGCGATCAGGGAGGAAACTGCCACCAGGCATACAGGTTTTTCATAAGAACTTTATTTCCCAAAAAGAGGGGGAATTCTCAAGTATTAAAATACTCCTATAATTTTTTGTTTTGGAGTGAAAGGGGAAGCAGTTTACAATGATAAATTCATATAAAAATTTCACACCTAACTGCTGCTGGTATTCCTCCTGCTAAGTGGGGTAGATCTGGAAGCTTGCACTTCACTGTGCTAGATCACCGACACAGAGTCCCGAGGACCAGGAGAAGCCTGTAAGCACCTGGATGCTTACGATTTTCTCCACAAGTAAATACAAAAGGCCAAGCTTCGCAGCGGAAATGAGGACTCAGACCCATTTTGTGATGGTTTCTGACGACAGTGCTACAGAGAAGTGGCTCTCTTCCGAAGTTCCCAATCTTTCCTTTTCAAAAGATGACTTTGAGTGTGAATGCCCATGAAGACTTGTCAGGAATCACTGGCGTTAAAACGAACCAAATGCCAAGGAGACTTCACCTCACTGAGGTGATATGTGGTCGTCATTTTCCCACTGTCTTTTATGTGGAGAAACAGCACCTTTCTGTTCTGATCACTATGGGGAACTGGATCAGGCAAAGTCCCTACCTGTAGCAATTATTTTCTTACTTAAAAAAAAAAAAAATTAAGATGGTTGGGGGAGGGGGACGCTGAGCCAAGACTAATGTTGGCAAATTGAGCCTAGAAGCATCTCGGTACACTTTCTAACACGCAAGCCTTTTCAGGAACTGGGAGACAAGATCTGGTTTATCCCTGGAGACTCATAAGACAAGTGTTAACTGTGAAAACCTCTTGGATCATTTGTGGGTTTTCCTGGCTTTATTCTGAATGCTTTCAGTTGGTGTTTCTCTGAGGAACAGGGAGGTTCTCATGAAGATATTTTAAACTTCCGTGTTCTGAGAAATCTGATACCACGTGGTCCTGTCCTCGTAGCAGCCACTTAGTAGTAAGTAGTCCGTCAAGTCCTACTGGTCCCCGGGCGTGGATTCGTGATGTACTGATTCCCACTTCGGCTCCTGTAAAAAGGATGGATTAAGACGCAGCATCTCACAGCTTCTTTCCCATCTACTCACCTGAGGGATCCAGGTCTCATTCTTCTTGCTCCGTGTCCTCTCTCCATACCAACTCCTGACCCATCCTCCTCATTCTAGCTGGAGCCACACTGGTCCCTCTTCTCATGAGACACACTTTGGGGTCTCTTTTTGGACTATGTCCTACTGCATCTGACAATGCTCTCAGTTCAGCATGTTGACATTTGGGCAAGTGCACAGTGCTTGCTATGGAGGCTTCATCTCCCCACACATCCTTTAAATTCTAGAATTTTCCTAGTGTCCTCCCAGAATTTTAAGTGTGTATAGTAAATGAATCCATGGGCCTGGCTCAGTGAGCTACTCTGTTCACGGTGGAGGCAGAATTCCCTCCCTTTACAGAGCAAGTGCTCCATCCCAGGCCTTGTGGGGGCCCTGTTTGCAGGAAGCTAGGCAGCCAAAGGAGAGCTAAGGAAATAATTCCAGGTGGTGAGTAAGAGCAGTGAAGGGTCAGGCCAGGGCAGGGCTGTCAGTCAGGGAGGTACATCTGAGCTAAGAACTCCCCGATGAGCAGGAACTGGTCAGGGAAGGATCGGGTAGGAGGGGCTGCAGGCAGGACAGAAGAGAGTGCAAATGCCCCTATGGGATTTGCAGGGGGTAGGTGGGTAGCAAGAAGAGTGAGACCACTGGATTCAAATTCTGGTTCAAAATCACAGAGACCATGTGACCTGGGGCCAGTTACCTAACTTCTCTCCAGGCTCCATTGTTTTTATCGAGAAAATTAGTATCTGGTTTATAGAACTAAGTGAGATGATGCCTGTGATGTACTTAACCAGGGGTTTCAAAAAGCACATGGAAAAATTCCCGTATCTTTTCATTCCATTTTACCATCAACTTGTTGACACCTCCACTTAGCACAGTGACTGGTGCTGCCATTGAGTCTGTTTCAACCCATGGCAGCCTTGTGTACCAGGTCTGGCACCACCTTCATGCTGGTCAGGATGCCCAGGCCGCTGTATTCTGAGTGCCTTCTACCCCGGCGGAGAGGGCGGCCACCTTTCAGTGTTATACAGAAGAAACCCAGACCACTGCTGGCACAGCCATTCCCACTCAGTGACTCTACATGGCAGAGGGGAACGGCCCCACAGCGTTTCTAAGGCTTTCCATCTTTACGGAGCAGACTACGATGTCTTTCTCCCTTGGTAGGTTTGAACCACGAGTGAAAATGCTGCACAAGCAGGGACCCTCCAGCATGACATTGGACGATACTCTTTTGTGACCTGCAATGTTTTCATGAGCTAATTAAAAAAAATAACCAGGCCTTTCTTTCAAGTGTATGTTAATCTGAAAGCTCCACTAACATCTGTTCCCCATGGGTCATCCTGCTGGCATTTGATAGCATTAGTGCTAGTGATGTGACAGTTTAAGCAATCCAACATAATAGAAACCAAATTTAAAGTCCAATGAGTCCTGGTGTGGCACTGTAGAATATGCACTCAACTATAAAGTCAGCAGTTCAAACCCACCAGCTGCTCCTCAGAAACCCTAAACAGGGTCGCTAGGATTTGGAACCAAGTCAGCGGCACTTAACAATGACAACAATGACAAAGAAGAACTGACTAAAGTTCCCTCTGACAGACAGCCTTTAACATTTTCATGGCACAGCTTCCAGCATCCTGCAGGCTGACAAGCTGTCAGTGAGAGGTTGAGGCACACAGCAATACCCGGTAAATATTAGCTGTCACTTCTGGGAATATATGTCACAGGAAGGTAGCTCAGCCACAGGTTAGGTGTTTACTAGTCTCAGCTAGGAGGACAACTAACTGAGTGGTCTCTTGTCCTCCCCCATCCTGGCTTGCTACTTGAAATCTGGACACCTCAGCTACTGAAAGAAAGCAGGTTGATGTTTCTTCTTTTAAGAACTAAGTGGTGTACTCAGATCAGTGCAAATGATGTGATAATTAAATCAACCCAACACAGTGATACTAAAAATAGTCTAATGACTAAGAATAACTGACTAAAATTCCTTTTAATAACCTTTAACAATTCAGCGAAAACTATTTCCACAGGCAGGTCATTTATTCAAAAGTTCAGAGGGATTAAAATGTTTTAAACAGTTGAAATAATTCTCAAACATTCAGAAAGTGTGTCATAAATAGAGTTTTGTATAATGGGTCCCCTGAAAACCAGAAGCTGTTTGAGTTACTCCTACACTACAGGGGGCTGTATAACTAGTGGCAGCAGGTGGCAGAGGGAAGAGCGTGATTGTAGAGTTTTTTATCCTAAAGCCTTTAACCTACTGCCTGTTTTGGAAGTTCACCTCACACCTTGGCACTTTCCGATTTACATCTGATGCTGACTCTCAGCCCAGGAGCTGCATTAGCATGTCCCCTTTTCCTGCCCTTGGGTCATAAGTGTGTGATGGGTGGGGTTCCTAGGCAACCTGGCTGTTGTCACTGGGAAGAAATAAATCCACAATGCTACTATTTGAACCCATTAGCCACTCTGAGGGTGAAAGATGTGGCAATCTGCTTCCATACATATTTAGTCTCAGACACCCTAAAGGCCAGTCCTGCTCTGTCCTGCAGGGTCACTATTAGGCAAGGTTCACTTGAGTGCAATGTCGTTTTTTTTTAATACCTTCTTAACATGAAATTGATCACATTTGACAACAAAACAACATGAAATACCTAGAGTGTAAGACTTATGGAAGCTATTATTCTCCCCTTGTAATCCCACCATGACCTGCGCCTTCACCATGCTCCTAAACCAAACAACAATTCACAAGGGGCTCCTCTCGCCCCCCCACCCCCACTGGAGTCTTTCTTACCCAGTCCGAAGCGGTAGCCATCAGAAAAGCGAGTGCTGGCATTCCAGAAAACGCAGGCGCTGTCTACGTGCTGGAGGAAGAACTCTGCTGTCTTTTCTGAAGCATCAAGAGAGAAGAGAGTGGTGACCCATGGGGACAGTCTTGGTTCTAGCCACTCACTAGAGGCTGACCTTAGCATGTGTTCCCCTAACATATTAAACACACAGCTGTGTCAGAAACTGCAAAAGGAAGACGGCAAGCTAGCTTCATTAAACACAGTGTAATGGAAGAAATAATGACCTGGGAAAGAGTGGGTTAGGATCTGGTTCTCCCACTAGTAATGCAGATGCATCCTTAGTGTTACCGTGGCCTGCCTACACTACCTACTGACAGGCAGCCTGGAGTCAAGGTGACCAATGTGGACTCTGGAGCTAGACTGCCAAGATCTGAATGCCAACTCCATATCTACTAAGAGGAAACCTTGGGCAAGTTTCTAACCCCTTCTCTGCTCAGCTAACATGGAAATTGACAGCATTACCCTCTCAGCGTTGTGCAGAGGATGAGTCAATGCCCACGGAGCACTCACCCACCCTGGGGCCCAGCACATGGTAGGTACTCAGTAAACATGAAGTATTATTATTGATGGTGTCATTGTGATGCCCCAGTTGTTGCTGAGTGCCCTCAAGTCAGTTCAAACTCATAGTGGACTGACTAAATTCTTCTAAGAAATCATTCTGGTTTCCTTCTTCATTGTTACCTCCAGTGCCTGACACCTACACATTTGTGGAATAAATGAATGTGGAGATTTGGTTCTGCTCTTAACCAGTAGATTTTGGGCTTTGGCTTCCAGAGCTGTAAAATGGGTTTATTCCAACTACCTTAGAAGACTGTTGTATGGTAAGTGACCTCTAAACCAAAGAACCAAGCCCACCACCGTCAAGTGCATTCTGACTCACAGTGACCCTGTAGGACACAGCAGGGTTTCCAAGGGGGAATCTTGATAGAAAGGCTGTTTGGTTGGGAGTCAAGCACTTTATGTACTGTGCCACCAGGAGTCCTAATCCTCATTAAGGTAGAGTCTACTTCTGTCCAGCCTCCTCGTTCTGGGATGCTGCGACCACATAAATGAGGCAGTCTATGTGAACAGTCCAGGGTGCTGCAGGCCGTTAATGGGCTTGAATTCTAATTAAAAGGTTGGAGATCTATTTCCTATAATTTCAGCCACTGAAAATGCTATATAGTCCCTTCTACTCTGACATACTGGACTCAGAGTTGGAATCAACTAAATAGCAAGTTAAACCTACCCTGGTATTACTATGCTTTCTAGTAGCTCAAGAGGGGCTGAGAACCTCAGAGATCAGAGCAGAAAAAGCAATGCCTGTCTGCACGGAGCCTGTGGACACTGACCGTTCTCCGTGACAATGACGTCCGTGTGGGAGCTGCCGTACTTATGGATGTGGTCGATGGCCTCCAGGACACTGTCCACGACTTCAATACACAGTTCCAGGTCTCCGTACTCAGTTCGAAGCGACTTCACTTCAGAGGGGCTGAAGGTCAGATAGGAAGCAAACTTGGGGCCTGCGTGAATTTTCACCTGGAATGGGAAGACCAAGGGCAGGAATATAAAAAACCAAACAAGCATGCTCACACACTCACAGCCTTCCTCTAGGATCAAACAGCAAGGTGTCTCTTAAGAGCTTTTCTTTATGAGGGATGCTTGAGCCATAAAAGCACCTCTAAGAATCCAGGGCTTGTGAGGCGGGTCCTGCCCTCCTTGTAGAGGTGGCCCCCTGCACTCCAGGACTAGTTAAAACTAAACTTTGCTTTAGAAAGTGCAGGCTGGTCACTGGCCAGTAGTGGACCCTTGGTAATGCTGGAGTGGGGATTTAAGCATGAGGCTTTGCTGATCAGTCAGAATACAGGTAATTTGGACTGCTGGCATTTTACAAAAATTAATACTTGACATCAGAATTCCCATTCTCTGCTTCTGGGGCCTACACACTGAACCCATTTGAAAAAAAAAAAAAAAGGAGTACATTTCTATGCTTTTTACCCTGGTGTGCTTGAGAGATTAACAATAGATGGTTCCTCCAGTACCTCAAAGTGTGGTCACCTGTTAAGATTTCTGACTCCAGCTGGTTTAGCTCAGTTCTGACTCTAGGAGGCTGGTGGAATTTCAGGAGTTACAAGTTTGATCCTACTTGGACCTTGTTCTCCAAGATGGCCCCAAGGATAGGGTTCATGCATGGTTCCTTTGGCACCAAGCTCTTATCTCGGTTCAAGTTATAACAAATGAATTCTGTCTTAATTTCATTATCCTGGGGGTTTTGCTGTGGTGGTTTCTTATCTGGGTCCCCAATTCCTCAAGGACTAAGGCCCAGTCATCTTCCTCTAGGACTGAAACCTTATTCCTGAGCCCTTCTGGGTTCACTTCCTGAAATAAAAAGGTGACTAGAGGAATTGCAAGGCAATCCTGGGGATAACAAATATTCTGGAGTTGCCAGAATCAGGCCTGGAGAGATTTTCGTCCTGACTAAAGAAGACCTTTCCTCCTGTCCATTCTGGTCCAGTGTAGTGCTTGGTGTACAATGGTGTCCAGTCAAACAGACCACTGATGCAAGGTGAGGCCCTGAACTGAGTGACTCTGACTCACAGCAATCCTATAGGACTGAGCAGAACTGACCCACAGGGTTTCCAAGGCTGTGTATCTCTACACACACAGACTCCCTCAACGTTCTCCCTTGGAGCAGCTGGTAAGTTTCAACCACCAATCTTCTGGTTAGCAGTTCAAAACTTAACCCACTATGCCACAAGGGCATTAATATAGGCTACTGAAGACATTTGGTGGGGGTGGAGGTGGGGACAAAGTGGTGGCAGATGCACATGAATTTTTGGTTTGAAAACATTTCTACAATCGTTTCAAAACCAATTTTTAAAAAATGCATGTTCAAATACAAAGAAATACAAACACTGTAAACTTTGCTGCCAGATTAAAAAATTGTCAAAAGCAATCCATTCAACATGCTACCATGTGATGTCTTATCTTTGTACCCTCTTAGCACTTAACACATTCCACTTTGTAATAAAGTTATTTGTGTATCAGTTTGTTCTACCTACCAGACTATCAAGTGGACAGAGATCACGTCTTACTCACTTCTGTCCTTCACACACAACATGTGCATAGTAGATATTCAAAAACACCGTTTTTAAAATCGTCTCAAATGGAATGGCAGCTATTCCTGGCTTGCTGGCAAGCACTAATCCCATCGTATTGTAAATCTCAAAATAGAAGACAAGAAGTGATGTATGGGTCTGTGACTTTGTGTTACCTGTTCCACTCTCAGCATGTCAATGATCTGGTCAAATAAAGGTGTTCTTAGCAGATCTCGGTGGATTAGCAAAGTCTCCAAAGCGTTGCAGGCAGCTGGATATTCACATTTAGAGTCTCTGACTAAAGGGGGAAGAACAAAGATGTGTTTATATAGTACACGATCAAGAGCCAACCATGTTCACCCTGTGTAACAGGAGACTCCAGCTCACCGAGTCTGGTGGCTTTATCGACACTGGCCTCTGAATCCACGTACATGTGGCAGATGCCTTCACTGTGCCCCATCACTGGAATCCCCTTAGCAGTTTTCTGGATGTCTCTGACCAGCTGGGATGACCCGCGTGGAATGATTAGATCTATCATTTTGTCAAGGCGGCAAAGATCTTCCACTTCTTCTCTGGTGTTCACCTGGAGAGGTAGGGAATGAAAAGCTACAGATGACATCTCCTAACCACACAAAAACAAGACTCTTCAGCATCCCATCAACAGATACACGTCTGCCTACCCTGATGACGAAATCAGACACTGTGAAAACATTCTGAAAACGGATCATCCTGAAAACCAAAATGCCACCCAGCAAAACCTTATCAAGCATCTACACATGAGGTGCTGCGCCTGCCTTCAACCAGCTTGGAATCAGGACATAGGTAGCTAGGACAGAAGGCAGGTAATTTTTTAAATGCAGGAGAGATATCAACAGAGTGCTCTCTGGGGAAGTAAAGGTGGTACAATGAGCGCAAGGCTAGGGGGTCAACAAAGACAGTGGTTGCTCTGGGTTCTCTATGACCAGTATCCTGGGATACGGATTAGCATCACTAGAATGCTTCTGTTAGGATACTGAGATTACGAGCTTTTTTTTCCCCACTCTTTTTGACTTAAAATTCCCCACCCCAAATGTTCATGTTACTTTTATAAGAGAAATATAAATATACATGTCCAAAGAATGTTTATAATAATTTTATTCCTGATAGTCCTCACTGATGGAAGAAAGGCTGCTGTTATGGATGGGTGCTGCCAAGTAGATTCTGAATCATAGGGACTGAATGTGACAGGGAAGAACTGCTGCACAGGGTTTCCCAGTCTGTAATGTAGATTTTCAATTCTCATCCTCCTTTTCTGAGTTGTTCCTTCTCTACAACAAAATGGAGCCTTGCTGTTCTCACTTTGATCCCATGTAGACAGTTCTTCAAACAGCAAGTGGAACACTGGTGGTGGTGCCGGTGCTTATGTGCTGAGTTGATTCCAAGTCATAGTGACCCTGTGTAGGGTTTCTGACATAGTAATCTCTATGGGAGCAGAAAGCCTCATCTTTTCTCCAGAGGGAAGACAGGTAGATTAGATCTGTTGACCTTTCAATTAACATCCCAGCTCGTAATCCACTGCAATACCAGGGCTCCTTAAATGGAACACTGTTCAGCCTCAGGACTCTTGGTGTGGCACTGCAGGATCAGCACTGGACTGTGAATCGCAAGGTCAACAGTTCAAACTTACCAGGTGCTCCTCAGAAACCCATACAGGGTTGCTATGAGTTGGAACCAGCTCAATGGCACTTAACAAACAACAGCTAAGTCTCAGAAGAGTGTGTGGATGCAGCCTTCCTAAGCTACTGAAGGCCCATCTGTTCCTGCTCTGCAGAGTGGCAATAGGTTCCTGCTCTGCAGAGTGGCCTAATGCTGGTGGTTACTGCACTCAGTACCTGCTGCCCCTTCAATCAAGTTGGCCTGTTGGAGTGCCCTGGCCCTGTGCAGCCTCAACTCTTGCTTCAAGCACCAGAAGCTTGGGCTCTGACCTCTGGGCCTGACTGGCCTTACCAGTTGTACGGCCTCCCTGACTCCATGGATAGAGAGGGCCTCCTGGGTCAGGAGGTGAAGAAACTGGTTGCTGTGTGAGGCCTCCTTCCCTCCCTTGAGTAGCAAGCCATTGCCACTTGCAATAGCCAAGGCTGCCACCTGCAGGCCAAAACAGAGAAGAGTGAATCAAAGTGGGGGAAAAAGGAACAGCAACACCAACATTAACATTTATGGGTATTGAGTACTTTTTCTGGGCTAAGCACCCACTGTATCAGGCTTAGCCATTGAAATTTCACATTCCAGTGAATTAAGTACCTGTTTTCTTCCCCAGATATGGAAACTGAAGTATAGAGAGGCTGGTGACGCCCCAAAAGTACACACAGCATGTAAATATCAGGGCTAGAAGCCACCCAGGTGGCATGACCCCAAAGCCAAACAAGCCTGGATCTTACAGGCTCAACTATGCCGCTTCCTCAGGAGTTATTAGCAAAGCAACCTGAGTTAACGGGCCAGGGTTACAGTGCTACCCTCACCCCCACTTTGACCACTGTGGACAACAGGATCCTCAGCTGCAGGCAAGTGTAAGGAAGTGACTCAGAATGAGCCATGGGGGCACTTCCAGCTACATCCTCCTCTGGCCCCATAAGGCCCTGGGCAGTATGCAGAGACTCCAAGGAGAGGAGCGCCAAGCCTGTCTGGAGAGGAAAAGGTGGGTCATCCCAGTTACCCTGTGAGAGGATACTGACTCGATTCTCCTGAGTCTGAAGCTTTCTGAATTTTCTTACAATGAGAAGCTTGTTTTTTTTTTGCAACTTGATAAAAGAAACTACCATAAAGTCCTTGTCTGATATGTTGATCATCAGATTAATCTTTTAAGTCCTTTCTTGTTTGTGTGTTTTCTTCATGCACTCTTAAGGCTATATAAACTTTCTCCAAATAAATGCACAAACACACAAAATTCTTTTCCCTACATCTTTTAGGATATGTGGATTATTTGAAGGCACCCTTGGCTGAGATACCTGGTGAGGAACCTCACTGTGGCTGTAGGAAGAAACCTCTACCCCTCTTGTAAAGCAACAGCTCATATGAGTGGGAAACTAGCAGAGATACTCCAGCCCACAGAGCCAAGGACCCATTTCTATTAACAGAGGGACTTATACAGTCAGCCCTATGAGAGGTATGTGAACAGAAGGTGGCGGAATTCCAAAACCAGCCAGGGGCTGATGACAGCCCCTAATGTTATGGGAGTCCCTTGGTAAATAGCCAGGTTTAGGTCCTATCAGAGTAACCTCTGGGAAGCATCCACTGTGCACTGCAATAAAGAGCTGCTGCTTTTGTTTCTACATCATTTTTTTCTCTGAGACTTTGGGTTAGTGCAAAGAATGAGCTTGAGTTTGTATCATCCTTGTGGCAAGTCTGATGGAGACCTAATGCCACTTGATTATTCTGGGCATGGCCATTTGGTAAGAACATGTGATTTTTTAACATAAATCTGAGATGTGTCAACTTCTTTCAAGATGGTTGCCTTCTCATTTTCAGTAACTACTTCACAAAATAGGAAGCCATTTGTGGCACTAATAATACAAGAGTTTCTTTTGTTTCACACTGACAAAGCCAATCATGTTAATGAATGAATGACTAGCAGAGATCCAGTAGTCATAGAACTGAGCATATCAGAGAGGTAGTCGATTTCAAGTTTGCAACTATGTTATGATATAGTGGATGGACCTCGGCTGGAGTCATTGCTTCACTCTCAACTTGGATTAGGAATGTTAACTTGTAAAAGTTTCAGAAAATGGACATATGATACTTTAGGATTAATGGAGGAATCGATTACATATTATACTCTAAAGAGAACCTGAAGATGTAATCTTAAAAATGATTCCTGGAAGACTTATCTGCAATCCTGAAAACATCCTGTACTCCAGCTCCACAAGCCCGATGACAGGGCATTAGTCACATACCTGTGGCAGACAGTCAGGGCGAGATTCAAAGATCACCAGGAGAACCCCAATTGGCACAGTCACTTGTTCTAATTCCAAGTTTTTGGCAATTCGGGTCCGGCGCAAAACACGTCCCACGCTGTCCTGTGAGGAGGCTGCAATCTGCCGCAGACCGATGGCCAGACTGTTCAATTTAGAGGTGGAGAGGCTTAACCGTTTCAGCAGAGGAGGTGCAAGTCTGCCTGAGAAGAAGAATACACGGTAAAGCAGCAGATCTGGACTGGCACACCTCCAACTTTTATTTCTTGATGCTTCCCTGAATACAAGGATGGGCCAGCACTAGGAACAGACCCAATCTTAGGGACCACAATAGAGCAGTGCCATGTCACTCCTATAGCTTCTCTTGGAGGTTCGTTTGGCACTACATATCATGTAAAAGTGTGTACACCCATTTCACTTATGCCAGCAATTTTAATTACTGAAATTCAGCATTTGCACAAGACAACTTGTATATAAAGTGAGGACGTTGAGCACAGTATGTTATAATAGTGACAAACGGAATTCTACCCACAACTGAAACAGTGGAGCAGTTATTATAAGTAAAGTACCTATACTGATTGGTATGGAAAGTTATCTAAGGTACAGTTTATGAAAAAGGAAAACTATATCATAAAACAGCATATACATGATTCTACTTGCTCCTCGGAAACCTTGGACCCAGTCACTATGAGTCAGAACCAACTCAACAGCAATTAACAACAAATTGAAAATCTACTGCATATATGAGGGGGCTTCAAAAAGTTCATGGGAACAGAAAACGGAGGAAGTGGGATAAGTGATGTTACATTGTGGGGATTATAATCAATGACACGAATCAAAGTGTGTATGAACTGTCGAGTGGAGACGGTACACCTTCACCCAATTCACAACAAAAAATTAAAAAGAACAACCTTTCTGAAGCACATGGAGATGTCTGGAAGACACCAAGAACAGCAACGGCTGCCATCCTGACACCTTTCTGTGTTTTTAAGAATTTTATGAGTGAATTATTTTTAGAATCAAGAACAATAAAGCAGTTTAAATAAGATTATGGTTGGTTGGCTATATGCCGTTGTTGATGTTGTTAAGTGCTGTCAAGTCGATTCTGACCCATTGCGACTCTGTATAGGGTTTCCAAGGAGCAGCTGGGGAGCTTGAACCGCCAACCTTGCAGTTCAAACGACTTTGCCGTCTGACACATTAACCTAGTGCCACACCAGGACTCCTATGTGCCATGGAGTCAGTTCAAACGCATAGCGACCCTGTATAGAGTTTCCGAGGCTATAAATCTTTACAGGAGCAGAAAACCTTATCTTTCTACCACGGAATAGCTAGTAGTTTTGAACTGCTGACCTTGAGGTTATCAATTCGACTCATAACCACTATGCTACCAGAGTGCCTAGAATTATGGTAATTTCACATATATAGAATCTTATTTAAATAGTAGGCATAGTACAGTTCTCTCTCAGTATGTTTTCATACATACACATGAGGACATTTGGTATCACACACCACAGTCTTTCCTGCAGTTAATGATGAGGTGAGCTAATGAAATTTTTTTCTTTTTTAAATAAGCACCCCCATAAAGATAAACAATTAAGAAAAAAATGGAAACACATCATCATACCAACTGAACTCTTGGTGTAGTGCTGTAGATCAACACTGGACTGCAGACCACAAGGTCAGTACTTCAAATCTACCAGCTGCCCCTCAGAAACCGTATACAGGGGCATTATGAGTCTGAACCGACTTAGCAATAGTAACAACAATCAACCAGTTATGTCAGCCAATTCCTTTCCCCTCACATGTGCTTGCTATCTGTTGTTGCTGTTGCACTAATCATGTTGTTGTTGTTGTTAAGTGCTGTCAAGCTGGTTCCGACCCACGGTGACCCTGTATTGGGTTTCTGAGGAGCAACTGGTGAGTTTGAACCACTGACCTTGCTGTTCAAACTAACTTTGCAGTCCAGTGCATTAACCCACAGTGTCAAGCACAATGCATGTTACATGTCACATTCTAGCCTTTTGCCTAATAATGCATGTAAATTTTCTATGTAGCAGAAATTATTGCTTTAATTATAATCAAATATTCCATTGAGTTGATACTGTTTAATGTAGCTCATCACACCTGTTATTAGACACCACGTGCTTTCTAGTTTTTCTGTATGACAGATAATCTTGCTCTAAGAATTTTAACTTAAAGCTGTTTTATCTTCTTGATAAATTCCCAGAAATGGGTTACTGAGTTCATTGTGATTATCATGTACACCCAGAACTTTGTTCTGAAATATACTGTATGTCCTTGTGTATTTCCAGAGAAACAGAACAGGATCAGAAGTCAGTGTTCTGTCAATAACTCCCTGTGTGACTTTGAGCAAAGCTCTAACCTCTGTGGCTATCTCAATGCTGTGTCTTTAAGCTAAAAAGCTGGACAAGACAATGTTTCTTAGGACACGCACAAATCTGGATGTTTCAGGTGCATTTATTTGTTCAAATTTCCATGAAACCAACTCCAGTATTTGAATATGGAATTAGGAAAAGAGAATAAAGGAGACGTTCATTGCCTTGCTGTGAGCTCAGCCTCTGCCTCACACTATCAACACACCTCTCAAAGGCACATTCCCTAACTCTGGACAGATTTCACACTAGTTAATTAACTGAATAGACAAGCTATTTTTTATCACATGCTACAAAATCGGCTTCTACTATATGCATAATGAATCTGAGTTTGAATCACTGATCACATGGGTAGGTGAGAACGTCTCTGAGCTTCAGTTTCCTAATCTGTAAAATGGGAATAGTACTAGTAGCTGGAGTCCTAGTGTGGAGCTGAAGGAAAATGTAATGGATCACAAGGTCAGTTTGAACCACAAGGTCGGCAGTTCAAACTCAGCAGCCGGGCCTCAGAAACCTTACAGACAGGGTCACTATGAGTTGAAACCAACTCAACAGTACTTAACAACAACAACTAGTAGCTACTTTGTAGGTGGAGTCAGTGCATCGTGTAAATGGTCAGTGCTTGACTATTAGCTGAAAGACTGGCAGTCTGAACCATCCAGAGGTGACACAGGCCCAGCCATCTGCTTCCAAAAGGTCAGTCTTGAAAACCCTCTGGAACAGGTCTACTATGCACACATGAATTCACCATGAGTCAGAATCAACAGCAACAATCCCATGGGCACTGTGATGTGAAAGGGTTCAGCAAATGTTACCTGCTATCAGTTGAGTGTTCAAAGCAGTGAGGCTCTCAATCTTTTTGTTGTCGGTTTTGGGGGAGGCCTGAAATTGTTACCGCAACCATGGCTCATGACTTGTGGGGAATGGAGAAAGCCCTTATCGGGGGTTGTGTTAGAATCTATGGGGTAGATGTGTATGTACAGTTTCAAAAAGTCCAACTACTACTTTCCACCTATCTCAATAAAAATGATGCACGACATACATGATTTCTTCTATAAAAATCTTATATTTTGGCAGACTATGTTATAAGAGATCATAGAAGAATTGATGCCTTTGAGTTGTGGTGTTGGAGGAGAATACTGAAAGTGCCATGGACTGCCAAAAGAACCAATAGATCTGTTTTGGAAGAAGTGTAGCCAGAGTGCTCCTTGGAGGCCAAGATGGCTAAGCTTCGTCTCTCATACTTTGGACATATTGTCTGGAGGAAACAGTCGCTGGAGAAGGATGTCATGCTGGGTAAGGTGGAGGGTCAGAGAAAAAGAGAAAGACCCCTAATGAGATGGATTGGCCAGGTGGCATCATTGATGGACTCAAATGTAGCAGCGGTAGTGGGTTGGCCCAAGATTGGACATTGTTTCGTTCTGCTGTGCATGGGGTCGCTATGAGTGGGCTCCGACTTTATGGCACCTGACAACAACAACATGTTATACGAATTACAGTTGTTGTTACGTTCTGTCAAGTCGGTTTCATCTCATGGCAACCCTAAACAGGGTTTGAACCCTATTTGATTGGTGGGTTTGAACCACCGAACTCGTGGTTAGCAGTCTAGTGCTTATCCTACAGCAACACACCAGAACTCCAAGAATTACTAGTAGAAACAAAATACTTCTGAAACAATGACTCTAAAGAGCCTGGTCATGTTTACCCTCTGCCTCCTCCAAGTCTTTTTTGTTGGCTAACAAGATCTCATCACGCTGGTCCGTCAAGAGATCAGCCAGATGACAGATGATTTCTGCTCTCTAGGAGGAAAGACACACTGTTAGACAAGTACACAAACAAGAAGAATGCATACCATGCTTGTGTTGGACCTGCTCTTCTGAGTGACAGACCTTTCTCCTGCATCCAAGGTCAGCTTAGGTTGAAGCCTCCTCCCTTTACAGCCTTCACTTCCCACCAACATTCCCCTCAGGTTCTCCTTTTCTCTTCCCTCACTGTTGCTCTCTCCTCATCCCTTTTCCAGCTCCTCCTCTGTTACCAATGCTGATGATCATAAAGAACCAACCATGGCCCAAGGCGGGTGGGAGGCATGAGGAACCCGAGTGTGTCCAGGGACCAGCACTATGACTCTAGAGGATGCACACACCCTCATAGCTGAGGGTGCTTCAAAACTCCATGGAAAAATGGAATGAAAAGAGAATGGCAAACTTAATCCCACAGCATTTAGGAGGTTGTGGAACAATATACACTTGTCTGTGGATATTCATCAGCTACATGCTCAAATTTATGATATAAGTAATTCTCAAAGTGAGCACTGAGTGGCTACTAATTTGCTACCCCTGCTAGAGAGTAAG
>NW_006408521.1:21090075-21110827 GCF_000296735.1 Chrysochloris asiatica
AGGATTATTTAAAGACCATCAAAAGACAAAACCCAGTCTTGATCACAATCAAGAGACACTGTCCAGTCTTGACCACCTGAGCAGACACCAAGCATACCCAGTTGTTGGCTTAGGGGAAATCTGGCCAATTGTGTGGGGATTACTGAAGGAGTAGAAGAAAATGGCTTGAGAAAGAAAAGCTAGGCTTCTCCTTTTCTTTCCTTTCTCTGCTGTGGCTACTTTAGATTCTCTTCTCCTTCCTTAGGCCAAAGTTTCCCTAGCACAGACCAATCAATCTTAAGTTCATTATTGGCATCACATCTTGATAAGCAAGCAGGCCTTGGCCAACCAAAGACAAAGGGAAAATAAAATTTAACAAAAGGACAAAGGTATAGTGTATTCAAATCAGACTTGTGACTCAGGATAACTGTGGAACACCAAGGAAGAATAAGGTGGAGTTGGCAGGCGGGGCTGTTTCACGAAACTGCTTACAATGGATCTGCCCGTACAGCATGACTCAATCTGAAAACTATAGTACAACCACGGGAGACAGTTATTACCTGCTCAGGTTCCAAAGTGGCCAACAGCCTTCCTCCAGATCGAGCCATCTCCCCCTGCTGCTCGATGTTAGGACCTGTGAATTTGCAAACGTCAGACCTTAGTTCTTCCTCCTGATCCCAGCACATGCACAAGCTCACTGTCATGCACACAGAAGGAATGCTCATGTCATGGGATGCTTGCTTCACATATACGGAGGTCACTTTGACCAGCGAAACAACAAAGAATAACTTAGGTGTACACATCGCTTCTGGTATTTCTGGGGCCAACAATACACTTTACAGTTTCTACAGCTCTCTTCAATACCACTTTGGCTTCTCTTTTAAACTTTACTTGCATTTCTGAAGGGGGAGGATAAGACAATTCTGTCCATCATGAACACCTGAGAGCACAAACACCATTGACCCCAGAGTGGGAGAAAATATGAAACGAAATTCAAAATCATAAAAAGACTGGGCTTACTGGTTAGAGATTGGAGGAATCTGAAACTATGGCCCTTGGTCATCCTTCAGGTCTGGAAGGGAATTTGCCCTTTGTGGCCCAAATGTCAGGCCAGCGGCAGTTAGGTATGGAGTAGGGACAACAATACTAGTAAGGTATGTTCAACATGGAATGGTCAACCATTCACGATAAAAACAGCAACTTTTACCTAAGGACAAAGTCAGAAGGGTGGAATGTAAAGAACCAGAGAGAGGAAGTAGGATAGCTTTTGTTAGTTACATGGAGGGGACTACAATCATTGTGATGAAAAAAAGGATGATTTGTTGTATGTAAAACTGATGATCTGCTCTGCAAACCTTCACTCAATTCATAATAAAAATTCAGACAATGGGCTACAGTACAGTTACTATAAATAATAATTTAAAAAGTATCTCATGCACCTTTGCAATAATTAGTATCTAGCATACAGCATGGACCTAGCAAATGTTTCCTGAGAAAATGAAAGCTTATGCTCCTTAGCTCAGTGATTTGGGAGAGGACAAGAGACCTTAGCTAGACAAGTTAGATAGAATTTCACCACAGCACAGCAAAATCCAATTTTGCAAATAATATTCAAAAGCTCTGTCATATTTTCATCACATTAACACATGGATTTTGTGATCTCTATTCCCAAAGTGAGAGCTGAGTCTTCAGTTGCATCTCAACTGTGGTGTCACTAGCCATGGATGCCCGAGGTTGTGGGGCCTTATGGAGACCTACTTACCTGCAGGTTTTACTTCTGAAAAGAAGGTGCCAACTTTCTTTCCTTCCACAATGTCTGTGATGACATGCCCAGACACCTTTGGGTGGGTTCCGTTGGCAATAACAACAGAAGTGCCACCCTTCAAAGCCCAGAGCGCCGCATTCACCTAGAGAGGTCAGATCTAAAAATGAGACTCAGCTCCCTGTATGGTCTAGTCACCTATACTTTCAACCTTCACAAAGACATAAGATATTGGGCAATTTAGGTAGATAAGCAAAGCTTTTGATAGCTTCAAAGCTCAGAAAACATGGTCAGGTTACATTCTTTTCTTCCAATGCACAGTCCAACCATGCCTGTGTTGCCTAAAGACAAGCCAGCCCCTCCGGAATTTTCAGCATGTGCTCTTCCAGACTCTCTGGGGCCCACAATACTAGTACTGGGACTCCTAACTTTGACATCTTCCTTATTATATTTTGTCTTAGAAGCAGGTCAGGTTTTGACTGACTCTGATTCTGAGTAGGTTTAGGTTGGTTAAACAGAGCTGTTAGGAGTGTCCTTTTCTGGACCTGTCCTCTTATCTCCTTTGTGCTTGCTGCCTGCCTTGCCCCCATGACCCCTTTTTGGAGTTCTCATCTCTGCCAGGGGTACTTACGATGCTGTACCTTAAAGATACACCTTTCTGGAACAATTACCAGGGAGAATTTTTGAAAAATTCTACTAAGAAATATTTGACCTGATAATAACACGACAGAATTTACAAATTATGAAATGTATACAGGCCTTACCCTACGGAGTCCACAATATGAACACAGCATTTATTAATGACTAGAGTACACCTGTATAATATTCATCAACCCTGTATTTCCCAGACCCACTGCCACTGAGTCCTGAATTTCAGCTCACAGCGGCCCTGGAGGACAAACAGGGTACAAGTGCTCCTTAGGGGCTCTGAGACTGCAAACCTTTACAGAGCAGACAGTCTCATCTTTCTCCCAGGGAGCAGCTGATCAATTTGAACTGCCGACCCAGCAGCCCAATGTTTAGCCCACTGTGCCACCAGGGCTCTTTCATCTGTATTCAGATAATATACATTATTTATGTGTGCCTCTATCTGAATCACTAACCCCCAGACAATTATACAAATAAAAGGGACACAGTAGTGTTTGGGCTACAGTCAGTTAGGGCACCTGGTTCTTTTCTTACCTTGGCTTCCATGCCACCCAGTCCCACTCTAGACTTGGTTCCAAATGTCACCGACTGCTGATCTCCAGGATAAAAGGTATCAATGAGTTTAGCATCATCTGACCCTGGGGGCATGTCAAAGAGGCCTAAAAAGAAGATGAGAGTCAGTGGGGCAGCTCGGAGAGAAGGGAGTGTGTCCCAAAGCCAGATCTACTCAGCCCCTAAGGACCACCCTACACTTTCCTCCCCAGCTGAATTCGGCTGTACCAACAGTTCTAAGCAGAGACGAGAACAGGGGTAGGTGGAGTTCACCCACACTAAAAACAAACAAACAAAGAAATCCCATCTCTAGACCAGCTCCCCTCACACACTTATGTAACCTAGTTTCACAGATGTATGTTTTCCCTGACTACATCCTTGCCCCATAGTCTCCAGGATTGAAAAAGAACAGGATCCACTGCAGAAACAGTGAAGCAGCCATATACGGGATAATGGGACTATTTCCAGGAAAGATGAAATGTGAGACAGGTACTCATTAACTCACAGTACCCTTTGACTCCCCATTTTATGAACGAGTGTCCATGAAGGTTATGCTGAGTCCACAGAACTCATGACTCTTGGCATTTAGTCTGGATTTACTGCCATAAAGAATATGTCTCTTTTAAAACAGAGTAGAGTGACAGAAAATAGAGTTAACATGAAGTGTTCCGTGCATGCAATTCAAGATGAAAAACTCACAATTCCACTTAGAAAAAGACCACGTTGGAGCCTTTGGAGAAGAGAAGTGGGGGAGGAGAGGCTCGAAGAAATGTGGAGAAGACCTAATGAGACCCACACAGGGATATACTTCATGCGGTTGGGGGCTGCCTGACGAATATTTTGGGCAGGGATGTCCTATACTTGGTTGTTGTGTGTCCTGTGCTATAACACATCTATCCCCTCCATTATTCTAAATCTTCAATACAACTTTGCTGTACACAACCTCTCTTGGGGAGAGAAGAAATTGGTGCTCCATCTAGAACAAAGCAGCACCAACAAAGATCAGTAATTACAGGGAGAGCAAGAGTAACCTCACACACTATCTGTCTACCTCAACCCAGTACCCCACAACTCTTCTAGGACTGTGGGTTGGGTCATCCCTAGAAGCTTCAATGCTATGAGATCATAACCTTGACTTCTGAGGCTGTTTCAATTTCATACAGGTACTGTATCAACAACTCAGAACTTCTCCAGAGACATCCAGGGATTCCCAGCATTCTGGTATTTTGCCTATTGCTTTTTTTCACTTTTAGCAGCTTTTCAAATCCACCTAGAACATATAGCACAAACCTCCCAATGACCAATTTTGGTGTTTGAAGCCACTCTGAAAACTTGGATTTACTAGAGTGTGTTTCACATTGGCTTTTACAAGTGGGTCTCTTTGTATCACATCCTTTCCCTTGTTTGGGGCAATAGAGGAGAAAAGGAGTGTTTTAAAATGAGACAGGTTTAAATATGAAAAGAGCCTATGTCATGCACTTGCTATATGACTCAGCACCTACCATTTAGCTGATCTGAACTAAGTGAATTTATTTGTATAACTGGGCTAGTGTATCTACTTTGCAGAGATGCCCCAAGGATTTAAAAAGGGGCATTTGCAAAGCTCTTAGCACAATTATTGGCACAGTGTAGAAATCCAGTAAAATTTGTGTACTGAAATGAAATGCCTTCTTCTTCAGGGGGCTCACTCACCTCAACTAAGTGGTTCCTATTCTGAAACTTCAGATTGCAGTGTGTAAACATAGGACTAAGGCTTTTTACAGGCTGTCAATGATGTTAGTAAGTACCAGTGAGATGGTTCCAACCCATAGCAACCCTGTACAGGGTTTCTGAGGAGTGACTGGTGAGCTTGAACTGCCGACCTTGTGGTTCAAACGACTTTGCAGTCCAGCGCATTAACCTGCAGTGCCACCCCAGGACTCCTTTTTACAGGTAAAGATACTGAAATAAAGGTGTGGCATCTCGATTTTCCACATGCACAGAAGACATACATTCATTCACATCTGCCCCTGCTGTATCTGGGCACCTCACTGTCCTTCCTTCTTCATGCCGGAGTACAAAATAGAAAACAAGTTCTATAAAGCTACCTGCCTTGGGTGTGGGCTGGATTTTTCTGACCTCCTGGGAATATAATGGGGAGCTTTTCAAATCCTGGAAGTTTAGCCTATTTTGAACATAGCGTGGCACTGTAGGATAGGCACTAGACTGCTTTAACTGAAAGACCAACAGTTCCAATCCACCAACCACTCCTTGGAAACCCTATACAGAGACACCATGAATCAGAACAGACTTGACGGCACTTAACATCAACAATCATGCTCTTTGAAGTAGAACTGTGACATGGAAAAGCTTAAGAAAGTAAGAAGAGTGAATACAGCCAACTTGAATCAGAGTAAAGGAGACAGAAAACCAAAGATGCATGAAAACAATGAATCCAAAAAGCTTATGGACCATGTGAACCTCAGGTTCTAGGACCCTGAGACTGGAAGACCTAGATGACTACCATAGTGAAAGGATTACAACAGGAGGTCCAGGACAGAGGGGGAGAAAAATATGGAACAAAACTCAAAATCATGAAAAAGTTCAGTGGACTTGTCTGATGGAGACAGCTGAGACTATGACTCTCAGACACTCTTCAAGTCTAGAACTCACCCCCCCACCCCCAGCAGCTCAACTTCCATCCAGACAACAAACAGGTTATTCCTCAAGACAAACAAACCACCTGAGATAAAAAAAAAAAAAAAAAAAAAAACAGCATTTGCCCAGTGGTAATGTTCAGAAGTTAGGAAGGATGAACAGAAATGATAAACACAAGGCGGCAGTGGAAAGAGAGCTATTACACTGTGGGGATTACAATCAATGCCACAAATCAAAACATGTATGAGTTACCAAACAGAGAACCAATTTTCTGGGGAAACTTTCACCCAAATTACAATAATAAGTTAAAAAAAAAGAATCAAGGGGGAAGCCTAGTGGGGTCCCAATATGAGGAAGTGAACACAGAGAAGAACACAGTAGCAGAGCATTGTTAAGTGCTGTTGAGTCAGTTCCAACTCACAGCAATCTCCTATAGCAGTTCCAAGGAGCAGCTGGTGGGCTTGAACTGCTGACCTTGTGGTCGGTAGTCCCATGCCAATCCTGGCCACATAGGGTTGTCTGTAGTGACTCAATTACAAATACGTCCCATGACTTACATTAAAAACAAATGTGATCCAAACCACAATGAAATGTTATTAGCCTCTCGTGAGGATGGCTAACATTTAAAGAGGCAAGCAATTAATATTCAGCGTGGGTAAGATGTAGAGAATACGGAACCCTCAGACACTGACGGTGGGAAACCAGCCATGCAGTCCTCAAAAGGCTAACACAATGCTAGCAACAGGTGAAATAAAAACACAGGTCCATGTAGAAATAAATGACCTGAAGGATCCCCAGCTGATGAATGAGTAAATAAGACGTAGTCTAGCCATACAACGGAGTCCTGGTATGGCGCTGTAGGTTAATGCGTCAGACTGCAAAGCCATTTGAACTGCAAGGTCAGCGGTTCAAGCTCACCAGCTGCTCCTCGGAAACCCTTTACAGGGTCGCTAAGGGTCAGAACCGACTCAATGGCACTTCAAAAGTGCCTAGAAATAATGTTTCAGCATTCAAACTATCTCCTAAACTCCCTTACACTCTTTTGAGTCATAACACCCTTTGTCAGACTGTATATCTGAAAAATAAATAATGGTCCACAGTAAAAAAAAAAATTTCTAGTCCTGGTGTAGTGCTGTAGGATAAGCACTTGACTGCTAACCACAAGGTGAGCAGTTCAAACCCATCAGCCACTCCTCGGAAACTCAACACAGGCCCTGACTCCATGGCACAAGAACACCAAGGATTGAAATAAGGAGGGAAACTCATAAACCAACACATACACATACCTTCTACGTCGGAAAGAACAATCAAGAGGTCAGTTTTCATTTCCACGGCCAGACGGGCAGCCAGGCTATCATTATCTTTAACACTAATGACCTGCAATACGGGTTAAAAAGTCTTAAGTGAGCTAAACAGTTCAAACAGAAATTCACAGAAGCCCTTAGGTAGACTCCAGCAGACAAAACCAGTGACTGAGTATGTGAATGGCAGCACTTTTAGGTCCCGGCTACCTCCTAAACATAATGTCCTGCAACCCCTTTTCCAAACACAAAGCCAAGCTCACAGCAGCACCACCCTAAAGAATTAGCTCACCCCTCAAAGTGCAACCACCCCCTCCCCCCTGCACCTCATCTCCATGCGTGATGCCTGCATCTCTCTGGTGTTAGTTAGCACATGCAGCTCTGCGTGGTGTTAGTACATCCAGCATGCTCAACCCGTAGGCATACTTTACCCACATTTACCCCCTGGAGGTCACTATTGGGCTCAGCTGGGGGGACAACAGCATCGTTTGTGTTGATAATTGGGACGATGTTCATTCGAAGGAGCTCATGAAGTGTCCCATTGAGGTTCTGACGCTTCTGCTCATCATGGAAATCCAGATTGGTCACCAAAATCTAAAACAAATTCAACAGGCCCAAAATGCTAGGGAGTAAGTGATAAATTTCCCACATGGGTACAGCATACAAAAGATGTTAACAGTAAGGGGGTCAAACTGTAGGCTTCTGGGACTCTACATAGATAGAAATGGAATATACATCTTTGGATGCTCATCCAATTATTTTAGAACTAAAAAATTTTTTTCCTTGTTTTAATTTTCAAAATCACCTGGAAGATTTAAGGATGTTCAAGACTTTTTTTTTTTTTTTAAGGTTTTTTATTGTGGATTGAGTGAAAGTTTACAGGGTAGATCATCAGCAAACATCAAAAAAGGAGAGGACAATAAATGTTGGCGGGGACGTGGAGAGACTGGGACACTTTTACATTGCTGGTGGGATTGCAAAATGGTCCAACCTCCTTGGAAAGCAATATGGCGCTTCCTCAGAAGGCTGGAAATAGAAATACCTTATTATGATCCAGCAATTCCCCTACTTGGTATTTATCCACAAGAAATACAAGACATAACACGAGTAGATAGATGCACACCAATGTTCATAGCAGCACTATTTACAATAGCAAAAAGATGGAGACAGCCAAAGTGCCCATAAACAAACTGTGGTACATACACACAATGGAATATTATTTTACCTTGAAAAATAACAAGGAAGCTGCAAGCCACCACATAACATGGATGAACCCTGAGGACATTATGTTGAGTGAAATTAGTCAGTCACAAAAGGAGAAATACTGCATAGGACCATACTAATCGGAGGGGGGGGAATTCTTTCTGGTTATAGGGATGTGGGGGGTAGGGTGAGGGGAGGGAGGGGAAGGTGGAGCACAAAGCAGGGAACAGACACAGGATAGTTTGGATGCTGGGAGGGAGCAATATATAAGAACGGGGAGGGGAATAGAAGAACAAAGCAGATGAAAGAACAATTAGGCAGGTTTGCATGGGCTAAGTGGGACAGGTAAATGATGATGTATGCACAATCTTGGAACAACAGGACTCTGGGATACAGGGATTGAGACATGGTTGGAATGGGCAAAAGGGGGGAAATAATGTTAAGATAGATGCTTGGCCGTCTTTTGAATCTTGGTTTCCCTTGCATACCATTATAAAAGACACTAAAGGGGGAGAGAAGGAAATAGCCAGAAATATCACCATAGAAAGTTTGTAGGTCCGTCTTCTGCCTATAACTGATTGGAATACTTAAAATGGGGCTACAATGTACCCAGTGAAGGAGGCTTCCTGTGGAGCCTCTGCATTACATAAGACTACAGGTGGAATCCTAAACAGCATCCAGAATCTTCAGAGGTGGGAAATTTCCACTTGAAAGGATGGGCAGACCAGCCTAGAGTAGCTAGAAGAACAGAAGATACTTCTTGAAAGAAAGACCAACAGGAAAATTACAAAACAATATAGGTAGACTGACTGATTACTACAAGAACAAGCAAGTTGCTTGCCCAAGCAAGGAGACATCAAGGCAAGTGGTAGGGTCCCCTCAGAGCAAACCCCCTTCCAAGACTAAGACTCAATGGGAATACAAGCTCTGATTGGTGACCACGTTCGTCACCGATAAGGGTTAAGTGAGAGAAAAACAGCAATGAGCTGTGAGCTAAGCCCTACAACGTCCAATAGACTCCTGTGAACCTGGTTGAAACCTGGTTGGCCAGCAGTGTGGCAAGACCTGGGGACTCTTGGACCCAGAGTCAGTGACACAGCTACAGAGGATTAGAGTGGAGAGTGAAGTGTCCACCTGATAAGAAGAGAGGGCATATGCACAAGAACACCCATACTTGCACATAATACCCACTTGACCTGGCTTCAATGACTGGATGATCAGAGCTCATCTAGAAGAAGAAAGAAGAGGGAAAAAAAGAGTAATCTGATACAATTTGGTGAACTTGACCTACACCTATGGATGCAGTAGCTCAAAAGAGGGAACAAATCTTTACAGCAAGGATCATTCCCAACCCCTCCAACACAGAGTAGACAGGGATGGGCAACTTGGGACATTGGCTATCCAAAGTGGGGGGAATACAAAGGCAAGAAGTGACTAGCTTTCAAGAGGGAACCTAGATCCAGAGGGCATGGAGGAAGTGGAATCTCCAAAGAGTAGTAGCCAATCTGTATAGAAGGGGCTGATGAAAGGAGATGTGGATAGGTCTCTTATGATATAATAGTGAATAATTGTTATCAGGACTGATTGTGAGGGTTGGAAATGTAAAGGTAGACATTTTGTAGCAAGGCGGGGCTAACTTTGAAAAGTGATTAACTTTGCAGTCTAGGAGCGGTGGTCCCTGGGACCATCAAGAGAGAAGAGCAGAGAGCGGGACCCTACCAAGAGAAGCAGTGACGCCAGAGATGGAGGCAGAGACGATGACGTAGAGAGATGGAGCAGCTGGGGACTTTAGACCCAGAGAGGGAGAGGGGCTGTGTGCTGATGACCAGGGAGCAGGCTTGCAGACCCTTTGGTTGGTTGGTGATGCATGGAGGGGACTGTAACCATAGCAATGAAACGATATACGATAGGATGAATGTAAAACTAATGTTCTCCCATGTAAACAATCATATAATTCACAATAAAACACTAAAAAAACAAAAAGTACTAACATTTGCAGACCAAAAAAAAAAAAAAAAGTATGTTTTTTTTGTTTAGCAGGAGAGAATACATGGGGATAGTAAAAAACTGATGGCTGATGGTGGGATGCCATGGAGTTGGTTTCGACCCATAATGACCCTGTATAGGGTTTCCAAGGCTGTAAATCTTCATGGTAGCAGAAAGCCCTCATCTTTTTCCCACAGAATGACTGGTAGTTTTGAACTGCTGACCTTGAGGTTAGGAACCCACCCAACTTGTAACCACTATGCTACCAGAGCTCCTTAGCAAAAACCTAAATGGTACAAATTCCTAAAACTGATGAATAAAGCTTTAATGTTATCTCTCTGATAAGCTTAAGGAAAGGGTTCTTGCTTATAGAACAGGCTGAAGAGAGACGGTCAAGAACAGATAGTAAAAGTGGGTGTGGCCAAGGGCTGAACTAGAGTCTGGTTATGGGGACTGAAAGGAAAACAGCATTATTAAGAAAGAAAGTCCAGCAACCTTAAATAACAGAAAATGTGGGTAAGGAAGACAGACGTAACAAGACTGAAGGAACCAATCCACTCACTCATTTGATAAAAAATTTGTTAAGTAACTATGAGTTGCTGGGCCCCGTACTAGATGCTGGGATGGAGAATAAATGTTGGCGGTTTAGGGGAAGATGAAACGGGGCCCATTTTTCTTAAACAAGGCCATGGGCTTCTTTTAAAACAAATTTAGTTCACAGGAAATAGGACTAGGGCAAAGCTGAACATATAGATTCTAGTCATGATGTGTGAAAAGTCCAACAGTAAAAGCAAACACATCTTTGCCAGAAAGGCAGGCAAGAGGTCTAAAGGTCCAGTGAACATACCTTTTAATCAGCAAGGGATAGGGATCTGGCCACAAAAGTAAGAGACAAAGCTTCAAGACAGAAAAATGTGTTTCAGTTCTATATAGAAAAAAAATCTAAATGGTTACACTTGTTTAAACAACTCACTTGGGATTTACAAAAGCTACTAATAACGGCTTCTATGTAGGATCCCTAAAGAAAATAAAGAACTTAAGGAAAAGGTGCAAAGGGCAGAGATTTCCTGTAGATCAAAGCACCCAGGAAGGGCTCGTGTGTGAGAGGCCCATGGATTGGTGCTTGTGGAAAAAGTGTTGGGCGCAGAGCTCTTATTCATCCATAATAACAGAAATGTTTAATGCTACTATAATAATAATTTTTAAGAAGTCCCACACCAAAAGTCCTCAAAAAGCCCTGTCCTGGGGAGGGTTAGGGAACAAAACAAAAGCAAAGTCTGGACCTAAACTTCCTTCCCTGGTTCTAAACATTTTTTAAAAAACTAAAGACTGGGCTGTGAAGAAGAGATAGCTGGTAGGAAAAAAGAGCGAATAAAGGTCTAGATTCTATGCATCTGTACAGACACAGAAAACCTCACATCACAGAGAGGGGGCATCACAATAATATTGGAACAAATTCATGGCTCTCTGTTTTTGTTTTAACCTATTACTCCAGGACACCTGGTACAATACCAAAGCAGCATTGTGATGACAATCGAGAAAATGAAGAAACAGAAGTTAAGCGTCTTTAGTTCTACTATGAAATGACTGATATTTAGATGTTTTTAAATGGTGTTTGGTTGCATAGATGATTTGATGATCTGCTCTGTAAACCTTTACTTAATTCACAATGAAGAAAAGAATATTTAGAACCAAGGTTCCAGAACTTTCAGGGTCATTACTAAAAATGTGTAAGTTCGGGGAGAACAGAGACCATGTCTGATTTGTTTGCCACACTATCCTTGATACCTAATGTACTGTTTGGTATACTATAGGTGCTCAATAAATATTTATTGAATGAATGAAAAACAAACCAATTACATCAGCATTCCTCTTTTCCTTCAATACTCAATGTTGTTGCTGTTGTTGAGTGCTGTCGAGTTAGTTTCGACCCATAGCAACCCTGTATAGAGAGTTTCCAAGGAACAACTGGTGAGTTTGAACCGCCAACCTTGCGGATCAAACCGACTTTGCAGTCCAGCGTGTTAACCCACAGCGCCACACCAGGACTCCTCAATACTCAATAGGTATCTATTATATGAAGGTCTAGTGGCAAGTGCAACTAGTGAAGGCAAGATTGTATTCTGGCAGTCTGGATCCAGAATCCTGCTCATAGTCTGATCGCTTATGGAATTCACTCTCTGGCCCCACCGCCCCCATACCACCCCCCATTAAGCCCAGCTTCTCACCTGGGCAGCACAGATGCTGTACTGGGTAAACATGGCCTCATACAAGGCCATAAGCCCACTCTGTCCAGCGGCTGCGCAAGCTCGGGCCTCTAAGACTGGAATTGACTGTAAGACAGAATCAAATCAGGTATGGTTGGGATTGAGGATCAGGGAAGGGAGCCTGAAGACCCCTGTCACAGGGCATGGGGAAAGCAGCACTCACCATCTCCTTCAGCTGGTTCTGCCCTGAGTGCAGGGCCTGACGCACACTCTGAGACAGAAGGATCTCATGGCGCAAGCGTTGCTTGCCAAAGGCTACTGCTCCACTGGTCACCAGCATCATCTCTCGCCCCTGGTTCTGCAGCACTGACACCTGACGTTGAGGAAGGAAAAGGCACACAAGTTGCTCTATGCCTCCCTCTTTCTTCATTAGAGACCCAAGTAGGGTAGACTAGTGTTGCTGCCAAGTTGGCTCACACTCATGGAGACGTTATACATAACAGAACCAAATGTTGCCCAGTTCTCAGCCATCTCCATGATCTTTGGCATATTTGAGCTCATTGTGAAGTGGATCCCAAAGGCAGGTTTGTGGACCCACCTTGCTTGGCTGGTCCTGTAAGAACCACATAGATTGTTGAATAAAAAATCCTACTTTTTTGCCTTAAATCTGTTTAGTAGGTGGCAGGCACAAACCCAAAGTTCTTAACAAGGGCATTCAAGTCTGTAGTCAGGTTTAGGATCAAAGGACTTGATGGTATCTTAGGTGTCTGTGCAATTCAGGTCTAGCTGCTCCATGAAATAAACTCCAGAACCGAAGTCTGAAGGGAAAAACTACAATGTAATCTTAGTAGAGGAGGTTGTTGTGTGGTGATGTAGGAGTAGCACTGGACTGCTAACACCAAGGCCGGTGGTTCAAACCCACCAGCCACTCTTTGGAAACCCTTTAGGGTCTCTATGAGTCAGAACCAACTCAACAGCACTTAACAACCTATGGGTTTCCTTTGCCTAAATTAGGGATAGACATTGCTCCCGTTCTACTCTTTGTCTGGAGTCAGTTCTGGTCATTTGGATTCCTCTGTTGGACAGATTCACATGAAGGAAGCAAAGACTTAATATACCCAGAGAGTAAGTGTTTCCAACTTGTCTACTGATGCCTGAACCTGATTACAGCTGTGACAAGCCATGATTTAACCACAAAATCTCACAACTTTTACCACAGAAACTTGTGCAAAATGATCATTAACCATCACGCACCTATAACCCTTCAACAACTATCATGGACAGATCTCACTTTCCAATGTAACCTCTCTCTTGACCTCCATCATTGTTTTAAAGTACACCCCACACCCCAGTCATATCACATGTTATTAGTTGCTGTCAAGTTGATTCTGACTCAAGGTGACCCCACGTGTGCTGACTAGAACTGCCCCACAGGGTTTGTAAGGCTACGCCCTTTCAGAAACTGATTTTCAGGCTTGTTTTCTGAGGTATCTCTGGGAGAGTCAGAACCGCCGATCTCTGACTAATAGCAGAGAACTTAATCATCTGTGCCACCTAGGCAGATCATATCGTCTATAAATGTTTCATGAGGAATCTCTAAAAGGCAGGGAATGCACATGTACAGGCATATATTCATGAGACCAATATCTAAAAAAAGTTGAATAATTCCTTAGTAGCAAATATGAGTCAGTGTTCACATTGCCTTTCTCTTACTTGAAGTATAAAGTACTTAGCATTTAACTGAAAAATACCAAGGACAAAGATACACAATGCACTAACCAAGTGTCTCTAATAATCCTTGCAATTTTTTTTTTTTTTTAAATATGTAATTAAAGAAATTTGCTTACTCTCTGGAGTTTCCCAGTCTGGATTTTGGTGATTAATCATGCTCTCCATATTTCCTGTAAACTGCTGTTAGACAGAGAGGCTTGATATATTTTTTTGCTAGAATTCTAACTAGGTGGCCTTGTACGTGTCCAATAACTCACCCACCGCCATCAAATCCATTTTGCCTCATAGCGACCATGTATAGGGATTCTGAGGCTGTAAATCTTTACAGAAGCAGAAAGCCTCATCTTTCTCTTGTGGAGTAGCTGGTGGAATAGAACTGTGGACCCTGTGGATAACAAGCCTGTGCTTATCCTACAGTATCATTAGGGGTTCTTACATGCCCAATAAGGGAGCTACATAATTCCAGCCGTCTATTTTTATGAGTTGTTGATGATCACCAAATTTGTCAAATTGAATTGGCAGACTTTGATAATAATTGCTTACTACAGAAAATATAAGAAAATTTCACCACATTTCAGGTTATCACTTTCCCAATATCAAATCCTTAGGAAAGCTGTTTTTTAAAACCTGAAATATAGTTATGGAAGATAGAGCTGACTATCTCTGGGGATGCCTGGGATGCTTGGTTTTTATGCTTTTGACTAGCAAACTATCACTCCAAGGTAAAATATGGTCTACCATCTGGTTTTGTAAATAAAGTTTTGTTAGAATGAACTCTGGTTTTGTTTAGATTGTTGTCCATTTCTGCTTAACAGACAACATGTCTAAAAAAGTCTAAAATATTTACTATCTGGTCCTTTTCAGAAAAGGTTTGCTTTTCTGATCCTTGCTCTCGCCCAAAGCAAAGGCAGTGAGATTATGATGTGATGTTTAAAGCCCAAATCCCCCAGCTGACTCCCACATTCGTTACTGATAGCCTGACTTGACTACATAAAAACCTCCTGGGAAATTCTGCACTGAGTGCTCCCGAAGCCCAAGTTCCCCATCGCAATCTGGAGACAGTGTGGCTCCTGTGTGAAGAAGGATCCTGCACGCCTGCTCACAGGATGGCTCACTTACACTCTCTCCTGTGGCACTGTATCCTTTGCCCTTAAATGAGAACCCCACATGTGCATGCTCGGTGATGTCTGGTGAGTCCTTTCTAATATCTAAACTTGTGAAGTAAACATCAGCTGTCATTACAAAGATTTCCTGATTATCGGGTAATTTAACTTAAAAAGAAAAAGCCCATCAGAACAGAAAAAAACCTCACTATTTACACCCATTAATCAGGACATTTAACTGTGTCTATGTACTAAAATCATGTGGGGAACTTTAAAACCACAGCAACTTGGGCTCCCTCCCAGAAATACTTATTAACTGGTCTGATGTACCACCCAGGCGTCTCCAGGCTCTTCAGAGGATTCTACTATGCAGCCATATCTCCTTATCACTAAAGAAAGGAAAGGAGCCCTGGTGAAGTAGAGGGTTATGTGCTGGGCTGCTAGCCACAAGGTCAGCAGTTCAAATCCACCAGTGGCTCCACAGAAAGAAGAGGCTTTCTGCTTCTGTAAAGATTTACAGCCTCGGAAACCCTATACATGGTCATTAGAAGTTGGAACTGACTGTACAGCATACAGCCAAGGCCAAGTGAACTATGACACCACTCTACCCTTATCCTGGGACATCATCTCCTACAGCATTTACACTGGGGAAGGGGGATTTCCAGATTGGGTGAAATTATTTTTTGATTTTAGCAAGTCCAAAAGGCTGCACCAACAATGTTAAAACCCTGTAATGTTTTAGTTCAGCAGGATTTCTCATCTTGGCAATTACCTGCTCTACAATAGATGCCAGACGCCCCAGTGCCAGGCCACATTCATCCCCTCGGGTTACCACGGCACTTCCGAGTTTCACCACGATCCTCTTAGCATGTTTCAGCTCACTGCGGTGGGCAAAAGACTTGCCATGGGTACGACTGAGGGGCACCGTAATAAATGGGATGTTGCTCCAAGAACGAACATGGCTGATAGTTGGAGTTTGGGCACGATCTGCAGCCCCTAAACAAAATCAAATACAAGGAAGAGAAACACATAATAGAGCATTTCAATATAAAGATGTAGGCAGAATAGTAAACAGTTTAGCCATCCAAAGTAGCTTTGTTATTACTGAATGAAAAGTGTATCAGAAACTATACGGAGCATGTTATCTCTTATTGTGTGAGAGTTTATACTCTATACAGCACCAAGGTTACAGGCATATTCAAACGCTCATTGAAGACATGTTGGCAAAATGTATCAAAGGCCTTAAAAATGTACACATCTTCTGAGCAAGTTCATGTTCAAAATTTATCTGAAGAAACTAATCAAAGATAGGGGCAAGAAGATTTATCAGAAGGCTGTTCGCCAGAGTGCTATTTTATAATAGGAAGAATTAGAGGCAGAGTAAATTTCCAAAATAGGAGAAAAATAAACATTTTTATAATTTTACTAACAGAGGAAAATCCTGTCGTATATTATTGTCATATACATGCCTCAATGTATAAGAGAAAGATGAAGAAGACAAACATCTCTTGGGGATATTATGGGTGGTTGGAATTTTCTTGGTTCTCATTTGTATTTTCCAAATTTATGCAGTAAAAATGCACTGCTATTTCATACCCAGAAAAACTATCATAATCTAAGAAAACAATTATTTAAAAATTATACCATATATGTTTTGTTATTGTTGTTAAGTGCCACCAAGTTGGTTCCAACTCATAGTGACTCTGTATAGGGTTCCCGAGGACCAACTGGTGGGTTTGAACTGCCAACCTTGTGGTTCGCACTCCCGTGGTGATCCTACAGCGTCATACCAAGAGTCAAGTAGGGGTAAATTACTCTAAAAAGAAATGAATCCTAGATAGTTTTTCCCTCATGTCAAGTGTCTTGTTGTTTAAATAAACTTAAACTTCTTTAAAGTGACAGAAGAAAGAATTGTGCAGTGGCAATAAGAGAGGAGGCTCTTTCACAGAGCTGTTCAGTGGTATAATTCCCATGTTCCATGGGTCGGGACACCCAGCTCTAATTTCTGACCAATGTACAGGATAGCCTGCCAGAGGAGGAGAGATCTTGTGGAGCAACCCAACAGAGCCTTTCTGGTCCCTAACAAGCAGCCTAGAGCCAGTCTGCGAGCTGACATGACACATAACCATTGTGCAGTGGAGCCTGGTCCAAAACGCCAACTCATAAAACTGTGACCATAACAGTTGTTTCAAGTCCCTAAGATACTTAGTGAGTAACGGAACTCGTCTTCAAACCCAAGAACTCTGGCTACAGACCCTGAACTTTTAACCCTTGTAGTTGCTGTTGAGTTGGTTCGGACTCATAGCAACCCTATACAGGGTTTCTGAGGAGCAGCTGGTGGCTTTGAACTGTTGACCTTGTGGTTCGCACTCCAGTGCTGATCCTACAGCGCCACACCAGGAGTCCCTTACACTGTATTTTTTTCTTTACATGCATGGGAAAGAAGAGGTTTTTCAGAAGCAAGTCATCCTGCAATGAGGTTAGATATGATTTAGGTGTCATCGAGAATCAACTGAAAAACATCATGAACAGCCTTTTCAACAAATAGTGCTGTTACAATTGGACAAAGACAAAAATGAACCTTGACCTAAACTTCATCACTTATGCAAAAATTAACTCAAAATGCATCACAGACGAAAAAAGGAGAAAACATTCAAGATTTAACACTACACAGAGGTCTCAGACTTCACCCCAAAAGCACAACCCATAATAGAAAAAACTGATTAAGCTGAATCTCATTAAAATAAGAACAAAAGACTGTTACAAGGATGAAACAAGCTACACACTGGGAGAAAATATTGGCCAACTACATATTTAATAAAGATATCTAGAAGTTACAGAAAACTCTCAAAATTCAATACTAAAAAACAATCCAACTAGAAATGATCAAAAGATAGGAATAGATATTTCCTTGACAATATACAGATAAGCAGTTTTAAAAAGCTCAACCTCATTAGACATTGTTGTTGTTTGTTGTTAAGTGCCATCGAGTCGGTTCCGACCCATAGCGACCCTTAACAGGGTTTCCAAGGGTGTAAATCTTTACGGGAGTAGAAAGCCTCATCTTTCTCCCGCGGAGCGGCTGGTAGTTTTGAACCGCTGACCTTAAGGTTCGCAGCCCGATTCGTAACCACTATGCTACCAGAGATCCTGTTAGGAGAAAACAAATTAAAATCAGTATGAGATCACCACACACCTATCGGAATGACTACACTAAAAAGTGACAAAGCTCGTGATGGTGAGGATGAAGAGACAGTGAGAATGGACTCCTGGTGTGGTGCTATGGGATAACTGCTGGACCACAAGGTCGCTTTGAACTGTAAGGTCGGCAGTTCAAACTCAACAGCTGCTCCTCGGAAACCCTATATAGGATACCATGAGTTGTAACCAACTCAATAGCACTTAACAGCTCCACAAAAGCAAATTGGTAGCTTTTATAAAACTAAACTTGCAATTTTCATACAATCCAGTAATTGTACTTCTGAGCTTTTATCCCAGAGAGCGAAAAACTATGCTTGAACAAAATCTTGTATACAATGTTCACTGTAGCCTTAACCATAATAGCCAAGAAAAGGAAACCAGAATGCCTTCATTGAGTGAATGGTTATACTAACTGTGGTATATATAAAACACTGATTACTGTTCTGTAATGAAAAGGAACACACTGGACTTCCAGCAGGATGACAAATTTTGCAGACACACTACACAGACCCTCTACAACAAAGACAAGAGAGACCCAATAAAACAGATATAGGTGATAATCCTGGAACCAAAGCAGCAGAGAACAACCTGAGATTACCATACATGAGTAAAGACAAGTGGACTGAATACTGACTGGGAGAAGAAGCTCAACAGGGGTAGCAAGAGAGGTTGACAGGTGAACTGTGGCTGGCATGATCTGGCACAGCCATCTTGAACTTTTACGAGCAGCAATGGATCCAGATGGATATCTCATGGAAGGATGTATGCCAGTAGCTGGGAGACAAGAAAGGTGAGATTCTCTCACGTTCCCCACATTTCCCTGGTGACCAGTTGCCCGCTCAGCCCTCCATAAGCCCTGCACCGTCCCCTTTATGGCCCTGCTCTGCCAGAGGTCAGAGTCATGTTATTATGAGTTGGGCAACTAGCATTCCACCCTGGCACCTGTCTCTTCAGATCAGTAGAACATGCAGAAGTGGTCCCTTGGCCAGCCTTGGACAAGCATGAAACCCCATAACTAGGCACCCTACCCCCAGCTGTCGGCTGGGCTGGAGAGTATTCCTCTGTGAACAAAGACCCTCTCATCATAGACACCACACACCTAGGCCAACAGGAAGTCCATTTACAGCCGGGCACACCACCCTCTCCCTCTTCCTCCCTTATGAGCTACTTGGCTGGCAGACGGCACCAAACTACACTGAGTACCCTGCCGCTAGTTTTCACCTTGCAGAGTCTGGCCCCAGCCCTGTGTTTTTTCCCTTCATTTTCTCATTCTTTCCCTTCTCATTGTTTATCCTTTCTTTCTCCACCTTTCTTTTTTCTCTTCCTCCTTCTCTTCATTGTTTCTCTTGCTTTTTCTTTACTATCCTCAACTGTTTTCTTCTTCCCTTGCCCTATTTTGTTTATTGTGCTTTATTTTCTCTTTTCATCTTCTCTTGTTTTATTTTCCTTTACTGTTTTCTCTTTTTAATTATTATATTCTTTTCCCTTGCTGCTATCAGTTTTTTTCACCTTTCTTCTTTTTTTGCTGTTGTGTTTTTTATCTTATGAGATTTCTTTTTTTTTCTTCCCTTCTTGCTCTACCTCACAGAAGACAACCTTACCCATGCAGTCTGCCACAACCATGTGCCCTACAGCCCCACCCAGTGAGAAAGAGCTTCTGTACCACCTGATCAATGACAAGACAGCAGCCAACTCTACCAAAACCCACCCAAAACTGCATTATGCGAGCATCTAAGAGGGAACTGTGCCCATACTTCCACTGTCTATCACACTCACCTGGAGGCAGGTTATGAATGCCTAAGAATACACCAACATACCATCAACAATTAAATACAAATACAATGACACCACAATATGGAGTCAGCAGACAATTTCAGTTAACACAAAGAAACAAGACAGAGGAACTCAAACAAGTGATTAAATTGCAGAGCCAAAAATTGTTTCCATAAAAGAAAAGGTATTGGGACTACCTGAAATAGAAGGACATTTAAGTACTTCTGACAGACTGAGAGGAGAACACAGAAACAACTTTAAAAGAATTCAGGAAAATACTACAAGAACAAACTGGCAAAATAAATGTGAAATTGGAGACAATGTAAAAACTGAAAGTAGAGATGCAGAAGACTAATACCAAGATTTCAGAAATGGATAATATACTGAAAGGACAATGAGTAAATCTGAATAAACGGAAGGCCCAGGAAGTAAGGGTGAAGACAAACCTGTCAATACTAGTCTGCTAGTAGGACAGTCAGAAAAAACAAACTCAAAATCTAAAGAAAGCCTAAGATTTAAGTGGGACACCATCAAGAGGAATAACTTATGAGTGATTGGTATTCCAGAACAAAAAGAAAAAAACGACTGAAGAATTGTTGGAAGAAAATTTCCCTAACATCATGAAAGCCGAGCAGATATGCACTCCAGACACAGAACAAACCCCAAACT
>NW_006408521.1:21113817-21121065 GCF_000296735.1 Chrysochloris asiatica
AACTCTTCTGGTCTTTGATCTTTAGTGTTTAATGTATCAAATCTGTTCTTCAGATGATTGCTAAGTTCAGGTGGGATATATCCAAGGTCATATTTTGGGTCTCGTGGACTTGTTTTCATTCTCTTTAGCTTTAGTTTGTATTTGAATATCCCCTCAAGAGAAAATTATCAAGACATAGCATAGTTACTCTTCTCAAAACCAAAGACAAGGAAAGAATTCTGAGAGCAGTTGGGGAAAAACGAAAAGTTACTTACAAAGGAGAAACAAAAAGATTATGGTCTGATTTCTCAGCAGAAACTAGGTAGGCAAGAAGGCAATGGGATGATAAATGTTAAGACTTTGAAAGGAAAAATATACCAAGAATCATTTACCCAGCAAAACTGTTCAACTATGATGGTGAAATTAGAACACTTCTGTTGTTGTTTTTATGGGCTGTGGAGTCGGTTCCGACTCATAGTGACCCTGTACAAGGTTTCCAAGGCTGTAAATCTTTACGGGAGCAGAAAGCCTCATCTTTCTCCTGCATAATAGCTGGTAGTTTTGAACTGCTGACTGTGAGATTAACAGCCTGACTCGTAACCACTACACTACCAGAACTCCTTAGAACACTTCTAGGTACAGAGAAATTAAAGGGATTTGTAAAAACTAGACCAATTTTACAGAAAATACTAAAGGGAGTTCTTTGGACAGCGAACCAACAGCAGCAGGCAACAACCTGAGATTAACATATATGACAGCACCACCCAACAAACCTACAAGATTGAAAATAGGGAACTAGAGGTAGCAATTTATAATGAAGATAACTACAAAGCAAAAGGAGGGGACAGTGTAGTTTAAGAACTGCCAAACAGCAAGGAAGTCAAGTAGATTTGAACCTTTACTCAATTCACAACAAAAAGTTTTTTTAAAAAAAGAGGAATAAATTATTGACACAGAACAACTTGGATGACTCTCTAGAGTTATAGATCCAGTTACATACTATATGGTTATATTTATACATTCTTAAAATGATAGGCAGAAAAGAGAAAAGAAAGAGAAAGAGAAAGGATGAACAAACAGATCAGTGGTTGCCAAGGGTTAGACATGGCAGTCAGTGTGGTCATAAAAGGGCAACATGAAAGATCTTGACAGTAATGACAATAATTTGTATCATGAGTGTATCAATGTTAACATCCTGATTTTGATACTATATTACAGATTTGCAAGGTGTCACCATTGTGGAAAGGTGGATAAAAAGTATAAGGGATCTCTGTATTGTTTTTTGGTTAAAATGTTTTATTGTGAATTATGTGATAGTTTACACGGGGCAACATTAGCTTTACATTCATTCTATTGCATATTGTTTCAATGCCATGGTTATAGTCCCCTCCATGCATCATCAACCAAAGGATACACACTGCAAGCCTGTCAGCACACAGCCGCTCTCCCTCTCTGGGTTTAGAGTTCCCATCCACTCCAACTCTCCATGTCATTGTCTCTGCCTCCTTCTCTGGCGTCACTGCTTCTCTGGGTAGGGTCCCACACTCTGCTATTTTCCCTTGACGGTCCCAGGGACCTCCGCTCCTAGACTGCAAAGTCAATCAGTCCTCTCCTTTTGCTACAAAATGTCTACCTTTACATTACCAACCCTCACAGTCAGTCCTGATAGCAATTATTTACTATTGTGCCACATGAGTGCTATTCCCATCTCCTGTCACCAGCCCCGCCCAGACAGATTGGATACTACTCAGTGGAGATTCTACCTTCCTCTGCACCCTCTGGATATTGGCTCCCTCTTGAAAGCTAGTAGCCAGTCACTTCTTGACCCCCATTCTGGGTAGTCAATGTCCAAGTTCTGGTGTGGCGCTGTGGGTTAATGAGCCAGACTGCAAAGCCTTTTGAACTGCAAGGTCACTGTTTCAAGCTCACCAGCTGCTCCTTGGAAACCCTATACAGGGTCGCTATGGGTCGGAATCGACTCAATGGCACTTAACAACAACAACAATGTCCAAATTGCCCATCTCTGCCCACCCTGTGTAACAAGGGGGTGGGAATGATCCTCGCTGTAAAGATTTGTTCCCTCTTTTGAGCTACTGCATCCATAGGTGTAGGTCAAGTTCATTAAATTGTATCAGATTACTCTTTTTTTTCCTCTTCTTTCTTCTTCTAGTTGAGCTCTGATCATCCAGTCATTGAAGCCAGGTCAAGTGGGTATTATCTGCAAGTGTGGGTGTTCTTGTGCATATGCCCTCCCTTCTTATCAGCTGGACGCTTCACTCTCCACTTTAGTCCTCTGTGGCTAAGTCACTGACTCTGGGCCCAAGAGTCCCCAGGTCTTGCCACACTGCTGGACAACCAGGTCTCCACCTGGGTTCACAGGAGTCTTTTAAACATGGTAGAACGTAGCTCGCTGCTTCATTGCTGTTTTTCCCTCACTTCCTGTTACTGGTGACCAAGGTGGTCACAATATATTATTTCTTATAACAGCAAATGAATCTATATCTCAAAATGAAAAGCTTACGAATCAAACAAAAGTACTGAACAAAAATAAAGCTTGAAAAAATTTTCTGGAGAACAGATATAGAGAACACTTTATTGACAAATATAGACACTTAGACTAGCTCACCAACAGGCTGCTTCCTTGCTAAGTGACTGTCCAATTTTACAAAAGTACATTTTTTTTCTTCCTTTAAAATCTTGTCTGAAACATGAGGGGACTTCAAAAAGTTCTTAGAATAATGGAATTAAAAGATAATGGAAATTTTCCACCAACTCTTTTGAAGCCCCTTGTATATACTTCAAATACCAAACTTTGCACATACTTTTTTGTTTTGTGTGATACTTACGAGATCTGGAGACAGTTGTGGACTGGACCCAGGACAGGAAACGTTGGTAGTAGGACTGGAACCCGGAGCGGTAAACGTGACTCAACATGCTGAGATGTAATTACTGATCAAAGGATCTGCAGAACACATGAAAACATCATCACAGAGAATAAAATAATAATTTATTTTCTTTTCCTACACTTCTGTACACTTGACCTCTCTGCTCCAAATGCCTGTTTTATAGAAAACCTCTGGTGCTCTGTATTAAGAAAACAGACCACAAATGGCTCCGCCCAGGACCCAACCTTGGCCCTTCCTATCATGCTGTTGTGAGTTGCTATGGAGTTGATTCAGACTCATGGTGACCCCATGTGTGCAGAGCACAATTCCTCCACAGAGTTTCCAAAGCTATGATCCTTCAGAAGTGGATCACCAGATCTTCCTTCCAAAGTGTCCCTGGGTGGCTTTGAACTGACATCCTTTTGGTTAAATAGCCCAGCACTTGAACAACTGTGCCACCAAGGACTCCTTTCCTTTGGTAGGACTGCCACAGTTCTTATGTAAACAACAATTCAAGGTTATAAATACACGGATCCTTTACAGTCCAATGTTTATGTACTGACACGAAATCTTAACTACAATTCCTACACCATAGGGGATCTCCAGTAACAGATCCAGCAGTCACCTCCACCTTCCTGCTTCACCTCCCCAGTGAATCCTGTAACCCACATATGGGAAAAGCTGGTCTGAGTCCTTTGTACTACAAGAAAGAGGAAGGCCAGAGGCTGCTTTGTTTCTGCCCGATGCCCATGAATATCTAGAACAACCCTGACTGACTGCGGTGGTGATGTCTGCACAAGGCTGACAGAGTAAAGGATGTATCCTAAGGAAAATGAACACAAGGCCAGAAACCTCAGTGCGAGAAGATGGTGGCTATGGACAAGGCTTTAGAAAACTAGCTCATTCACAAAAATAGAGGGGACTCCTTCCTATATACATAGATGAACCACAATTGTTGCAGCTCTTACTATGCTACAGGGACATGGCTGTTTTCACAAGATAAGAATACTCTGTCTTTTTACTTGTGGGCCCCCTTTTAACTTTGGCTGTAAGTATTGGTCGACATATTCCAATCCTCTTAACAGTGCCTTAAAAGACTAGCATTTAGTCCACAGTGAAGAGAAACAAAGAGCAGTATGCATTGCTCTACACTTCATACTGCACAAACACAAAGCCCAAAGAGACTGTGACAATACCAGGATGTCATATTTTCACATATAATGTACCCACATAAATAATGTACATACACATGTAACCCAGAAATAGCTCAAAGTGGGGTTGAATAATTTACAACAACAACAAAAAAAAAACCTCCGTATAATCTGTGCATTGGAGTCCTGGTGTGGGGCTGTAGGATAAGCACTAGACCACAAGGTTGACTTGAACAGTAAGGTGGTAGTTCAAACCCACTAGCTGCTCCTCAGAAACCCTATACAGGGTTGCTGAGTCAGAACTGCCCCAACAGCACTTAACAACAATATATGCATAAAACACAGTATATCTATTGTGACCCTCTAGAAGGCCCAAAGACAAAAATCCATGCATAACACCAAAATTGGATATAAACCCATGGCCAGTTTCCTGCCTATATAATTCCCTTAATAATTGTTAAGGAGCTCTGGTGGCGCAGCAGTTATGAATCGAGCTAATCTCACAGTCAGCAGTTTGAAACTACCAGCTGTTCCGTAGGAGAAAGATGAGGCTTTCTGCTCCCGTAAAGATTTATAGCCTCGGAAACCCTGTACAGGGTCACTATGAGTAGGAACCGACTCCACAGGCACATAGCAACAACAACAACAACAATAACTGTTAATAAACAACCAATTCCATGTGAATTCTCCAAAATACCTACAGAAGATTCTAAAAGGTAAAAACAGTCTGTTTAGGGTTTCCAAGGAGCAGTTGGTGGCTTTAAACTGCTGACCTTGTTATTAGCAGTCCAGTGTTTATCCTACAGTACCACACCAGGCCTCCAAAATATTGTCAAATAGTGACAATTCTAGTTCTATCTCCTTCATGAAATCTTACCCTGCAACTCGAGTCTTCCAAATCGGATATAATCCTACACGCTGGCTTTTAGCTGATGCATGTGTCACTGCTGCTTTCCCAAGTGAATTATAAACTTCCCAGTGTCAGTCAAACAGATAAGGAAGTCAGACTTTGGAGTTGAGATTTGGGTTCTGACTTTGCATTGGCTGTGTGTAGGCATTCAGGCAGAGTCCAGGTGTGACACTTTAGGATAAGCACTAGACAGTAAGGTCAATTTGAACTCAAGGTGAAGGTTTAAACCCACCGGCCACTACTCTGAAATCCTATAGAGGGTATCCAAGTTTTATGTATTGGCACAATAACAGGCCCTCAGGGAGGTTGCTTGATCTTCCTAAACCTGTTTCTTCAATCCGGAATCAGAGATAACAGTAAAGACCTCAAGGGATTATGGCGAGAATTAAGAATGCAGAATTTTGGTGACAAGTAGTTGAAAACCAACCAATGGTTCTGTGGGAAAAAGACCTGGGGAGATGCTTCTGTAAACATCATAGCCAAGAACTATGGGGCAGTTCTAGTCTGCCACCTGGGGTGGTTATGAGTCTAATTCGACTCAACGACACCAAACAACACAACTGCATAGAAAGTGCCTGGGTACAAAAGGTGCTCAGTAAACATCAATTTTCCTTCCTCTGACTTTTAGGCACTAATGATGGCTTACAATCTTTTTATTTTTTTATTTTCTTCACAAGTACTAACAAGTCAATAAATATCCATTAATGGATCTAATCACAAGTTATATTTTTTTGTTGCTGTAAAGTGCCATTGAATCGGTTCCAACTCATAGGGACCCTGTATAGGGTTTTCAAGGAGCAGCTGGCTGAGTTTGAACTGCCAAGCCTGATGCTAATTCTTCTCTTATCTAAGAGTAACTGAAAGCACTGCGCTGTAGGATAAGCAGCGGAAGGTTAAGGTCAGTTTGAACCTCAACTCCTCAGAAACCCTATCCACGGTCATTGAGTCCCAACCGAATCAAGGGCACTTAACAACAGCATTAGGAAGTGATGACAGACCTAGAAATGGGTCTGCCCCTGTGACAGCAGCCCGGCATACTAAGTCCACTCCTTCACCATAAGGGTTTATTATGGTCTCAGAGACCAGACAGCTGATTTCAGGGAGCAAAGAGTAAGTCTATGTGTCTGTCTAGACTCAGTGTCACCAGGGAGAGTTGCCATGTTTTGGCTGACCACATTTCTCTGCTACCTCTTCCCATGTTCGTAACAGAAAGCTCTTATCCCATTGATCTAGACAGAGAAATGACCTTCAGTCCCAACAACCCTTCACCCAGAAATATATGTTTGGTACATGGGTTAAAAAGGCAAAAAAGGGGAATCTGGGTGCCCCTGATGTGCCAGGAGGGAGCTATGACAAACTATTCCATACTGGAAAAGGTGGTAAGGTGCCAATCCCCCGGGTGTGGTTTTGACCCCAGAATCACTAAGGACCAGGCGGATGCGGGAAGCTGAATACACAGGCCCCATCGCAGAGAATACAAGTGTGAGCGTGGACCAGTTCCTCATCTGGGTGTGTCCAAGGGTACCTGAGCCACCTATAGACCTCGGAGCCTCCGCGACCCGGTGGCATATGGGGCCGTGCTAGGGCCCTGCAGCGCCCAGGACACCCGGATCCCGCTGCCACCACCTCGGCGCGCCCCGACCCCCGGGCGGCCCGGCACCTGCTCGCGCCGCGGTCCCGCAGTCCCCGAGGCTCGGGCCCGAGCCGAGGCGCCGGCGTCTCGCCATCCCTGCCAGCGTACGTGACTCACTGCCGCTGCGTCCTACCTAGCTCAGACAGTGCTGCCTCAGGGCCCCGCCGCCCTCCGCACGCCACACCAGACCGATTCTCAGCGCCCGCTCGAAAGCTGCTTTTTCTTCCGTCCACGTCCTGCAAGATGGTGTTACGTCAACAGCGTTGGAGTAAGCCCAGGCCGCTGTGCCTCCGCTGCTGACGTGGAATGAGTAAACAGCCGGGAGCTGCGCCGCGACAACTGCGTAAATGTCTTTTGAGAATCGGGTCTGCGCTCCACGTGGCGAGCCCCGCCCCTCGGCCTCCCGCGCTGCCGTGGAGACGCCGTGGAGGCGGGGCTTGAGTGCTCCTGCGAGTATCCACCAATCGGCAAGTTAGCGGTCTGGGGCCAAAGAGAGGGATCCCGGAGCCGGTGCCTCACTCGCTCAGCTGCTAGGAAATACCATATTATGTGCCCGTTACTGTTGACCATTTATATCCCAGGAACAGCTCAGAAATAGGTTGGGTCCGTGGGTCTCTGGAACAGAGATCCTACTTTGGGCAAACTGCTTTCTAAATGGAGAAATTTTGTTCCTGCGATCAGATTTGCCCC
>NW_006408521.1:21121165-21122267 GCF_000296735.1 Chrysochloris asiatica
GCCATGCTTGAGCCCATGGATGCCGCCACTTGGCCAATCTATCTCACCGGGGGTCTTCCTCTTTTTCTCTGACCCTCCACCTTACTCAATATGATATCCTTCTCCAGCAACTGGTCCCTCTTGACAACATGTCCGAAGTATGAGAGACAAAGTTTGGTCATCTTGGCCTCCAAGGAGCACTCTGGCTGCACTTCTTCCAACACAGATCTGTTGGTTCTTTAGGAAGCCCATGGCACTTTCAATATTCTCCTCCAACACCATGACTCAAAAGCATCAATTCTTCTATGGTCTTCCTTATTATTCACTGTCCAGCTTTCGCATGCATATGAGGTTATTTAAAATACCATGGCTTGGATCAGGCGCACCTTAGTCCTCCAGCTGACATCTTTGCTCTTAAACACTTTCAAAAGGTCTTGTGCAGCAGATTTGCCGAATGCAATATGTCATTTGATTTGTGTGTATGTGTGTTCCAATAAAACTTTATTTACAAAAACAGGTGACATGCTAGATTTAGCCTACAGGCAATCATTTGCTGATCCCTGATTCAATTAAACTTTCATCAAAATTCCTTTGGTGTTTTACAGAGTATGATTGTAGCTTGACTATATGGCAGCAGTTGCTCTTTCTTCTTGGGTTAATATAGGGAGAGAAAGAGTCCCCCAAAGGTAAAAGGGGGAGCATAAAACCACAACAGGAAAAACAACAACAAAAAATCTAGTTTGGATACTGCAGTCTACAATTGCAGAAAAGGGAGAGATGGGAGAGAAGAAAAAAAAAAAAATCTGTAACCTAATATGAGTATGACTTTAATGTCCTCTTTCAGCTTCATGCCTTCAAGGCCACCTGATAAATTTCAAGATGCCACTGTAAGTTGTTATGCTGTACCTGAGGATTTAATTTAATTTTCGGTCTGTTTTGTTTTTAAACTCTCTTTCCCTCTCCACACCCCTTGTTCTGGCTTTTCCCTATTTAAAAAAAACAAAACAGTTCAGAGCCAGCTCTTGGGCTGAGAGTATCTGTGCACATGCATGGCAGAAGAACCCACCTGGGGTCTTCACTCATTCAGGCACATCCTCTAGTCACCAGAATGGAGGTGCACAAC
>NW_006408521.1:21129852-21136298 GCF_000296735.1 Chrysochloris asiatica
CACTGTACAGACTCACTGTGAGTCAGAACCGACTCCACAGCACAAAACAACAACAACATAAGGATCCCCTAGGGGCACAGCCCAACTCTTATTCAACAAACGCAGACAAGAATACTGCATTTTAAAATCGTATTTAATACCTATACTAAAGGTGAATGCAAACCCACCTTTGCATTGACACTGATTCACTTCCTCTTTCCTATTTGCTGTTTTCATCAGAAGGCACACTCATACACGGGCACTGGCATAGTGCTAGGCAAGTAGAATCAAACATGAAAATTCATCATTATACAATCGCTTTTTTATTATATTTTATTACTAATATTCTTCACCAATAAGGAGAAAGGAGTGGCGCATGTGACTATGAATCAGGAAAACAAAAACAAGACACAAACATAGAAATATGAGCTAGTTTGCCCCTCCACAGAAATGAATAATTCATCCATAGCATCTTTCTTGAATATGATTAAAAAGAGTGATTCTCTTCTGACTGAAGGGATTTAACTTTTCTCCCAGCAAATGGGAATAGGGTTGAACATGATCAAAAAGTCACATGTGAAGTAGAATATTTAGAACTGGTCTAGAAATTGCAGAATTTAAGTTTACTTGCTTACATATGGTATACTATGCAAAGAAGGACAACTTGAAGAGAAGTGGCATCACATTCATTGCTAAAAAAGAACATTTCAAAATCTATCCTAATATCCAACACTGACACTGATAGGATACTATCTACATGCCTACAAAGAAGACTACAGGAGTCCAGGTGTGGTGCTGTAGGATCAAGCACAGGATGGACTGCAAGTTTGGTTTGAACTGCAAAGTGGGTAATTAACTCACCAGCAGCTCCTTGGAAACCCTAGACAAGGGCTGATATGAGTCAGCAGCACAAAGAATACTAGCTAATATGACTGTTAATTCAAATGTACTCTGGTGTGGCACTGTAGGATAAGTGCAGGACTGCAAGGTCGGTTTAAAACACACGGCTGTAGGTTCAAACTCACCAGTCGCTCCTCAGAAACCCTGTGCTGGGTCACTATGAGTTGGACATGTCTTATGTTAAAGTGTAATCCATATTGAAGACTATATAGTCTTTGATCTTTATCAGTAAGGTTTTTGCTACATATAATCAAACTGATACCTGCCCTCTCTAAATTTACATTCCCACTAAAAAGTATATATGAGTACCAGTTTCTCCACATCTGAGTGATCAGCCAGGATTTCATTTTCATTCTAAATTGTACCATACTCCTTTACAGTAAAACTTGCTCCTTAAATTGAATACAGGGTTATAATACTAGGTTGCTGTCTTTCTCAACTCATGGCAACTCCACGTGCATCAGAATAGAACTGTGCTCTACAGTTTTCTATGGTAGATTTCTCACAAGTAGATGGCAAGACCTTTACTTAACAATATGGATACCTTAAAGGACAGGAACTAAGAAGACTGAATTGTTCTAGAAATCGTTTTAAATTTTCAAGGGAAAAAATGATATTTTGAAAATCTGTTACAAAGAAGTTAAAATGAGTATATCATTAGAAGCAAGAATGGCGAGACTTCATCTTATGTACTTTGGACAAATCAGAAGGACAAATCACTAGAGAAGGACATTATGAGACAAGGATCAGTGAGCCTTGTGGGTTAGGTATTGGACTGCTGACTACAAGAGTGGACGTTCAAACCCTCATCAGGAGAAAGATGAGGCTACTGCTCCCATAAAGACTTACAGTCTCAGAAACTCTATAGAGGGTCATTATGAGTTGGAATTGACTCCCTGGCAATAGGGTTTTTTTTTGTTTTTTGTAACCGAGTCAATTATGGGCAGGTATTTATCTTTTGTTATTTAGCACTACCTGGTGTGATGCTGTGGGTTAATGCACCGGACTGCAAAGTTGATTTGAACAAGGTTGGCGGTTCAAGCTCACCAGTCACTCCTTGGAAACCCTACACAGGATCACTATGGGTCAGAACCAACTTGATGGCACTTAACAACAACTTAATTCTTTAGAGTTCCTTAATGGAACAAACTGCTAATGTCTTGGCTGCTAACAAAAAGGTTGAAGGTTGGCTTTCACCCAGAGGTGCTACTGAAGAAAGGTCTGGTGATCTACTCCCCACCCCCCCAACTCAGGCATTGAACACCCTGAAGACGACAGTTCTGCTTGACACACATGGGGTCACTATGAGTCAAAATCTTCTTAATGGTGACTAGTTTTTATTTTTGTATTATATGTCATGTATGTTCACCTTCCCCCCACTAAGTTTTCAGCTTGCTGAGGGGCTGTGCCTTATTATCCCATATTTCACAAATAGTAGGTGCTCAATACTGTTTTTGCTAGAGATAAATTCTTTCCTTTATGGCAGATTTAACATTTTAAAACAATTAAATTTACTGACTTACCTTTTATCAAACTTTTGCTGTCGTTCTAAGAGCAGCCCAATTCTGCTCTAGGTATTAGTTTCTTGGTGTTGCTGTAACAGAAATGCACAAGTGCTTGGCTTTAATGAACAGAAGCTTATTTTCTTAACATTTAGGAAGCAGTAATCTGAATTCAGGGTGCTGGCTCTAGGGGAAGGCTTCCTCTGGGGGACTATCTTTTTAGCTTCTGTCCCTGGTTCCTTGGTGATCTTCGTGTGTGTGCCATGGCTGCACCTTTTATATTTAAAAAAATATTGATTTAATCAACAGATGAATAGATAAATATGGTTGGTACTATTAGGTACCATCAAGCTTCAGATTGCAATACTGAAGTATTCTTTGGGCAAAATGGAGTCCTGGTGTGGTGCTGTGGGATAAGGCACTGGACCGCAAGGTCAGTTTGAACCACAAGGTTGGTGATTCAAACTCACCAGCCACTCCTTGGAAACGCTACACAAGGTCACTGTGTGTTTGAATTGACTCGACAACACTTAACAACAACAACATGGACAAAATGGTGTCCTGGTGTGGTGTTGTAGGATAAGCACTGGACTGCTAGCTGAAAGGTTAGCAGTTCAAACCACCAGTTGCTTTTTGGAAACCTAATGTTGTTGTTAAATGCTATAGAATCGGTTCTGACTCACAGCGACCCTGTATAGGGTTTCTGAAGCTTTAAATCTTTGAGGGAGCAAAACTCATCTTTTTTCTGTGGAGCAGCTGGTGGGCTCTAACCATGGACATTGTGGTTTGCAGCTCAGTGCTTAACATATAGATCCACTGCACTCCCTCTGAAACCCAATATAGGGTCACAATGAGGTACAAACGATTCAACAGCACTTAACAACAACAACTTGGACAAAATATTGAATGATACAGGAAGCATTCCCCCCGCCAAAAAAAGAGAGAGAGAGAGAGAGAGAAGGAATACACAGAGTCACAGTACCAAAAAGAATTGGTTGACATTCAGTCCTTTCAGAAAAGTTGCATATGATCAAAAACTCATGGTATTGAAGGAAGAAGTCTGAGCTGCATTGAAGACATTGGTAAAAAACAGGCTCTAAGAATTGACAAGAATACCAACTGAAATGTTTCAATTCAACTGATGCAGGGCTGAAAGTACTCATTCATCTATGCCAAGAAATTTGGAAGACAGCTACCTAGTCAATTGACAGGAAAAGGCCCATATTTGTGCCCATTCCAAAGAAAGGTAACCTAACAGGAAGTGGCAATGTAGGCTAATACGTCAGACTGCAAAGTCGTTTGAACTGCAAGGTCAGTGGTTCAAGCTCACCAGCTGCTCCTTGGAAACCCTATTCAGGGTCACTATGGGTCGGAATCAACTCGACGGCACTTAACAACAACATCATTAGTATCACACACAAGTAAAATTTTGCTGAAGGTAATTTTTTTTGAAGTTTTTAGTTTGACTTATGTGATAGTTTACATGGGATAACTTTAGCTTCACATTCATCCTATCTTATTTCATTTCATTGCAATGATTACAATCCCCTCCATGCATCATCAAACAACCAAAGGGTATATACCACAAGTCTGCCCCCTGGCTGTCAGCACATAGCTCCTCTCCCTCCCTGAGTCTTGAGTCCCCAGCAGCTCCATCTCTCCATCTCTGCCTCCATCTCTGGCATCACTGTTTCTCTGGGTAGGGTTCCGCACTCTGCTCTTCTCCCTTGATGGTCCCAGAGACCTCCGCTCCTGGACTGCAAAGTCAATCACTCCCCTCCTTTTGTTACAAAATTTCTACCTTTACCTTTCCAACACCCACAGTCAATGCAATAGCAATCATTCACTATTGTACCAAGAGTCTTATCCCCATCTCCTTTCATCAGCCCCGTCCAGACAGGCTGGAAACCACTCAGTGGAGATTTTACTTTTCCCCACACCCTCTGAAGATACTTTACAAACAGTTGCAGCAGCACATCAACAGGAGTTGTCAGAAATTCAAGCTAGATTCAGCAAAGGATTTAGAACAAGGGATATCACTGCTGATGTCAGATGGATCTTGGCTGACAGCAGAGAATACCGGAAAGATGTCTGCGTTTTATTGATTATGCAAAGACATTCGACTAGATCGAACAAAACAAGGGGATACTGTGTGACTTAAAATCAAGATTGAAGTGACAGGGTTATATCCTTTCACCAAGTTATCCAATCTATATGCCGAGCAAGTAACCCAAGAAATTGTACTTCATGCAGAACTCGACATCTGGATTACAGAAAGCGTCACTAACTTCGATATGCAGATGCACAAACTTGCTGCCTGAAACTAAGGAAGGCTTGAAGCACTTGCAAATGAAGATCATAGAATACAGCCTTCAGTATAGAGGACAACTCAATGTAAAGAAAACAAAAATCCCACAACTGTACCAAAAAACATTACTTGGATCCTTCACTCAATTCACAATAAAAAGTAAAAAAACAAAAACAAAACATCATACATGAGGAAAGCAAACAGTCATTAAAAAGAAAGAAAAGACTAAAATGGTTATCAGAAGAGACTCTGAAACTTGCTCTTGAACATAGAAGTAATTTGAATAAGGAACTAAGAAAGAAGAACAGAAATGTTCAAAAGGCAGCTTGAGAAGACAAAGTAAAGTAGTATAATGAACTATGCAAAGACGTGGCGCTAGAAAATTAAAAGGGAGGCACATACTTAGCATTTCTCAAGCTGAAAATCCTGAAGAAAAAATTCAAACCTTGGTTTGCAATATTGAAGGATTCCATGGGCAAAATACTGAATAACACAGGAAGCATCAAAAGAAGATGCAGTCAACTGTTAAAGAATTGGTCAACATTCGATCATTTCAGGAAGTAGTATATGATCAAGAACTAATGGTACTGAAGAAAGAAATCCAAGCTGTACTGAACGTATTGGTGTTAAACCAGGCTCTAGGGTTGCAGAATACAAATGAAAATGGTCTACAAACTGATGCAGCGCAGAGGTGCCCACTGGTCTATGCCAAGAAATGTGGAAGACAGGTACTTGGTCAATTGACTGGAAGAGATCCATCTTTATGCCCATTCCAAAGAATGATGACATAATAGAATGTGGAAATCATTTAATATCATTAATATCACATGTAGGTAAAAATTTGCTAAAGATAATTCAAAAATGCTTGCAGCAGTATATCAATAGGGAGTTGCCAGAAATTCAAGCCAGATTCAGAAGTGAAACTAGGGGCATCATTGCAAAGCAGAGAATAAAAGAAAGATGTTTGTTATTGTTGTTAGGTGCCATCGAGTTGGTACTGACTCATTGCGACTTTATGAACAGCAGAACCAAACACGTCCTGATCCTGTGCAAAGCTCATTATTGTTGCCACACTTGAGCCCACTGATGCTGCCACTTTGCCAATCCATCTTGCTGGGGGGTCTTCCTTTTTCTCTGACTCTTCACCTTACCAAACATGATATCCTTCTCCAGTGACTGGTCCCTCCTGACGATATGTCTGAAGTACAAGACAAAAAGTTTGGCCATCCTGGCCTCCAAGGAGCACTCTAGCTGTACTTCTTCCAAAACAGATCTATTGGTTCTTTTGGCAGCCCATGGCACTTTCAATATTGTCCTCTAACACCATAACTCAAAAGCATCAATTCTTTTACAATCTTCCTCATTCATTGTCCAGCTTTCTCATGCATATGAGGTTATTGAAAATACCATGGCTTTGGTCAGATGCATCTTACTCCTGAAGCTGACATCTTTGCTCTTCAACGCTTTAAAAAGGTCTTGTGCAGATTTGCCTAATGCAATATGTCGTTTGATTTCTTGACTGCTGCTTCCATGCGGGTTGATAGTTGATCCAAGAAGAATAAAGTCCTTGACAACTTCAATTTTTTCTCCGTTGGTAAGAATGTTGTTTATTGGTCCAGTGGTGAGGATTTTTGTCTTTTTTACATTGAGATGCAATCCATACCGAAGACTGTGTTCGTCTTCATCAGTAAATGTTTTAAATCCTCTTCACTTTCAGCAAGCAAGGTTGTATAATCTGCATATGGCAGGTTGTTAAT
>NW_006408521.1:21137661-21138774 GCF_000296735.1 Chrysochloris asiatica
CACACCTTTCTGAATTTTAAAGCATTCAGTGTTCCCATGTTCTGTTTGAACAATTGCCTCTTGGTCCATGTACAGATTACTCATTTTATTAAATTTCCTAATATTTTACAGTATTAGGTATTGTAATTAATTGTCTTCAAATTGGTTCCAAGTCAGTGACCCTTTTTAGAGATTTGGAGGATGTAAATGTTTGTGGGATCAGAAAGCCTTGTCTTCTCCTGCAATAATACTAAGAGAAACCAGTATCTATAGCACTGATAATCACACTTCATGTGATTTGATTTGTTGGTTGGTTTCATGGGATAATTGAGTTAATTGGCCCAGTACTGTATTTAGTAATTCTATCCTACCTCCTGGTTTGTGCATAGTACCTAAGGTCTTTGAAGCTTACAAGCATCCATCTAGGGCACAATTGGTGTCTATTTGCCTAGAAAAAATTGGGAAGGAGTCACAAGCAGAAGGAAATAGGAACTGTGGAGGCTGGATGAACCCCTGAAACCATAGCCTCGAGATAATCTTTAAACCTTAAACCAAAAATATCCCCTGAAATCTTCTCAATACCAAGTTAAGAGTTTAGCTTAACTAGTAAAGAATGTCTGCCTTAAGCATTGTGCTATTTTAAGAACTATCTATGGAATCACAGTGATAGCAGTTACTTGAAAAATTAAATAGGAACCTTAGGGAACAGAGAATTTATGTGAATTGGGGAGGAACTCACAAAAGGAGGGTAAGAATGGTGTACAACTCAAAGGATACCATCCATGTCGTTGAATTTACATGTGGATTGTTGAACTGGTGTATGCTTTGCTGTGCATTTTCTTAACAACAAAAATCAATTATTTAAAAAAAAACACACACAAAAAATACTGCATTGAAAAAAGTGACTGACTTAAAACACACAGTAAACTGATGCTGTAGGGTAAGCATTAGACTTACCCTGTGTGTGTGTGATGGTGTGATGCTGTAGGGTAAGCATTAGACTGCTAACCGCAAGGTCAGAAGTTCAAACCCACCAACTATCTTTGGAAACCCTATACAGGGTTGCTATGAGTTGGAACCAACTCTAAAGCACTTAACAATACTGCTACAGCCTCATTACCATATGCAGAAAAT
>NW_006408521.1:21140541-21142362 GCF_000296735.1 Chrysochloris asiatica
AGAGAAAATTATTGAAGCATTGCTGTAAGAAAACTTGCCTAACATTATGAAAGATGAGAAGGTAGCACACAAGAAGCTGATTGAATCCAAACAGGATAGATTCCAAAAGAAAATTACCAAGATATATCATAATCAAATTTGCCAAAACCAAAGACAAGGAAAGAATCCTGAGAGCAACTTGGGAATAACAAAAAGTTGTCTACAAAGGAGAACCAATAAGACTAAGCTCTGATTCCTTAGTAGAAATCACGCAGGATAGAAGGCAATGGTATGATATATACAAAACTCAGAAAGAAAAAAATTGCCAACCAAGAATCATTTACCCAGCAAAGTTGTCCCCCCCAAATACAATAAGGAAACTAGATGTTTCCTGATAAACAGAAATTATAGGAATTTGTAATGACTAGACAAATGTAACAAAAAATTCTAAAGGGTATTCTTTGGACTGAGAACCAACAACAGCAGACAACAACCTGAGATTACCATACATGACAACATCAGCTAGAAATCAATCCAGATATAGAAGTATTGAATGAAATAAACCTACAAGATTGAAAATAGTGAACCAGAAATCAATGTATAATGAAGAAATCAATGTATAATCAATGCACAAAGCAAAAACGGGGATAGCGTAGATATAGAACTTTCAAATGGCAAGAAGGTTAATTTTTTTTTTCTTGAACAGAAGATTATTTTCTCTCCGTTCTAGAGGTGGGGACTCTACAGGGCGTTGGGCTGTAGCTGTATTTTCACACAGGGCCCGCAGAGGCTCTCTTACAGCCTGGTGCTGATTGCTGGTCAACCGTATGGCCAGTGGCAGAGCACAAGCTGGACCATGGGCAGTTCCACAGTTGTTTCTGCCCTTTGTTCCCCATGTTGGTTATATACAAGTAGATTTCAAGATAAAACAGACTGTTTCAAGCAAGGAAAAAAACTAATAGACTACCAGGTAACCTTAAAGAAAAAATTAATAAACTACAAGGTAACATCAAAGTTAAAAAATAAAAGAAAATCAGAAAGATTTAGTAAACATTCACACAATAGAAATGAAAATGACAAGAAAATCCACAAACAAAATGCACTCACCATAGAAAATTATGTGGAGCAAAGAATGTACCACAAAAAAATGACAACAATAAATTCATACCTATTGATAATTATACTGAATGTAAATACATTAAGTGCGCCAGTCAAGAGAGGAGAATGGATAAGAAAACAGGATGCTTCAATATGCTGTGTACAAGAGACATATCAAAAAGAGGGAGACAGTCTAAATGTCCACCAACAGAAGAATGTTTAAACAAACTTTGGTACATACACACAATGGACCACTACAAAACATAGACAAATAATGATGAATCTGTGAAACAACTCACCACACGGTTGAATTTGGAGGACATTATGCTGAATGAATTAGTCAATCGCAAAAGGACAAACATTGTATGAGACGAATTACGTAAAAAGTTAAAAAAAAGAGGTTTTTTGATAAAAGAAACAATCTGTGATAGTTATGAGGCAGGGGGCGGGAAGGGAAAATTATTCACAGACTAGAGGGTAGACACATGTTAATATGGGAGACAGAGCAGGCAATATACTACAAGAAGGAGGTTAGCGGAGGAAATGTAAAGGAAGGTAGCAGGAGACACAGGGAGGAATGTAATAGAAAAAGTGAATAGAGGTAAAGTGCTGTTAACAGTTGATACATGAAGGGGATTAAAACTATGTAATGAAGCAAAGTATATGATTTGTTGAATGTAAAACTGATGATCTGCTGTGCAAACCTTCATTCAATTCACAATAAAAAGTTAAAAAACAAAAAAA
>NW_006408521.1:21142462-21150767 GCF_000296735.1 Chrysochloris asiatica
TTTACAACAGTCCATAACAAGGTCTAACCCTTTTTACATTCTGGCTTCACAAATTCCTGATTATGTTTCCCACCAAAGAATGGCAAGAGGAAATGACCTTTGTAGTAGTTTCCTTTGTAATCAGCATTCTCTGAATTGACCATGCTGGCCTGCACTGCCCTTTGTAAATTGCTTTTATCTTACTTGGGGGGCAGGGGCCAGGAAAGATTTCTTGCTGCGCTCACCAGTGTCCGTGCCATAAAAACTGGGGCCTTTATAGCATATTTCCCAGAAAATGGAACCCCGCTCTCACTGTCATCAGTTGGATTCACAACTCATGGCGACGCTGTCCAGGGTTTCCAAGGCCGTAAATCTTTACAGGAGCAGAAAGCCTCATTTTTCTCCAGAGAAGTGGTTGGTGGAACTGCCAACCTTGATTAGCTTGTCCTATGGCACTACCAGAGTTCCTTAGAAAAGAACATAGGTCCCCTGATTCGGATGCAATTTTTCTCCTTTTTAACACTGGTACACACACACACTCTAAAATAATCAGACGGCAGACCACATGTTAGTTGATTTTTGCTTTGCTACTGGAATTCATAGAGTTTTCCATCAGTTTTTATTTCTCCTCACATTGGAGGGAAAGAAAGAGTAGAAATGGGTGCTAGGGTAGAACAGAGCTGGGATTCCACTGTACATTTATTTTAGAAACTGAGGAGACAGAATATCTTTTCCCAGTCATGCCTGGGCAGAGTATGACCCAGGGCATGGGGAGGTTGTTGTTGTTGTTTACTGCTGTCGAGTCGGTACCAACTCAGGAGCCAGACAAAACGTACAGCTAGCAGTTTTTAATTCTGAATGGTCAGCTCCTGAACACAGCTATTCCTGTGTTCACCCTGACTGGCAGCATGAACATGCTTCTTTTGGTGCTGGGCCCAGGTGTGCCTGGGAGCAGTCAAGTCCAGCACAACTGGAAGCGCTGGCGGAAGGGCTCTGTCTTCCCTGATTGAGAAGGACTTGTAGAGCTGGTAGCAGAGAGCTATGATGAATAAAGCCCCTTTGCTGCTTCTCTAAGTACCTTCTACAAAGATTTCTTCCTTCAGATCCTCTATTTTTAAAAATGCTCTTCTCAGGGAATGAGCCAGTGAAAATCTGAAGAGCTTCCCCTGGGAGAAAGTGAAATCAGATTTTTTTCCTTTCTTCACTTAGTGTCTAAGTTGAGAACCCAAAGTAGTAAGAGACACAGTATGAGGCTGGGGAAGATGGAGGCTTTTTGAGAGTCCACACCTTTGCTGAATGCCACTTTGAAGGGAAAGAAGAAGTCGAATGGCAATTTCCAGGTCATTCTGGGCTGGCCCCTTGGAGGCTCTGGCTTCTGGGTAATGTCCACAAAGGTTACAAGGGTTGTCAAAGATACTTCGGTTTGTAGTTGGGAAACCTGCAGGGGAAAAAGTCAGTGACAGGTCAAAAATTGGTCCCCATTTATATCGGCTCTTTTGCTATTGTTACTATTTTTCTAAAAAAAAAAATTGTACTAAGCAATATATACCTTTTTCTCAGATTGGTCCTATGGTCTGTTGATGAGACACAGGGAAAGCAATTTCTTAGCAATAAATAGTCCATGAGAACTGAGAAGAGTTATAACTACCTAGAGGCTGTAGGATTAGCACTAGACTGTTACCACAAGGTTGGTGGTTCAAACCAACCAGCAGTTCCTTGGAAACCCTATACTAACTCAAAAGCATTTTGCACAACAACAAAGACTGACTCAAAGTTTATCCAGTTGAAGAGCTCCCTGTTATCAGAAATGCCAGCCAGCTAACTGTTCTCAGGCCGCTTTCAGGTCCCTGAAGATTCCAAGCTCTGAAACCATACACATTTCGGTACAAGTCGAAGTAGTATTGGCAATTCTATTCCTTCTTAAATTGCAGAAGAAAATACAAAACGGACTAAAGGAAATGTGAAGAGGTTTATTACTGAAGAATTTTGAATTTTATCTAGACTTTACCTCACAAGGTAAAAAAATACTTGATTTTGTGCCATAACTTAATATTTTTGGACTTTGATATCTTTGGATTTTAACTTACAAGAAAATTTACTCTTAGGACTTAACATTTTCTCCTCCCCAGGAACTTCATAATGGGAACAAGACTTACATTCAATTTGGAGCAAATCTTTATAGTGGACATTTTGAAACATGTTATTATTTCATTTAATCTCACAGCAAAATACCTGAAGAGCTATACTGGTTGAGATGGCTAGTCATACTTTGGGATAGGAAATAACACAGAGAATGAATTTTCAGGTGGGTTCAGTCTTGTTCAGTCGTTGCTTTAATTAATATGCTATTTGACTAAATTCAAAGCCTTTGGAGTGAGGGTAGATTCTAAACTCCAAAATAATAATTGCAAGAGGATACTCAAAGCAACTGTGGTTGGAATTAGGGCAAAGGGCTCATGATGGAAAGGACTGGATTGCATTATGAAGCCCACTGCTGCACACCTCAGCTGCATCTTCAACTTAGTACTTTTGAGTAATAAAGCTGACGTGTTAATCTCTACCTGAGCCTTTTAAAGCGTTTCTACTCAGGCAGGGTATAGGAGTGTCATTGTTGTTGTTAAATGCACCAAGCTCCCTCCGTTGCTACGCTTAAGCCCATGGCTGCTGCCACTGGGCCAATCCATCTCGTTGGGAGGTCTCCCTCTTTTTCGCTGACCCTCCATCCACTTCATCAGGCATGATCTCCTTCCACCAGGACTGGCTCCACCTGATACTATATCTGAAGTATGAGAGATGAAGTCTGGCCATCTTGGCTTCTAGGAACACTCTAGTTGTTCTTCTTCTAACACAGATTTGTTTAATGACCCTGCATAGGGTTTTCAAGGAGTGGCTTGTGGGTTTGAACTGTCAACCCTGTGGCTAGCAGTCCAGTGCTGATCCTATATAGCGCCACACTAGCCTCTTCAACTCATCAAATCAGGGAATTTCTGGAGTTCTGAGGTCAGCCCTATCTAGAACAATCTCTAAGGTAGCCATGAGTCCAGGAAGACAGCCTCTGGGCCCATGTCTACTCAAGTAGCTATTTAAATTCTATGCTGGTTATTAGTCTCTGATAAATTCCAAATGATAACACTTTTTTTGAACAGAGTTGTTCTTTCAGACTCTTGATATATGCTCATCAAGAGCCAATAATACCAGACTTCAGGTCTTCTCTCTGTGTATCTCCAAAATCCCTCTAATCCCACAAGAAACAAATACAAAATTTCCATTTTCACTAAAAAGCAGAGACATTAGAATATGTGAAAACAGAAAGCAAATTAGAGACATCGTTTTGCAGAGGGAAAGGAGGTCAAACCTTCAGAGACTAGAAGCAAACCCTGGAAAGACTCAGTAATGGTGGATAATAGGGAGGTAGGGATGAGGTAGACTCCTGGTTTGCTATTGTAGGATAAGCACTGGACTGCCAACCATAAGGTCAGTGGTTCAAACCTACCAGCCACGCCTCAGAAACCCTATAAAGGGTCTCTGAGTCAGAACCAACTCGATGGCACTTAACAAGAGTCATTTCTAAGGAAAATGAAAATACTAAGTTTCTGAACTTACAAAGGTAAGAATTAGGTTGTAAAGCCAAGGTTGATGCTAAAGCTGTCCTAAGACCTATCATAAACTGGTATGTATTTAACTACAGATAAAAACTGTTCCTATTAATGGAGTTCATAAGCTCCAGAACTGGTGACTACCAAGGAGCTATAGCAGTAACTTATACAGCAGTAACTGTTAATAGCAGTAACTTATACAGCAGTAACTTTAATAGCAGTAACTTTAACAGCAGTCAATAGACTCAGAGACTGATAAATGTGGGTGATGACTGTAATTGATGTTTAACACGTTTATAGAAAACGTTTTTGATGGTTGAAGTCCATCATCATATAGTTGTTAAGTGTCTTTGAGTTGGTTCGGACTCACAGTGACCCTGTATAATGTTTTTGAGGAGTGGCCAGTAGGTAAGTACTGCTGGCCTTGCAGTTAGCAGTCCAGTGCTTCTCCTACAGTGCAACACCAGGACTCCTTCAGTATAGTTGCTGTTGCTGTTCAGTGCCTTCGAATCCCTTCCGACTCATAGCAACCTTGCATTTAAACAGACCGTGTGGTCTAGCGCATTATTTGGCAGCGCCACGACTCCCTCAGTATAGCAGTGCCTACAAAATTTATTTTTAAAGAAATTAGTCTGTGTTATAGTCTGGAACTAAGAGATGCAAATAAAAAAACAAAAAAGCCATCATCACCAGCACCAAAATCCCTAGGGAGAAAAAGGATATAGATTGAATTTACTATATAACAACATGCTAATTTCAGTAAACCAGGCAGGGAGGAGAGACTTAAAAAGGTAATTATGTTGGCTTGACTATAAACAAGCATTGGCTGATAGAATAAAGTGGCTCTCAGAAGTTAAAAAATTATCTTAGTATCAAATAGTTCATAAGACAATCACAACCCTGCAAGGCTTAGTGGTCCATTATGAGTCGGAACCAACCATAAGGCACTTAACAGCAGCAATGAGCCATGACTTACCTGTGCAGATTGGCATTGGTACAGGAATCGGACTCCTGATACCTGAGCTTGGGGGTTGGATTGCAGGCCTACATAAGCCCACAATACCTGGATCTCCAGGGAAACTGGTATGAAACAGCAGGATGTACAATTTATAGCCTGCAAAAGGGTAAAGAAGCATCTGCTTAAATTGCTTGATGATTGCCTTAGTCAGCATGTTTCAAGAAAACATCGTTTTTAAACATTCTACAATAATGGAGAAGGAAAAGGACAGCAAACATGCTTAGAGACAGAACACAAACGTTTACAGATATATGGCCTACTATTGTCCCAAGTCACACACAAAAAAACTAATATTTAAAATGGAAATCACAAATATATACAGGAATAAAGTGTAAGCAAATACAAAATGCTTTATAAGAAATTCTTAGTGAGTGTTGCATGACCAGTGTAAACACCGGAAGAAGAAACAGCAATTGCTGGCTGGGGAGTGTTTTGTGGGACCAAGATGACCAACGTGTGACAGGAAGAAGGGAATTCAAAAGAAATTCAGGCAGAGGGATAAAAGGTGTGCAATAATACAAACTAACCATTTACTGGTTATGACCTTGAGCAGACTTCTAGGCTACAGCGAAGGAGCAGTAAAAGGTTAAGGAAAAACAGACTTTTGGGTTAGATTATGAAGTCCAACTGAGTAGTCTACTTTGAAGACACTGGGGAGACAGGATGGTTTCTTAAAGTGGGAGGAAGGTGAGGCTTTCTGCTCCTATAACAATTTACAGCCTTGGAAACCCTTCACAGGGTCACGTGAATCGGAACAGCTTCAATGGCACTCAACAGCAACATACTTAAAACAAGACTCTAGAATGATGAATTTTAAGATATAGGAAGGACTGATGATGAGGGCAGTGAAGATGAGGAATCAGGAGGTTTCTATGACTTGGCAGATGCCAACAATGCCTTGTGCTTTTCTAGTTTCACAGGTTTTTTATAGCAAGGTTCACAACAGGCAATGATATAGATGAAGTTAGAATAGAGGAAGACATGGAGAAATAATACTGTGGGAAACGTTTACATTTATACTTAGAACCTCAGGAAGAAAAAAGGAATCAAAGATGATGCTAAGGTCAAAGCTTACGTGACTGAAAGGACTACAGTTCTATTAGCAGTTTCTGCTAAATGAAACCTAGAAAAAGGATGAATATGGAGATAATAGGTTTACTTCAGTCATGACAATTTTATGATGATGATGGTGTACTAAAGAAGGAATTCTACTAGGCAAGTGAACATGGACAACTGGAAATTCAGTAGAGAACTCAAGGGTTGAAATACAAATTTTGGAAGTCCTATGCAAAAAGAATGTTTGAAACACTTCTGGAACTGAGGAAATATCTTACTTCCATTTATGATGGAGAGAGCTTCAGGAAGTCAATCAGGAATTCGTGGAGAAAGAGTGTTGACAAAGATGGGGAGGGAGTAACAAGTGAGAGGGCTTCAAAAACTGTGGAAAATGGTATAAAAAATATAATGGAATTTTTCCATGAACTTTTTGTTGTTGACAGGTGCTTTCAAGTTGGTACTGATGCATAATGTCCTCATGCCTAAGAGAACAAAACACTGCTGGTCCTGCTCCAACCTCATAGTCATTGAACTTTTTGAGGCCCCCTCATACAAACCCTATGGAACAAGAGTTCAAAAGAGACAATATGACCTAAGGGAGCTGTAGAAAAGTTTTACCTAAGTTGAACTGAAAAAAATGAGGTAGACAGGTGATACTGAAACTGAGAGAAGATCACTTACTATGGAAACGAGAAACCACAGAAGTAGCAGTGACAGCTGTCATGAAAATACATCACTTAGGATGGATTCTAGATGACAAAACTCGAGGAACAAGGAGTTCAAGATTCAAACAGGCAGCAGGATTAATTTTAGAAAGAGACAGAGAGAGATTTCAGAGCAAAAACATGTTCGTTTGTAGAAAATACAGAAACACACATTAAAAGAAAACAAAAACATTACCCACAGTCTCAACACCAAAGGACAAGCATTACTCTGGTTAGCGTAGTGGTTACGAATCGGGCTGTGAACCTCAAGATCAGCAGTTCGAAACTACCAGCTGTTCCGCGGGAAAAATATGAGGCTTTCTGCTCCCGTAAAGATTTACAGCCTCGGAAACCCTGTGCAGGGCTGCTATGAGTCGGAACCAACTCCATGGCACATAACCATTAATAGTTTGGAATATGTATAATTTTATGCACCCATATTGAGTTGAAATTGTACTATACTTTCATTTTTAATGATTGAGACATAGTCACATACCATACAACTCATCCTTTTAAACGTTTGCAGTTCAAGGATTTTTAGTATATTTACAAAGCTATAACACCAGCACCATTATCTAATTCCAGAACAATTTCATCACCCCATTAGCAATCATATCACGTCTGCCCCCTACCTACCTCTAGCCCCTTGTTGGGTGCTGTGGATTTTATTTCCACTGAAAATGACCCCATGTCACAAGAGTACAAGTGCTACATAGTAGGGCGTCCTCGGCTGCGATCTTTATGGAAGCAGACTGCCAGGATTTTATCCCACGGAGTCACTGGGTGGGTTTGAACTACCAACCTTTCAGTTAATAGCCAAGATGTAACTGTTGTGCCACTACGGCTACTTCAGCCTCTTGTTGTTGTTGCTCGGTGCCAGAGATGGACTCAGTGACAGAATTTCAGTCCCTGGCAACCCAAAATCTACTTTCTATCTCTGAATTTTCCTACTTAGAACCCCCAAATTCTTTTTTATGGCTGAATAATATTCCAGTATATGAACATTCAACTAATAATGTCTGAATTAGTCTGTGAATACTGTCAGATACATTACTGGAAGATGAGTCCCTCAGATTGGAGGGCACTATGGAAGAGTAGCCTCCTCAAAGTAGAGTTGACCATATGACCTGCATATAGTGCAAAGCTTCCAGGACCTTTACTTGTTGATGGGGCATGAGTCAAAACGAAGATAAACATCTGCGAACATCCACCAATAATTGGAACATGGAATGTACGAATCAAGGAAAAAGTGGAAGTTGTCAAATATGAAACAGAACGTAGGAAGATCGATACTCTAGACATTGTTGTTGTTAAGTGCTATGGAGTCGGTTCTGACTCATAACAGTCCTGTATAGGTTTCCAAGGTTGCAAATCTTTGTGGGAGCAGAAAGCCTATTCTTTCTCCCACAGAGTGGCTGGCGGGCCCAAACCATGGACCTTGTGTTTGCATGCAGTCTAGTGCTTATCATATGGAGCCACTGTGCTACCATGTAAAGGGTACATTCATATATATGATATATATATGAATATATCATATATATATTATAAAACAAAACAAAAAACCTCTCCAAGAACCACAGGTGAAATGAACAAGTAGCAGAAATGCCTACATGCCAACCATGAGAAAGACAATGGTGATATGAAAGGTGTGATGTAGCTTATAGAAAAGCTGAAGTGGACTGGTATTGACCTTTTTAATCTGACCATCATGTGGTTTACTATGCTCTGAATGACAAATTCAAGAGAAAAGTCATCGCATTCATTGTCAAAAAGGACATTTCAAGAGCTATCTTGAAGTACAATGCTGTTTGTGATATGATAGTATCCACTCGCCTACAAGGAAGACTAGTTAATACCACTATTATTCAAATTTACACACCAACTACTGAATTCACTGATGATGAAGCTGAAGAATTCTACCAACTTCTTCAGTCTGGAATTAATCAAACATG
>NW_006408521.1:21156707-21166047 GCF_000296735.1 Chrysochloris asiatica
AAGAGTCAATGTATTTGAATTATGGTATTGGAGAAGAATATTAAAGAATATTAAAAGTACCACGGACTCCCAGAAGAACAAACAAATGTGCTGGAATAAGTAAAGCCAGAATGCTCCTCAGAAGCCAGGATAGTGAGAATTTGTCTCTCATACTTTGGTCATGCTATCAGGAGGGACCAGTCACTGGAAAAGGAGGATATCATGCTTGGTCAAGTGGAGGGTTAGTGAAAAAGACAAAGAGACCCCCAGTAAGACGGACTGGCACCATGGCAACAACATTGGGCTTAACCGTAGCAACAACTGTGAGACAGTGCAGGACCGGGCAGTGTTTTGTTCTGTTGTATGTTCGGTGCCTATGGGTCAGAACAGACTTGGCGGCACCTAACAACAACAAATGTGACAATAAACAATAAGGATGATTGTGATAATTACTATGAACTGATAAGGGACCAATTATAAAGTCAAGTGAAAAAAGCATGGTACAAAGTTGTCCTTATAATAACCTACCATTCTGGTGGGAAAAAGAAGAATTTGAGTGTTTTATTGGTGAATCTGAAATGTTTTATGGAAGGAAAGAAATGAGTAACTTTGGTTGCCTCTGTGAAGGGGAACAGAAGCTTGGGAGGGGGATTTTTAATTTGTACTTTCTGGATTTGTTGACTAAGTATAGGTATTATGTATACAGCAAAATAAACATTAACTTCAAAATTTAAATGCTAAGAAATAAATTAAAACTTTAAATGGTAAGAAACAAACATAATGACATGGCTAGCTGAAGTTAGGAGTATTGGACAGGCAAAAGAAGAAGCAGGCAATAGAGGAGGCTCATTTTACTTAGAAGAGAGTCAGGAGGGAGATTCATCTGATGTAGACCAATGGTAAACTAAAAACAGAAACACTTAAAGGTGTTTACTTCTGGGGCTGCGAATGGATGAAGGTTTTACTTTTCATTCAATACCATCCTTTATCGTTTCAATTTTCAAACTTGTAAATGTATTATTTTTATAACCACAACAGAAAGATCATGATTTCAACCTCAAGTGTGTGTTGACTATATAGTCAAGAATACAGCCAATGTTTGAAGCATAGAGTTGAGTTTGAATCAAAGAGTTATCTTCAGACTTTCTATCTATATATTTTATAAATCTAAGCTGAAATGAAGACTTCAAATAGGCATGATTTTTTAAAATATTCTTTGTATAACCACCACACTATTAGTGGAAATAAGGTTGGTTTTAATGTTACCACCTGTAATTTACAAAGGGGTAAAATGAGTCTTGGTCAGAAAACGTTATTTCTCTTCTTACCGAAACATTGCAGTTCCTGCTGAAGATCCGGGTCCACTGTCCTTTCTGGCCTGGGTCAGCATTACCAAAGATGGCAACATGCTCTGGTCTGGGCATTCCATGAAGAGTCTGATAAATCTCCTGCTGCAAATAGCGACAGCCCGCCTTCCTCAGCCTGTAATTAAACACCATGATGCCTGGAAATCCACGCTAATACCAGGGAAGTGTGTATCAACTATCAAATAGTCAAATAATGGGCATCTCAGAAAGTAAATTTAGCACCATCACTATAATAATGTAACCATATTAGTATAGTAATGCAAACCTTAGAAATGATACTTAAAACATATTAAAGAAAATAATCATACATAGGGATAAAAGGACTGTTTCCAGAAAACTCCTAACAATACTAAAGTTGCCTAGGTTATGAGAATATTCCTAACTAGCATTCTCTGAACTAACTGTCATTTAAAAGTTGCCATATATCAACATATTGCCTACAGGGAAAGGCAAAATTATGGGAAAGGATGCAGAAACAAAGGGTTACCTGAGCTTGCATCCAGATACTGCATTCACTCCAAACTGTGCTTCATGTCTCTCAGCAGAGCAGGTTCCATCACCCTGACTCTGCAAGAGTGTCATCTGAGATGGAAAGTCAAGGACGGTATAACAGTAACAAAGTAGACAGGGTTGGAAACGGTATGCTTTACTTATTCTTCTCTTCATGCCATTTGTATTTTATTACTATCAGAATATCCTTCAAGCCAAAAATTTGTGTTTTTAGTAATTGACAATTGGGAGACAACTATTGTTTTTCCAAAAATGATGTCACATATAAGCATGTAAATATCTCATTAACAGACAAAAATCAGTCATAATCCTTACGGTGAGATAGAACTAGAGTAATAATAGGAGATCTTGTCTAACTTTGGGCGCAGGAATAGTGGCTAGGATTAGCCCAAAGCCAATTCCTATGAGACAGAGATCAAATACATCCCAGATTGTCACATTTTCCCAAGCTGCTCTATGTACCATTCCATCACTGACACCAGCCACTCTCTCTCCCCTCAGCACTCTTTTTCCCCATTTGGGTTTGGAAATTTGCTGCAACGTCTCACAAAACTCACAGAGTATTCTTTCTTATAGCCAAGTGGCTTATTAAGGAACAAGTCTCAAATTGGGATCAGAACCACCAGGCTGCAACTCAAGATCACAAGCCATGTTGGCAAAGTCTCCCTTCTTCAATGCAGGCTAGCTCTCTCAGGCCCTGAGGTAAAGCTCTTGTTGGATTCCTGTCTGTCACTGCTGGCTCTGGAAATCTCTTGAACTGTGTTTCCAAAGAACCAAGGCCAAAGGCCACATAATAAAGGGATTCACTTCATCACACTACCTTCAGTCACTCTACCATAAGTGTTAAAGCTGTTGATGTCATAAGCATTTCAGAACATACTATATTAATAATAGTTTGAAGAAAATGCCGAATACCTTAAAAAAAAAAAAAAAAAAGAGTGGAGGACCCTAGGAACTGGAAAATCCCAAAGTTCTGCAGCTGCAGATTTTCTCACTAGGCTGAACAAACCAAAAAGGATATTGAGTGACGTACATCTCCTGTTAAAGCCAAGAGTGGTTTCCCAACAAGGTAGCCGGGATTCCCACTTCTAGGACCCAGAAGAGAAGTAGCTGTGCTTCCTTCAAAAGGCTGCAGGAAGAAAAGGAAACTCAATTATTGAGAAGAGAATCCCTTACCACCTCCCTCAAGCTGGCTTTGCATTCTTCCTCATGCAATGCAACAAGTTAGCAGCACAGATTTCTCGGCCTTCCCAGGCAAAGAAACAGCATTTTGTAGAAATTTCTAATCCATTTTTTTTTAGTTTATTAATATAAATTGGGAATCCTGGTATGGCGCTGTAGGATAAATACTGGACTGCTAACCACAAAGTCCACAGTTCCAACCCACCAGTAGCTCTTTGGAAACCCTACCCAGAACCAACTCAATGGCACTGAACATCAAAATAAATTGAGCTATTTTTACATGAAGGGGCTTCAAAAAGTTTGGGAAAAATGGAATTGAAAGATAACAGAATTTTCCCACCAAGTTTTTGAAGCCTCCTTGTACTGAAATTCACTATATACTATTATTATTACCAAGGGTGACAACCAAGGATTCCTCAACTGCGTTTCTCAAAAATGACTATCAGTTTAGGGATACGTTTAACCTAGCTGAGAGTAGAGTTATTTCAGTGTAACTGAGTAGTAGGTGTACTCTAAAATATATGCATATAGTCATAAAGATATCTCAAAAATGATCTCTGATCATTCCCACTCCCTCAATACACAGGGATGGGCAACTTGGACATTGGCTACCCAAAATGGGAGGGGAGGGCCTACAAAGACAAGAAGTGACTGGCATACAAGCTTTCAAGAGGGAGCCTAGATTCAGAGGGTGCGGAGGAAGGGAGACTCTCCCTACTACTACTGAGTAGTAGCCAATCTGTCTGGGTGGGACTGATGAGAGGAGATATGGATAGCATTCATGTGGTACAATAGTGAATGACTGTTATCAGGACTGACTGTGAGTGTTGGAAATGTAAAGGTAGACATTCTGTAGCAAAAGGAGGGGAGTGACTTTGCAGTCCAGGAGAGGAGGGCCCTGCGACCATCAAGGGAGAAGAACGGAGTGCAGGACCCTACCCAGAGAAATAGTGATGCCAGAGATGGAGGCATAGACGATGACGTGGAGAGATGGAGCGGCTGGGGACTCTAAGTCCAGAGAAGGAGAGGGACTGTGTGCTGATGACCAGGGTTGGTTGATGATGCGTGAATGGGATTATAACCAAGGCAATGTAACGATATACGACAGGATGAATGTAAAGCTAATGTTTCCCCATGTAAACTATCACATAATTCACAATAAAACATTGAAAAAAAAAAAAAATTGATCCCTGAGACACAAGAACTTGGTTGATCACCAGATGGTAAAGCTGATAAGAAAATGTATTGTTAGGTTCAAGAAAAGGAAAGAAGTTTAAGAGAACCAAAGGTGGTGATCAAGATGACAAACTTAGATCATATGGGAAATGAATAAAATATCCAGAAATAAAAGAAAAGCTAGCTAAAGCATTTCTGTAGGATGTTGGCTTAGTTTACGACTCAAAATTACTATTAAAAAAAGAGTTATGATTTAAGATTAAAGTCCTGCTTTGCGTGGTGCCAGACTGAGAATCAGAGAAAAATGTTAATAAATAAACATGCTGAATCTCTATCAATTATAGCTTAATATTTGAATATTGAGTGTGGAGCCTTTAAGGAACTGACTGGACTAGGCTTTCGTATTCTTATTCTAGTTTGCATGTGTTTCCGAAGCAGGGGAACATGCCTATTTCTAGCCAGCATTCCACCCTCAATCAATCCTTCATAGGAGATGGGCTCTAACCCTGAAGCGAACGGTGAAGTGTTGCTGTAAGGAAACGTCTGGCTCAAGAGTCAGGTTGGTATGTCGAAAGCTGACAGAGACTCTCTGGATTCCAAAAGTTCCATTGGTCTCTATCTCATACATCACCTAAAATGCAAAAGAAGAATCAGTCAATTAAAAAAAAAACAAACATTTAGTTGACTGTGTACAGGACAGAGGATTTTCTGTCTTTTCAAATTTCTATTATAACTGAGTGGAGGTTGCTAAAAAGTAACCTTAAAAATGCCAAACACAAATGTCATGAAAAGATCACTTCATATTACACTTGGACATAAGAGCTCACGGCTGGAGCTCACAGAAGGGGTTCCTGGAGGAAGTGAGTTTACAGTAAGAAAGACAAGAAAAATAAGCTAGACTGTGGGCAGAAGAGGAAGAACAGAAGAAGAGGTAGAGGTGAGCATGGCATGAAAACTAGATTTACTTGGCTTTAGCAATATCTGAGGTTGAGGAAAGATAGCTGTGGAGAGGAAGCACAAGCAATTGAAGGTAAGTTTAAATTCCTGAAGTATTTCAAATCTTTAAAATACTTGAAATAACTCCTAATTCTAGGTTGTATCGATTACAAGAGAGAATGGAGGAACAGAGAAGGCTAGTCTTTTTAGATTTTCAGATGACACTGTATCAGCAGAACAAAAGGTGGACAGTCAGTAAGAGCCAGTCAGAGGCTGCATGTAAGAAAAGGAAGACAAATTAGAAATAACTGGAATGTTCTGTGCCTAAAACACTAGAGGATAGTGGCAATTAAAAAGATTAAAACACACGTTGAGGGGAAGTGGATAGGCTCAATTCTTGACATGTTAAGTTTGAGATAATATAAGCAAATTCATGTGGGGTTAATTGACTACTTAACGGGATTTGGGCATCTCTGGTAAAGTAGGTCAATACACATCAGTCTAGAATCAAGTTCTGACTAAGGTCAGCATCCATACCTGCGAAACCACATTCTGACAAGTGTTTCCAGACAACAGAGGAGAATCAGTCTGTGAGACAAGTGTTACAGGCACCTGAAAAGAGCCAGGGTAAGATGCAAATCAGCTAAAATTAAAAGCAGCGTTTTCTCTTCTACCTACATACCAAGTTGAAATGAGTATTCTTTTTTCTTCTTGACCTTCCCAATTTTCTATCCTTCCATTGCCAGCATACAACTTCAAAAGTCATTCTAGATCAGCAATTCTCAATATACATTCCCCAGAACACTAATACTATTAGATATAAAATAAGGATTCCATAGATACATCTTAGAAATATTGTGTTCTATACTACCCTATTAAAGATCTCTGGTAGTGCAGTGGTTATGAGCCGGGCTGCCAACCTTAAAGTCAGCAGTTCAAAACTACCAGCGATTCCACGGTAGAAAGATGAGGCGTTCTGCTCCCATAAAGATTTTCAGCCTCGGAAACTCTGTGCAGGGTTACTATGAGTTGGAGCCGACTCCACAGTACTTAACAACAATACTCCCCCCTATTGGAGCTCTGGTAGTGTAGTGGTTATGAGTCAGGCTGCTAATTTCAAGGCCAGCAGTTAGAACCACCAGTGGCTCTGCAGAAGAAAGACGAGACTTTCTGCTCCTGTAAAGACTTACAGCCTCGGAAACCCTGTACAGGGTCGCTATGGGTCGGAACTGACTCCATGGCACCACCACCATCACCACCACATACTCCCCTATTAGGAATTAACAAGGCCTTCCTGAATCTTAAAGACTTCCAAGGCCAGAAATCAGCTGCTGTCTAGCTGATTCCAACTCATGTCAACCCCATGTGTGCTTCATGGATTTTCAATGATTAATTTTTTTGGAAGTACACATCAGGCCTTATTTCTGAGGCTCCTTTGTGTGGACTTGAACCTACAGCCTTTTTTGGTTAGCATGTAAGAGAGTTAACTAGGAACTCAAATAAGTCCACCATAAATTAAGCATTTAGCTTCATTTAATCCAGTGTGTTCCAAACTACTTACTAGTTGTACCAGGGGGCTTCAAAACATTCATGAAAAATGGAATGAAAAGATAACAGATTATTTCCACAAAGTTTCTGAAGGTCCCTAGGATAGAACACACTTGAGAAAACAATGGTCTAAATCCATACTTAACACAAACATTTCCTTTCATCATTACAATTCAGACTGAAATTGCCCCAGAAACAAAGGGGAAAGTATTCTCTTTCCATTTTCTTGATATGCAGCATCATACCTCCATATTGTGCAGATCAGTCATACCTGTTGGAACCTAGAATAAGAAACATGAATGTGTATAGATGTTACAGAAAATCACCAGGAGACTGTGGTTTCTTAAGACTACCAATAGACTTTGGGTTGGGGAATCACCAATTAGAATGATTTGCTTCCTCTTTTCCATCTGACTTTTCATACTACAAAGCCAGGTATGAGGTGGTAGGGAGGTTGGATGGACTAAGAAGTTTGACTTAACTACCAAATAGTAAAAGCAGTGTTTTGGTGAAAGAGAGATGTCATTCCTTAAACCCTTCCCAAGCCAATCCCATTAGCCCACAGTCTGATAATCTATTATCCTTGATATATATTCCTAGTACTTTATTTATCTTCAGACAGTAGGATTTCCAGTCTTCTTTTCATAATCCATCAACAATGGGACGTAGGATGTTGACTTCAAATTCACACTGGTAACAAAGTAGGGAGGGAGGAGAAGATACATACCTTCAAGACTGTGAAATTATAGTAAGAAGCAGCATCAAGAGCTGGATCCAAGATACAGCTACTTGTCAGGTTCTTAAAAAAACGAGTGCAAGTTGTACTTTTACTCTCCAAAAAGCCTTTGAACACAAAGAATTAAGGGAATGATAAATGAAAAAGCCTATTTTAAATCAACCACAAGGTAGATATTTCTTCCCTGGACTTACTTGCAGGGTTGATCTCGGCACAAAGTCCTCCAGCTCCAATTTCTGCAGGCTGTCTCAGCAGGCTTACAGTAGACCACTTGGAGAAGTAAATCACAATGGGGTCCCCAGCCTGAACACAGTATAAGAAATTTATTTGCAATGAGATTGCCAGAAAAGAAAAACAGGAAACAAGGGTTAGCTCAATAGCCTGTTAAGGTGGACAATACTGTGTTCCGTAAGAGCTGACAGTGGTTTACCTAGCTTCAAGGGACCTCAGAGGCCACTAGTCAACTGTCTTGGATGAAGGGAAGAACAAAACAATCCCATTCCCTTGCGCAGGCTTACCCTGTAAAAAGGTGGTGGCAGTGGTGGTGGTGACTGGAATGTGGGAATGAAAGCTTTGCCTCCAAACTCTGTAGCCAAAGCCTGAAAGTTGGTTCCATCAACCTTTTGGAGCTTTTGGAAATAGTTTAATTTTGCTGAAATGTTTTTAAAGAGAAGAGTTTAGAGAAAAGAAAAAGACTTATTTGAAAGTCTAGCATACCAAATAACTAATTTTTAATGAAGTATACACAGTATACAAGGAGCTCTGGTAGCATAGTGGTTAAGAATTGCGCTGCTAATCTCAAGGTCAGCAGTTCAAAACTATCAACGGTTCTGCGGTAGAAAAATGAGGCTTTCTACTCCTGTAAAGATTTACACCCTTGGAAACGCTATGCAGTGTCACTATGGGTAGGAATCGACTCAATAGGACTTAACAACAACAATATAATATACATATATTAAAGTCTACAAATGCACTAATCTTCAGTGTACAACTCAAAGAATTCTTAAACTGTATACACTAACATTACCACCACCTGGAAGGTTCCCAATCAATATTCCATCTTCAGTGGTCAACACAACTGCGTCACCTCCTAATTTATTTTAATGCTAGTTGAATTATTGATTTAGTATTAAGATTTGGTCTGAGTGGTGACCACGGAGACACAAATGGGGAAAGAGGCCATGTGAGGAATTGACCACAAGCCAAGGCCTGTCATGTAACACCCTGAGCTACTGCCAAGACCTAACCCTAGAAGCAGTACCCTGATTTGGACTTCTTTTCTTTAAAGCCATAAGACATCTAAAAATAATGTTTCAGTCTCTCAAGTGTATGAATTTTCTGTGCTTTATTCCTTTTATGTTGTAATTCTTAAATTGAAGATTTCAGACACTGAAAAGAGGCTATTTTCTTGAAAACTTATATAATTTTTATGTTGATGTTGTTTTTGCTGAGTCATCGAGTTGGTTCTATCATAGCCACGCTATATAGCGTTTCTGAGGCTGTGAATTTTTACAGGAATAGAAAACCTCATCTTTCTCCCACAGAGCAGCTGGTGGGTTTGAACCACCGACATGTGGTTTGCAGTCCAGTGCTTATCCTGCTGAGCCACTGCAGTCCCCAATTGTTGTTGTTGTTGTTGTTAGGAGCCATCGAGTCGGTACTGACTCATAGCGACCTTACGCACGGCAGAATGAAACACTGCCCGATCTTAGGTTACCTCACTACTGTTGCCATGCTTGAGTCCATCGATGCTGCCGCTTGGCCAGTCTATCTCTTGGGGGTCTTCTTCTTTATCTCTGACCCTCCACCTTACCAAATGATATCCTTCTCCAGCGACTGGTCCCTCCTGACAATATGTCTGAAGTATGAGAGATGAAGTTTGGCCATCCTGGCCTCCAAGGAGCAC
>NW_006408521.1:21166147-21168237 GCF_000296735.1 Chrysochloris asiatica
GTATCAGGATGGGAGGAAGATTTGTTAACAACCTGCTATATGCAGATGAGGAGTCCTGGTGTGGCGCTGTGGGTTAATGCGCCAGATTGCAAAGCCATTTGAGCTGCAAGGGCAGCAGTTCAAGCTCACCAGCTACTCCTCGGAAACCCTATACAGGGTCGCTATGGGTCGGAATCGACTCTATGGCACTTATCAACAACAACATATGCAGATGATACAACCTTGCTTGTTGGAAGCAAAAAGGATTTAAAATACTAGTCTTCTGTATGATTTGTACCTCAATGTAAATAAAACAAAAAATCCTTACCATTGGACCAATAAATGACATTAGATAAATGGAAAAAGACTGAAGCTGTCAAAGACTTCATTTTGCTTGGATACGCAGTCAACACTGATGAAAGCAATAGTCAAAAAATCAAAAGACACACTGCATTAGACAAATCTGCTGCACAAGACCTCTTTAAAGTGTTAACAGAGCAACGAGATCAGTTTGAGGACTAAGGTGTACCTGACCCAAGCCATGGCAATATGTATGTGAATAGCTTCTATGTATGTGAAGGTTGGACAATGAATAAGAAAGACTGTAGAAGAATTGATGCATTTGAGTTTTGGTGTTGAAGACTATTAAAAGTACCACGGACTGCCAGAAGAACAAACAAATCTGTAATGGAAGAAGTACAGCCAGAATGTTTCTTAGAGGTCAGGATGGCGAGAGTTCATCTCTCAAATTCCTGACATGTTATCAGGAGGAGCCAGTTGCTGAAAAAGGACGTCAAGCTTGGTAAAGTGGAGGGTCAGTGAAAAACAGCAATACCTTCAACGAGATAAATTGGCACAGTGGCAACAGCAATGGGCTCGAGTGTAACAAACATTGTGAGGATGGCTTAGGATGTGGCAGTATTATGTTGTTGTGTATGGGGTCGCTCTGTGATGGAACTGATCAAGGGTGCCTAACAATATACACATGGACTTTAGCAGACGGATTACATAAGAATCAAATTGACTACATCTGTGAGAAGAGATGGTGGAAAAGCTTAATATGATTAATCAAAACAAGGCCAGATGCAGCCTTTGGAACAGACCATCAAATGCTCATATGCAAGTTCAGGCTGAAGCTGAAGAAAATTGAAACTATTTCATGAGAGCCTAAAATTAATCTTGAATATATCCCACCTGAATTTAGAGATCATCTCAAGAACAGATATGATGCATTAGACACTAATAACCAAAGACCAGAAGAGTTGTGGATGACATCAAGAACATCATACAGGAAGAAAGCAAAAGGCCATTAAAAAGACAGGAAGCAAAGAAACCACCAAAATGAATGTCAGAAGAGACTCTGAAACTTATGCTTAAGTGTAGAGATGCTAAAATGAATGGAAGATATGAAGAAGTAAAAAAGCAAAACATAAAATTTCAGAGAGTAATTCAGGAAGACAAACTGAAGTATTACAATGATCTGTGCAAAGACCTGGAGTTAGAAATCCAAAAGGAAAGAACATGCTCAGTATTTCTCAAGCTGAAAGAACTCAAGAAAAAATTCATACCTCGACTTGAAATTCTGAAGGACTCTCTGGGCAAAATACTGAATGATGCAGAAAGAAGGTTAAAGGAATATACAGAGTCACTGTACCAAAAATGAATGTCTGATGTTCATCCATTTCAAGAGGTAGCATATGATCAAGAACCAATGGTACTGAAGGAAGAAATCCAAGCTGCACTGAGGACATGGGCAAAAACAAGGCTCCAAGAATTGACGGAATACAAATTGAATTTTTTCCACAAACTGATGTAGCACTCGAGGCATTCACTGCTATGCCAAGAAATCTGGAAGACAGCCACCTGCCAAATGATTGGAAAAGATCCATTATTTGTGCCCATTCCAAAGACAGTTGACCCAACAGAATGTGGAAATGATAAAAAATAACATTAATATCACATGTAAGTAAAATTTGCTAAAGAAAATTTAAAAACTGTAGCAACATTATAGTAACAGGGAACTTCAAGAAATTCAAGCTGGATTTAGAAGAGGAAATGGATCTAGGAATATCACTGCTGGTGTCAAATGGATCTTGGCTGAAAGCAGAGAA
>NW_006408521.1:21170536-21184821 GCF_000296735.1 Chrysochloris asiatica
CAATATGTCTGAAGTATGAGAGATGAAGTTTGGCCATCCTGGCCTCCAAGGAGCACTCTGGCTGCACTTCTTCCAAAACGGATCTATTGGTTCTTTTGACAGCCCATGGCACTTTCAACATTCTCCTCTAACACCATAACTCAAAAGCATCAGTTCTTCTACGGTCTTCCTTATTCACTGTCCAGCTTTCTCATACATATGAGGTTACTGAAAATACCATGGCTTGGGTCAGGCGCACCTTAGTCTTCAAGCTGACAGCTTTGCTCTTCAACACTTTCAAAAGGTCTTGCGCAGCAGATTTGCCTAATGTAATACATCGTTTGATTTACTGACTGCTGCGTCCATGAGTTTTGATAGTTGATCCAAGAAGAATGAAGTCCTTGACAATTTCAATCTTTTCTCCATTGATAAGAATGTTGTTAATTGGTCCAGTGGTGAGGATTTTTGTTTTCTTGACATTGAGATGTAATCCATACCGAAGGCTGTGCTCTTTGATCTTCATGAGTAAATATTTTAAGTCCTCTTCACTTTCAGCAAGCAAGGTTGTATTATCTGCATATCACAGGTTGATAATGAGTCTTCCTCCAATCCTGATGGCATGTTTTTCTTCATAGAACCCAGCTTCTCGGATTATTTGCTCAGCATACAGGTTGAATAAGTATGGTGAAAGAACACAACCCTATCACACACCTTTCTGAATTTTAAATCACCCAGTGTTCCCATATTCTGTTCAAACAACTGCCTCTTGGTCCATGTACAGATTCCTCATGAGCACAATAAAGTGTTCAAGAATACTCATACTTTGCAATGTTGTCCATAGCTTGTCATGATCTACACAATCAAAAGCCTTTGCGCAGTCCATAAAGCACAGGTAAACATCTTTCTGATATTCTCTGCTTTCAGCCAAGATCCATCGGACATCAGCAATGATATCCCTCGTTCAATGGCCTCTTCTGAATTCAGCTTGAACCTCTAGAAGTTCTCTGTCAATGTATACTTGTAGCCATTTCTGTATTGCCTTTAGTAAAACTTTACTCGCATGGGATATCAAAGAGATTGTCCAATGATTTTCACATTCCATTGGGTCACCTCTCTTTGGAATGGGCACATATACGGATATCTTCCAATCAGTCAGCCAGATAGTTGTCTTCCAAATTTCTCGGCATAAATGAGTGAGTGCCTCCTGTGCCGCCTCACTTGAAAGATTTCAATTTGTATTCCATCACTTCCTGGTGCCTTGTTCTTTGCCAATTCCTTCAATGCACCTTGGTCTTCCTCCTTCAGTATCATTGGCTCTTGATCATATGCTACCTCTTGAAACAATTGAACATTAACTATTTCCTTTTGGTACAGTGACTCTGTGTATTCCTTCCATCTTCCCTTGATGCTTTCTGCATCACTCAATAATTTACCCAGAGAATCTTTCAGTAACGAAAGTTGAGGCTTGAACTTTTTCTTCAGTTCCCCCAGCAATGTGTATTTCTATCTAAGCTTCTACAGTCATCTCCCATGGAACTTCAGGACCAGAAGAGAAATGTATCAAAAAGGCTTAAGCACTGTCCTCTGGTCAGAGGGCCTCCAGGGAAAGAACCATTCTGTCTGTTTTATCACTCCATGTCTCCTGCTAACTTGAAAAAGGAACATAGCAGACACACACCCTGTACTAATTTTTTTCATCCTCCATATAATTCTGGTCATCTGGACACAGTAAAAATATATCAATGTGTTATTGAAAGCTAATCACATGAATGTAGCCTACTTTTGTCCTTTGACTTTTCCAGCTTTCTGACAGCATTATATGAGCACAAGCCTTAATTCTGGGGCCTTTCAAACTACTCACTATCTCTATATTACCTATATCCTTGCTACTCAAAGTGGAGTACACAGACCACCAACCTCAGCATCACCTGGAAACCTGTCAGAATTGCAGACTCTCAGACCACCTGAACCAGAATCTGCCTATTAACAAGATCACTAAGTGATTTGCATGCATATTGTTGTTGTTAAATGCCACCAGTCGATTCCGACCTATAGCGACACTGTATAAGGTTTCTAAGGAGTAGCTGGTGAGCTTGAACCACCAACCTTGCAGATCAAACGACTTTGCATTAGCCCACAGCACCACACCAGAAACCTATATGCATATTAGAGCTTGAAAAACACTGTATCAGAACAGGCGGTGTTGATATTGGCTCACCACTTTCATGTTTGATCTGAAATCATGAAACTTTGAAACTTCCAGGAACGGTTTAATACCTTTGCAAACTCACAACCTTAAAGGTCAGAAAGATGACAAGCTGAGATGGCAAATATCCTTCTGGCTATTTTTTTACAAGGCTTAAAAGAATCAGGGGTGGGGGGTGGGGAGGGTGGCGGGGAATTAAAGTGAGTAAAACTGAACGAATAAGAGAAAGTTAACATTGTGCCTCACACTTCAGTGCAGGGACACTGATGGTACCAGGAAGCGTGGACATACAGAGTATAAGCTAAGGAACATAAAGTGTTTCGCCTCTAAATTTTACTGTAATACATAATATATTACACTGAACAGCTCAGGGGAGTGCAATGGCTTTGTAGGATAAGCACTGGATTATGAATTACAAGGTTGGCAGTTGAGCCCACCAGCTTGTTCTGCAAAACAAAGAGGGGGCTTTCTGCTCTGCTTCCGCAAAGATCGACAGTCTTGGAAACCCTATATGGAACTAACTGGACAGCACTTAACAACAACAAACAGCTCAATGTTAACAAATATTGAAATGAAAGTTCTGTATGAGCTTATCAATCCACAGTCAAAAGAGAACAGGAAATTGCAAATGTTCACTAGTGAGTGAGAGAAAGTAGAATGCAAGCGATTTAAAGGGCAAGAACAAATGCATAAAAGAAAAGAAAGAAAAATTTAAGCTAATAATAATAATAATTTTAAAAATCAGGGAAGAGTAAAACAAATTTAAAAGAATCAGGCCTAAGACAAAGTCAATTTTCCATAAATGATCAGCAATAATGTTTCTACACTATTTAGCAGCTAACCTAATTTTTACTCACAGTTGTTCACATGGACACAAAATTGCCTAATTCCATTTGAATCCATGAAAACTTTGGTAGGATATGGGGAATTACTCCTGAAGATAAGAGAGTTGTCCACACACACCCAACTTGTAGACCTGTAAAGAAACAGGACAGAGAATTGGATACACTTGGAAGCGGAGGGTTAGATCCAGAGGAAGGTGCTTGAGCCCTGGAATTTAAGGCATTTGCTAAAGAGAACTCCTGGGGTGGCCGTGAGTTAACACACAGTCCTTAAGGGTTACAGCACCAAGGTTAACTTTTCCTACTTGGAAATATTACCTATTATAGAACTCCAATCCCCTTTATGATAAAACGACTTTAGCAGCTCACCTCACACTTCCAGGTAGGCAGAAAGAGAAAACTGTCCTCGGATGGAGAAGATAGCAGTCCCTGTCGCAGCAGCAGTTTATATCACAGTCACCAAGAGTCAAATCACAGACACAGATTGGTAAAACTAGGAAAGAAAAAGCAGAAGGAATGAGATGAGGATTCTCAACCTGGCTTCGAAGTGCTAACTTCCCGAACCCTTCCGACAGCCCCACCAACTCTTCATTTAGTGACAATTCAACTTTCTTCACAGAATTTCAGATGAGAGGCCAGTAGTTTCCCCTCACCTGGGAAGAGGTCCGCTGTCATATTCCCAGGCGCCGAAGGGGTCACGGTAGTGGGACCCACCGTAGAAATAGCAGGCAAGGCCCGGGAGATTTCAGAGCCCTTAGAGGAGGATTGGAGAGTCCCGCTCAGAGTACTTGGCCCCATGTCTGAAGAGGTGGGCACTGCTCCTGATGGGGAGGAATATGGCTGAGGCCGGGCCCCCTTAGGGGCCATCAGGAAAAACGTTTGCAAGAGCCAGAGCCACGGGGCGCACATGAAGCAGTCGAAACCCTTACGAAGCTCGATCGTCGCTAGACGCGTTGCTAGAGCATGGGTGGGAGGAGTCGCGTAGCGTCGACGTCATCCACAGGCGGCGGCTCATTGGCTCATTGGTGTTTGTTGACAGCTCTTCAGCCAATAGAAAATAGGATTCTTACGGTCCTTCTAGCGTCTGTTAGGTTGCGCCACGTTGGGCTTTGCCTCCGACGTCTGGCAAACCGCCCAGCAGGCTAAGGCGCCCTTTCGCTTTCTGTCCGCCAGGTGTCAGCAGGAGTTCGGCGAACCGCGCAGGCTTTGTGGCCTTTGAAAGGGGAAAAACCCCTCAGAGGCCAACCTAGACTGAGTATCTTTCTCACCCCATATAAAAAGGGTAAGAAACTATCTCTATGGAACTATAATGATCTAGGGAAGATAAAACAAAAACAAAACACATACTTAAGAGAAAAAGAAAAGGCTCATTCAAGTATCGTATTTTCTTTTTTTTGAAAACACATTGAAAGAATGTCCAGCTCTTGAAATTTTAACCTTGAGAAATAAAACGAACTCAATAAATTCATCAAATCATTGAATTTGGACTGCGCATTTGTTGTTAGAAAATGTAGTGAGAACGGGGGAAAGAAATAAAATGGGGTAGGGAAAAATGTGAGGATGACAAGAAAGAGTAAAGACATTTTCTAGTAAACAGATGAAGAGAAAATATGAAGCAGAGATGGAGATTTCCAAGAATGGAGAAGAAAACTCTTTTGATTCCAATCATCCTAGTGGGTATAAAGTTGTATTTCACTGTGGTTTTCATTTGTATTTCCCTGATGACTAATGATCTGGAGCATCTTTTAATGTCCTGGTGTCGCGCTGTACTATATAGTACAAGAGGCTTCTCTGGGTTGCTCCGTCACTTAACAATAACAATTTTCAATCGATTTCTGCAACTAAATATAAAGTCTGCTTTTTGTAGAGAGGATCTTTGTTTTTAATTCAGTCTAAAAGTTCTATTTAAATAATTTTTACTTAATACTTTTCAAATATAGTTGAGTTTGTCGTTTTTTTGTTCCTGGATTCCTCCTTTACGGCCCCCTCACCCGCATTAAGTGAATATATTTTTATGTAGATTTTAATTTCATTAATGATTTTTACAGTATTTTTTTAGTCCTTCAGTGGTTTCTCTGGGGATTACCGTGTTCATTAGCACTTTTCAAAATCATCACCTTCAGATTTATACTGAATTAACTGAATTCCAGTGAGATAAAACATTACACCTATATAGCTCCTCCTCCCCCAACTGGTGGTATTATTGTTAGACAGATTCTGTTGATGTTGCAAACACAGCAATACATTGTTATTTATTATTATCTAATTTTATGTATTTTAAAGAAGTTCAGAGTAAAAGGGAGAGCATATTTATAATTTTCCACCAGTGGTGGTGGTGGTTTGCTGCGGAGTCTATTCCAACTCATAGCACCCTGTATAGGTTTTCTGAGGAGTGGCTTTCGAGTTTGAACCAATGACCTTGTGATTCAAACGACCTTGCTGTCCAGTACTTATCCTACAGTGCCACTTTTGCAATAGTAGTAGTGTTTTAAAAGTTAAATTATTTTATCTGCAATATCTCTTCATTGGAATGCTGGTGTGGTGCTGCTGGTTAATGCACTGGACCGCAAGGTCAGTTTGAACCAGCTTCTCCTGGGAAACCCTATAGAGGATCGCTATGAGTCAGAACTGACTCAACAGTACTTAACAATAGCAATCTCTTTATTTCTGGGAGACATGAAGTCAGTATAACTACATGCTTTTCTGTGTTTGTTGTTGTTAAGTGCTGTTGAGTTAGTTCTGACTCATAGCAACCCTGCATAGAGTTTACAAGGAGTGGCTGGTGGGTTTGAATTGACAACTTGTGGTTAGCTGTCCAGTGCTTCTCCTACAGAGCCACACCAGGACTCCTTGCTGTTTCTGTGATGTACAGTCAGTTCTGACTCATAGGGACGCTGGATCGGGTTTTCGAGGAATGGCTGGTGAGTTTGAACAGGAGACCTTGTGGTTCAAACCAACCTTTCAGTCCAGTGTTTATCTTATAGCACCACACCAGGATTCGTTGCTGTTCCCTGGTAACCTAAACAACTGATATGTAGTCACCACTGATAAACTTAAAAAAAAGTGACATGATTAATCACAGAATTATGCACAGCTGTGATTTTTCATAGTGATTTGTGAACTGAATAGCTAGAGGCAGAATTTGTACTTTATGCGATTACCCACAAGTAATAAGTATACTTACTGTCTAACAAACTTGAACCATGCTTTCGGGAGACAAGTGCTCGTTGGAATTGACTTGATGGCAGTGGATTGTTGGCTTTGTTGGTAGTGTTAATTAGCTAAACTGTGGTAACTGAAACTCATGCATATGAGAACTATGCAAAGTAAGGACTTCCTACATTTAAATTCTTCATAATAAAAAGTTGTGGAGAAAAACATTTTTCACCCTTCAAACTCTCATCCTATGATTACTCATTTGTGGTGTCCTGGTACGTCCCCCTACAGTCTTTTTCCTCTGAAATAATCTTTTTCATCTGTTTATTCCCCTTAACCTCCACAATTCATTTCTTTCATAAAGTTCACCTCTGGGATATATTTTAAAAAGGTGTTGTATAAAAAAAATCTTGATAACTTCCTATTCAAATGTTGTTTTAAAAACTCACCTTCTAGTAACGATGCTCATGTGGTGGTAGGCAAATCGTATATAAACACAGAAGTATGAGGGCACTTCAAAAATTTCATGGAAAAATGGAATGAAAAGCTAATGGATTTTTTCCAGGAACTTTTTGAAGCACCCTCATATATTGTATTGGTATGAGTTGTTTGGTATGGACTACCTTATCTAAGAGGCTCAATTGTTGAATGTAAATACCCTAGAAGTTGAAAAACTTAAAAATATTAGTTGCTTTCTCTCTATCTTTCAAGGAGCTCTGGTAGCATAGTGGTTATGAGTCAGGCTGCTAACCTCATGGTCAGTAGTTCGAAACTACCAGCAGTTCCTCAGGAGAACGATGAGGCTTTCTGCTCCTGTAAAGATTTACAGCCTCAGAAACCTTATGCAGGGTCACTATGAATTGGAACCGACTTCACAGCACATGACCACCACCACCACCACCACCCTAGAATTTGAAAAATTTACAAAATACTAGTTGATTTCCCTCTTTCTCATTTGTGTACATGCCTTGTCTCTCTTTCTCCCTTGTACTCAAACTCTCTCTCAGACCTTCACACAGGCCCCCACTTTCTCCCCATCTTCTCATTTTACTGTTTGCTTACATTCTTGGACAAGACTTCACTGTTCAAATGCTTTGGAGTCAGTAACTAAATGTATCACTGGGTTATAAATGTTTTCCAACAACTTTATATAATTATGTGATGGACCATTGAGTGAGATATGTGTGTGTCTTCTGTTCCTCTAGCTAATTTGGGCTGGTCTGCATGCCTTTCCAACTGGGAATATCCCACTCCTGAAGGTTCTGGGTGGGGTTCAGGATTTCACCTAAGGTCCCATACTCCATCAAAGTTTAACAAGAAAACCTGTTTTCCTGGGTACATTCTAGACCCTTTTCAGATAACCCAATAACCTGTTACAGACTAAAGGTGGGCTTACAAACTTTCTGTAATCATCGGCTCCAGTTATCCTTTCTATCCCACTTAGATGTCTATATTACCCTAGCAGGCAGAGGAACCCAATATCTGCTAAACAGCCCAACACTTTAACATTATTTCCTCTCCTTTACCCATTCAGTCTATGTCTCGATCCCTATATCATAGAGCCTTGTTTTTACAAGGCTGTGGAAACGTCACAGTCCACCTCTGCTCCATTTAACCCATGTATGCCTCCCAGAGTCTTTCCCTATTGCCCCCACTCCTCTACCTTCCTCCCCCTTCTTGTGCATTGCCCTCCTCCTATTTATTTATTTCCCTCCCTGTTCCCTGAGTTAACATATGTCTATCCTCTGACCTGTGAGTTACTGTCCCCTCCCTCTAGCTCCTGGTAACCCTAGGAGAATTATTCTTTTGGTATGGAAATCTTTTCTTAAGTTTTTATAATAATGGACTTATGCAATATCTGTCCCTTTTTGCCTGGCCAATTTCACTCAGCATTATGTCCTCAGACTCATCCATGTTATGTGGTGTTGAGCAGCTTCATCGTTGTTCTTCAAGGTAGCGTAGAATTCCACTGTGGCTATGTACCAGAGTCTGTTTATCCATTCCTCCGTTGATGGGCACTTGGGCTATCGCCAGTGTTTTGCTATTGTGAATAGTGTGCGATGAACATTGGTGTATATATATATCTACTCGTGTTCTGACTAGTATTTCTTGTGGATATATATCAAATAGAGGGCTTGCTGGATCATAAGGTATTTCTATTTTCAGCTTTCTGAGGAAGTGCCATACCATTTTCCAGAATGGCTAAACCAATTTGCAATCCCACCAGCAATGTAGGAGGGTCCCAGTCTCTCCACACCCTCACCAGCATTTATTGTCCTCTGCTTTTTTGAACTTCATTGTTACTGCTGGTGTGAGATGATATCTCATTGTTGTTTTGATTTACATCCACTGCGGGCTAATGCATCAGACTGCAAAGTCATTTGAACTGCAAGGTCGGCACCAGCTGCTCCTTGGAAACCCTATACAGGGTAGCTATGGGTCGGAATTGACTTGATGGCACTTAACAACAACAATGGCTGATAATTGTAAACATTTCTTCATATGCTTGTTTGCTGCCAATATGTACCTATTTTTCTGGAATAGAACATTTATTTACCTTACTAGTAATTTCTGTAGGACAAAATCATGTTTAGATTATTCAAATTAAGTGGAATTACTAGAATACAAATGCCACAAAACAGGGTTTTGGTTTTTTTTTTGTCTATTTTGTTCAGTAATGTGTCCCCTTCCTACAACAATGCTTGGGGCATAGTGGCTATGCAATAATTGTTTAAAAAATTATTTTAATGGGGAAGCCCTCTCTGCCCCCAATTCAAAGACTGTTTTGTTGAACTCTTTAGATGTAACACTTATAAATCTTTATTTTATTTTAGGATGTCATTTCCATTATACAACTGATGAGACTATTAGGTTACAAAGGTTAGAATTGAAGCCTGAACTATAAACCAAAGGTAACTTAGTAGTAAGTTATTCTTTAATTTAGTAGCTGTAGCCAAAGGGTATGTTGATGGAAATAACTTCAGGACTGAGTGATAAGCCAGTAATGTTTCAGGATCTTTCTGAGTGCTTTTTCTTATTTTTTTAATTTTAACCACATTACAAATCTTTTAAAATATTTAAAATTTTTATTTTCTATGTGTTGTTTTAGTAGTCAAGAAGACGATTTGCTTTGTTGCTATTATATGTTTGTAGGAATCAGTGTAACAGAAAATACTCAGTTCTTTTGAGATGAATATTAAAATTGAAAAAACAATTTTAATAATGAAGGAGAATGAAACTTATCCACATATGTCATGCAGATGCCAGTTTTAACATGGGGACCAAGTCTTAAATTGGGATAGTTTAATGTGACATCACCTTAAAAGCAGAGTTCCAAATTAGATCATATGATACCAGCAGCTGTCTGTGATTGGGATTAAAAGAGTTCAAGATGTGCTTGAATATTTAGTGAGAAGACTGGATCAAGATGGTAGATTGAAACAATTTCCATCTGCTTCTCACTCCTTCCGTCTTTCCTAAATATCTAAAAGTGACAAAAAAAATAATGAAAAGAGATGAATACACACATTCATTCACATAGACATTGTTGAAAAACATGGAAGGAGTTCTCTCAGAGGACCAAGCATTATAAAAAAATGATAAAAGCCTTTGAGGTTGGATTGAAAGTGGAACACGAATGATGCACAGCAGAGGTCTTATACAAACACAGCGACTTTTGGGGTGCTCCAAGGACCAGAAAAAAAAGACCTAAAGATCGCTATGGACTATTCGAATAATTATACATGTTACAGATTGATGTTTCAGAACAGGAATAGACTTTCAACTTTGTGCGTACAGTAAGAAGCAGAAACGTGTGTTCCAAAGTGAGGGAGGGGTGTAATCTTTATGGGCACTTTGCCAAAAAGGGAAGACAGTGCTCTGGGTGGCTGGTGGCATCTGGGCGGAATAGTGAAACCTCAAAACCAGAAGAAAGGTACTACCACATCTTCTCACGTTCCATCTTCCTGCTATAACTCTTGGAGTCAGAATGTAGTAAACACATTTAACAGCACAAGCACAGGCTAACAGGGAATTCCAATGACAAACATGAACACACATTTGAAACAAAAAACAACCTGGCAAACATGAGAGGGATATCAAACACAAGTAAAATTAACAGCTGATGACATGAGTTAATATAACAAGTAGATTTAAGAGTTCAGAATAAATATAATTGCACCACTGTGGCGCCATAGAATAATCACTGGACTGCAAGGTCAGTTTGAACTGCAGGGTTGGCGGTTCAAATTTATCAGCAGCTCCTTGGAAAGCCATATAGGGTCACTATTAGTTGGAACTGACTACAGCATTTAACAACAACAAGAGAAATACAAGAGAATATTGCATATTTTAAAAAGAAGTCAGCTAGGCATTATAATTAAAGATGGAAGATATACATTTAACGCTTCTGAAAATTTCCTAAAATGATATTAAAGGACTGAAAACTCTTTAAATCCGCAAAGCCAAACAGAACTGGGGTGGGGCCGGGGGAGCTGGTAGGTTGATCATCAATTCATGACAATTTTTCAATTCATTTCTGAAGAAAAATTGGAAGAGTGTTGACTGAACAAGCAACAGCCTAGGAAATGTATGGACTGGATCATAAGCGCAGGAGGCAGCTGATTTATCCCGAAGCAAAGAAGAGGGAATTCGAGCTTAAAATTCCTGGTAAGTGAGGGGGTAGAAGAGCGGAGTTGATTGAAAATAAGGGGGAATATGGAATATTTTGCATTTGTACTCAAAATAATTGGAAGCTATGTATTTACCATCAGACCCAAACAAGTTAACTTCTTTCTAGGAACTGATATACTATACAGTAAATCTCCCCAGAGGTGTTTAAGAAGGCATTACTAAAAATTTCATAAAACAAGAGTAGAGTGCTTTGGCAAAGGAACAATAAGAGATTAAGGGAGAACATTTGAAAATGAAAACTATGATTGCTAATTTTTAAAATGTTTTGTTGTTTTGTTTAAAGCTCAAGAAAATAAGTATTAGAACATATCTCAGTCTATAGAATAAAAGACAAATAAATAGGAGATATGAGTCATAGAGTATCAAATCTAGAGATCCAACATTAGATTAATTTGAGTTCCAAAAGTAAGAAAGTGAAAATGGAAGAATTAAATTGTAAAAAATAAATAAATAAATAAAATAACAGATATATCTATATATCTATCTATCTATCTATCTATATAGATAGATAGATATAGATATAGATATGTATAAGGAGCTCTGGTAGCGTAGAGGTTACGAATTGGGCTGTGAACCGCAAGGTCAGCTGTTCGAAACTACCAGCTGTTCCGCAGGAGAAAGATGAGGCTTTCTGCTCCCGTAAAGATTTACAGCCTCGGAAACCCTGTTCAGGGTCACTATGAGTCAGAACCAACTCTATGGCACTTAACAACAACAACATAATGTGCATGAAGGAGCCCTGGTAGCATAATGGATTACCAATTGGGCTGCTAACCACAAGGTCAGTAGTTCAAATCTACAAGTTGCATTGAGGGAGAAAGATAAGGATTTCTACTCCCGTAAAAGATTTACAGCCTCAGAACCCTATACAGGGTTGCTGTGAGTTGGACTGACTTGGTGGCACACAACCACTACCACCATTAGAATGAATATAAAACATAGACAGAGGCAGACAAGTGGTATTATTGTTACTAGATCCTGTTGATTTGATTTTCAACTCACAGTGACTCCATGTGACGGAGTAGAACAGACCCACATGGTTTTCTTTTAGGGGCAAATTGCCAGGTTTTTCTCCTGTGGAACTGGTGGTTGAGTTCAAACTGCCCACCTCTCAGCACTGAGTGCGTGACCACTGAGCCACCAGGGCTTCTTAGACAAGTGATAGGAATACTGTAAGATATTATGAATATTAATGATAAAGAGAAAACTTAGAATTATCTAGAGAAAAAAGAAGCCCAGAACTAATATCAAAAGAATGAGAATGAAATTGATAGCAAATGTCAAATCACCAATACTAGATGCAAGTAATCAATGTAATAACATCTTCAAAGTTCAAATGATTTTGAGACTAGAGTTCTGTACGCAGCAAAGCTATTATACAAGACAATTGCAAAATAAACACATTTTATCCTAATATCCCACTTTGATCAACTATATTGTTGTTGTTGTTAAGTGCTATAAAGCTATATAAAATAATTACTAAGGGATGTCTTCCGATCTCCACTTGTCCCACGTTGTTGTTAAGTGCCATCAAGTCAGTCCCAACTCATAACAACCCTGTATAGGATTTCCAAGGAGCGACTAGTGGATTTCAATTGCTCATCCTGCAACTAGCAGTTCAGTGCTTATCCTACAGCACCATACTTAAAAAAAAAAAAATCCAAGAAGAGCCTTTGGGATAGAAGAAATAGTCATGAGCAAAGAAAACTAAGCGATGAATCTAATCATGTTGACAAAAAATTTCCCCCCTTATTAATGGAGAGAATATGGGTATAGATTATAATAATATAACTAATAGCATGTATTGTAATAGGTAAAACTCAAAATATCAGGAAAGTTTTCTCAAAGTCATAAACAACTCAGTTCAGTGAGGGTTGGTGTGAGAATTAGCTGCATGAAGTCATTTAGGGACTCAGGTTCTTTGCATCTAGCAACTCCACTTAAACTAATTGCTATTGAGTCAAGTCCAACTTACAGCAACTCTGAGGAACAGAGTAGAACTGTCCCATAGGGTTTCCAGGGCTATAAATCTTAATGAAAATAGGCTGCCACACTTTTTCTCCCATGGAATAGCTAGTGGGTTTGAACTACTGACTTTTCTGTTAGCAACCGAATGCTTTAACTGTGGTGCCACTGGGGTTCCTATCGTGATTCTACTAGGATCTAGAAAAAAACCACCAAATCCTCTGGATCCGGTTTGGAGACAAGATGTTGGACATGAGGAATGAAGGATCTTTTCAGAAGTTTCAGGGGTCTGAAAAAAAAAAAAAGATTTACCCACATTATACAGCCTCTAATTCAATCACCCCACCACTTGTCTGTCAGTTTGTCGTACTGTGGTGGCTTGTGAGTTGCTGTGATTCTGGAAGCTATGCCACCGGTATTTTAAATACCAGCAGGGTCACCCGTGGTGGACAGGTTTCAGATGAGCTTCCAGGCGAAGACAGACTAGGAAGAAAGAGTGACGAACTACTTCCAAATATTTAATCACTGAAAACCTTATGAATAGCAGAGAAACACTGTCAGATAAAGTGCCGGAAAATGAGCCCCTCAGGTTGGAAAGCACTCAAAATGCGACTGGGGAAGAGCTGCCTCCTCAAAGTAGAGTTGACCATGATGACACAAAAGGAGTAAAGCCTGTGGGAGTAAAGCCCTCAGGACCTTCATCTGCTGATGGGGCACAACTCAAAATGAAGAGAAAAAGCTGTAAACATCCATTGAAAATTGAAACATGGAATGTACAAAGTATGAATCTAGGGAAATTAGAAATTGTCAAAAATGAAATGGAATGCATAAATATCAAAAAATATCTTAGGCATTAGTGAGCTGAAATGGACTGGTATTGGCCATTTTGAATCTGATAAGCACATGGTTTACTATGCTGGGAATGACAAATTGAAGAGGATGGTGTTGCAATCATTGTCAAAAAGAACATATGCAGATCAGTCATGAAGTATAATACTGTCTGTGATAGGATAATATCCATGCGCCTACAGGGAAAACCAGTTAATACCACTGTTATTCAAATTTATGCACCAACCACTAAAGCCAGTGAGGATGAAATAGAAGAATTCTACCAACTTCTTCAATCCGAAATTGATCAAACATGCAATCAAGATGTATTGATCATGACTGGTGGCTGGAATACAAAGGTTGGGAGCAAAGAGGAAGGATCAGTAGTTAGAAAATATGGCCTTGGTGATCAAAATGATGCTGGAAATTGCATGATAGAAATCTGCAAAATCAATGATTTGTTCATTTCAAATACATTCTGTAGAATGTAAGAGATGACTATACACATGGCCCTCCCCAGATGGAATACAAAGATATCAAATTGACTACATCTGCAGAAAGAGACGATGAAAAAGCTCCATATCATCTGTGAAAACAAGGCCAGGGGCAGACTGTGG